>NC_137970.1:75727494-76253499 GCF_963924665.1 Micromys minutus | reverse complement strand
TCTTAGTTTCAGTGGAAAGAACATACTCAGCTAAGATGCATCATCTTACAATAATTTCATAATCACCACCCTCCTCACCATAAGATAAAAAACAAGCACATGTTGCTTCTACAGATGAAAGAGAATCTAACGATCCCACATCCAACTCACCATACATTCTGGCATCAGCACAGAGATTGCCTATACTGGTAGAAGTCTTGCTAGGGAAGGCAATAGACTGACAGGTGGTCCAGGTATTGAAGTAAATGTACACAGGCACAGCAGAGCAGGCAAACACCAGGAGCCATACAACAGTCAGGGCATAGGTGATGCCCACAAACTAAAACAATTGACATGGAGTGGTTAAAATCAGCATCAACTTCAGACCTTGAAACAAAAGACTGGAAGATCCTGGAGTGGCATGTACCAATGAAGTCAGATTCCAGGCATCTCCCTTAAATGCAATTAGTGAGCAGGGCACTTTGGTGAAGTGTCATTGGCAGTATCTCTTAGATAACTTGCCCCAAGTGTGATGGAGGGTAGGGAAGTGGGTGGGAGTTGGAGTGAGGCGGATCCCTGGGTTAGAGGGGGCTTCAGGGGATTTGGAGGGCAGAGAAGGTATAAAAAAGTAAAAATGAAAAAAAGTCCTGAAAGAAAGTTGTGCCATTTTGTGCCTTAGGCTGAGCTTACAAGATGTTCTTTGCCACAGGATTTTTGTTCCCCAGTCACTGAACAATGCCAATAGGAGATTTAAATTTCAGATCTAAAACCATTCTAAGCTAACTGCTGGTCACAAAGTGTCATCTCCACAACACACACATGTTCAGACCCCAAAAGATCTTTAAGTCTAAAGACTGAAAAACAATGTATGGCTTTCTAAAACACAGCTAGCCCAAAGATAAGCATGAAATATGGAGATCTATCCTATGTCTCTCTGGGACCCCCTAATAGTATAGAATCCCAGAATATTAGGACTTGGAGTCAATTCTTTAATTTCTATGATCCACCCTCCATTTGAAGTTATAGTGTTTAAGTCTCAATCCCATGACTAGCATTTTAGATTCTTGTATAATCTGGTCCACTCTTACAGTCCTTGCTAGGAACAAAGTAAAGGGATACCAACAGATTGGTTAGAAATGGTCTTATTGTACAAAGCATCCTACAAAATTCATGCTTTTCAGTTTAAGATGAAAATTTCCAGGGAACCTTTGAAAGGTGAGGCTAAGCCGGCTAGGCACCACGTTCTTCCTGACCACATCGTTCGGCTGTAGCCATCACTTCCTCACTCAAAAGCTAGGCCTCTGGAGAGGACCTAACCTTGGGTGGGGATGAGGCTACAGACTCACGCCCAGTTGTCCCCCACCCCTTGTTATTGCCACAAAATCCTGAGGATGATCACCTTGTCGGGATGTCCTAGCCATTTTCCCAAACAATGACACACCCGCTCCAAAGAATGAGCTTGATGTTGGCCTCTGGAACCCCTCCCCTTCTGGCCCCCTGTTACCGTTGCGCTCAGGCCCTTGCCGCAGATGGTGGTCTTGTAGTCGCCAAAGATCTGCCTGACAGCGCCAGTGGTGTAGAAGCCCTCAGCCAGCAGGAGGGCCCCATAAAGGAAGAAGAAAGAGGCAGTTCCATAGATGACATACTGGAAAGCATGAATCCTGAAATGACAGACAGAAAATCCAGATCGCCTTATTCAGAGGACACCAGTCTTTTGTCAGTTAGTAAGGTTCATGCCTGGGTGGCTAGGGGTTCTTGAGAGGAATAACTAGGTATTTTTATGTGTTCCTTCACCTTTTCTTCACTGAAGTAAATGAAGTCAGACAATAGGTGGCCAAGAGCATAGGTTCTCCCCATATTCCCTGTTACCCTGCATCCTAGAGAACCAAGCTTGTCACTCCTTGTTTGACCCCCCAGAAGTGCTACTCCATAGACAAACTGATGATGCATAAAGGAATAGTAGCCTGACTTGCTCTACGAGTAGGAAAGACTCACTACTAAGCCTGAGTATACATAAGCAGAGTGTCAGACCAAAACCAGGGATTCCATTCTGCCCAGTCATTAGACCTCTTCCTGAGATTGTGGAAACAATTCAGGCAACATTAAACATACCCAGCAGAAACTGAACCATGTGTGAGAAAACAGGCAGGAGTGAGCAGAGGCAGACCTCCTTTCTAAATCTGACACTGTCCTCTTACTTAGAGCTTCCCACATGACATGGGAGAACCTGTACACAGAGGGATATGTCAGGAATGCTCTCTAGCTCTACAATGATGAGCTTTGTACCTCCAAGACAAGGTGAGGGTGAGGGAAAAAGAGATGAGTCTGGAGGTGGGGTGAGGAGGTACTTACACATTAATGAGATACTCATAGTCCTGGTAGTTTTTGGAAAAATAGGTCTCAATTAGTTTTTCTGTACCAGTGAGAGCTTCATGTCCACATCCACAGAACAGTGCCACTCCAAAGAAACACAATCCAGTGGCCACCAGGGAAGCAAAGGGGGCCCCTACCAGACATCTAGCGCAGCACTCTAACAAACCTAGGGAAAAAGAAGGAGAAAAGTCAGATATGCATAAGCGCTAACTCATCCACTCACACTATACTGCTGGGCCAAGCACCCCATGCTACCAAGCACGGAGTGTGGCTATCTTGGGAGTTCTAAAGGAGAATCTATAGGTTTTAGCTTTTGGAATGAGATTGATCCAGAATCCTTACTTTGCCCCATTATGTCCCATTCTTCAAAAATGAACCCTCACCTTCAATACTCTGAATGAATGGGTTTTATAAAGGGTTCAAATAATATAAGTAGTAATACAAGGAGGTGATGAGATGGGTCCTTCTTTTTTTACTTTTTTAGTCTGTTGATAAGTTTTAATAATTTATCAACTATGGAGTCGTATGTGGGATATAAAAACATAAAAGGTACAAACATTACCAGATTGAATCATTTAGTTTACAAGGAAGAATAAAGGAAGTAGATGTAATATTTTCTACCAACAATTGCAGGAAATAGAGTAATTGGCTACAGAGGGTAAAAATACTTGGAATTTCAGATGAAATTAGTGCTAACCATGGGTTTTAGTATTTTCAGACACAATTTGAACTGAAAGAGTATTCCATACAACGCAAATTTGTTGCAAGGAATACAAAATCCTTCCTAGTCTAGATAAAAGGAAGCAACCCAGATAAGACAGAAACTACTATGGGATATACATGCATATATAGATATATCATTTTGTATATAGAGACAATATATTAAAATATATGCATATACACATGTAAAATATGATATATATGCATACATGCTTATAATATATTATATGCATACATGTATGTATTGTTTTTCTACATTTATTTCTATAGAACATGTACATGCAAATAATCAGAAAATGTGCCTGAGAAAGTACTAGTTTGTGATAAGTATGTTGTAATTCCTTGTCTCTTTATAAAACAAAAACAAATTCAAGAAGTTTGGACTGTTATGTTCATATATTTCTCCAAGTCAAGTTCAATGATCTACAATCAGATACTAGGGGAAATAGAAATTCATTGCTTTATCCCCTTAATATGAGCTTAGTTTTTACTAAGACCCAAAATGCTACATTGAAAAATGTCAACAGATGTTAAAAGATCAAACTATGTATATCATGGAATAGTTGGAATAGGGGCATAGCTTTTTTGTCAGAACTTTAGAATAAGCAAGTACTATTTGTCCACCATTCACTGAAAGGACATCCTTTCACTGGACTTCAAAGAGTGTCTTCTTTGAAGATACTTGTACACACACTGGCATTAAAGATGAAGCTCAAAAGCTCAAGCCAAGGTATGCAGCAAACATTTGTAGCAGAACTGGGTCCCTTTTACTTTCCCCAAACTGAAGTGCCCCTATCAGAAGACTTTCCTTCATAAAAAGCCATCAATCTGTTCGTAGCTGTGCTTCTATAAGAAGACTCCTAGTCAGCATAAAATTTGTGAGAGGATGTCCACTACTGGTCTATGGTTTGTATGTATGTGTGTACGCACGCGCACACACACAAACTTGTGCACTTACACAAATGTGTATAATGCATGCATGTGTACAGCAGAGAAAAACTAAACAGCTGAAAGTGATCACTGTCTTTGTGGAAAGACTCCAAAAATTGCTCTTCTTTTTTATCATTAGGTTAAGATACTAAATATATCTGTAAGCCAAGAAACGGCACTGGGAAATAAACAGCACTCCCATCTTCATTCTTTGCCCTTTTAACTCCTCTCCACCCTCCAACTCTTAGACTCTTCTAGTAAAGAAGGTCTCTGAAGTCTGGGGTAAGGGAGGGCAGGTCAGTGACCCCACTGTTCTTTCTCTCTCCCCGGCAAAGGGTCAAGCCTTGGACACAGCCCTCCATAACTTCCCCAGACAAAGAAGCCTTGTTTTCTCCTGAGATCTCAGGGGCCTCATTGGTATTCTGAAAGGCCCTGCAGGCCTGGGGGTGGAGAGGGGGTCAGATCCAGTAAACAATGGCAGAAGTGTTTATTTAGCCCAGGATAAGGAGATCCATGTACCCTAGCAAGTAGTCACCCTATGTCCATTCACTCACCCCAGCATTTTCACTATGGATGGTCTAATGGTGAGGCAGATGTGGCCGAGCAAACAGAATTCTACTCAGCACTTTTGCTGATGCCCCTCTATATCATCTACACTAAGGATGGTTTTTCTATCATATCATCAAGTGATGAAATATACAAGGAATCATTTATCATCTTGGACATATGATCACTGGTAGTCATCAAAATAACCAGAAAATGTAAGCTTTAGTGTTTTTATTGGGTGACAGAACTCTGGGAACAACTCTAAATCACCACCTGATACCTTTATTAACACACGCTTTTATCTATTTTATCAGAGCTCAGATAATAACTTAATATCCCCTTTCTGCTCTACTGATGTTCAAAGCAAGAAACAAGAACATAGGCTTTGATGTGTCTCTAACGTGGAATCCAATACAAATGTCTTTAGATAAATCTATGACTGTTCGGCTATAAGATAGTTCAACAATATCAAAACAAGCATCAGATGCTAAATTCCTCAAAATTCAGAAAAAATGTTTGTTTTAAGGGAATTTAAGTTTAACACAAGTGCAAAATCTCAGCTAGTCTTCCTAAGCAAAAGTCAAAATTTGAATTTTAACAGGAAAACTCAGAACATACAAGAGATTGTCTTTTCATCAAAGTAGTTGACAGTCAAAACATTATGAATAAAAGTCCATTGGGTTCACTTCGATTTTTCACAGTCCAAGAAAGGAACTTGGGAACAACAGTCTAACACTATAAGCTCTCTGTTTCAGAATAACTCAGGCCCAACAGGGTTTTGAATGTTAAAAGGCATTCAGTCATTTCCCAGCTTAATAGAAACTGGGATGTGGTGAAGTCAGTATAAAAGAATTACATAATGCTAATGCTACTCAATGAGATTTAAAGGTCCCATTTTAATGCATGATCACAGAGAAAACTAATGATCCCTTTTAATGCTTTCTTTTCCTTTGTGTTTGAGTGGCTTGAAGACAAAGATTAAACACATTACTCATAACAAAGATGTTGCAAGAAACAAAGAAATTAGGAGTCCAGTCACTTTCCTAGGAAAACTTCTCATTTTTGTTTGGGAGAATAAATTTATTTCTTAAATTGAAAACCAGAGCTACCTATTAGCTAGTGTTAAAATGGATGTTACCAAATCCTGTGGTCAGACTACAATCAAAGACATCAGTTCAGAATTGGTTATATTTATCGCCCCCCCTCCCCTAACAAGCATAACCAATCTGTAATAGAACTCTTCTCACCAATGTTCTCTGTCTGAGATCAACAGTACTATTGTAAGTCTCAAATTAAGGCCCATCCTACTGGCTGTCCTGATCCTGATGCTGTCTCTTTAAGTAGGAGCCAAGTGCTCCACAGCCCCCCTTTTCGTTCCCATGCCCTGGGCACACCTCAAGGACCAGTTCCATGATGGAAAGTTAGTGTGAATCTGGGAACTCATCAAAGGGAAGAGAGGAAGGGCTTTCATAGAAAGAAATGGTAGAAAGAGACCAATTGTACCCCACACAATTCCTAGTTTGTCTCTCAAATCCAGCTGACAAAGGGAGAGATAGAAGAACCTTACACAATAGAACTAAACAACAGGCAAGTTCTTTGAGTGAGAAACTGGTTCCATCTCCCTAAGTCTCTAATCTGCACTGCAGTTTTCCCCTCCTCCCAGAATTCACCCCTTAATCTCAACCTATAAACAGAGGCTTCCTTGATCAGGGCCGATAGCCATTAACATGGCCAAGATACTAGAGGAGCTGTGACTGGTACAAGGGTCAGATGTCGATGAGTGGGTGGGAGTTCTACAAGTAAATCAATTATCAGGAGGTGACAGAGACAAAGAGTTTTTCTGGCTTTATCTTGTTAGGACAAAGCCCTGCCTATGACTTTTTGTTTACTGTATGATATTGGCACTTATACCACATTCAAGAGCTCAAAGAAGCTCTCTGGGCACTGAGGTTTGGGAGTCAAGCCTGCTTGATAGTCAAGTCATATGGACGGGATTAAATAAAAAAGAACTCCAACTGCCTTATTAGACAGGCATTACTATCACTACTGCTGCTACTAGTGGTAACTACTATTACTACTACCACCACCACTACTACTACCGCCACCTTTAGGGACAGCATCTGGACTACCTTACTTCCTATGATCTTTTTCAGACAGACAGAAACATATACAGAGACACACAGAGAGGGGGCGGAGAGAAATACCAATTCATATGTAAACATTTGAAGGCCAAAATACAAGCCTGATTGTTAAAATCTGTTTCTGGAACATTGTCTCAACCTTGTCCAGTTGTGAGGAAATAAAGAACAATCTGTCACTAGAGATAAGTGTAGATGTACCTTATGAGACCAGACTCCCTCTTTCCTTGGTTAATGTAGGAAAATGACTTGTAGAATCCCACTCTCTTTCCTGGAATGTCATTGACTCTTTTTCAAAGCTTTGCAAGGCAGAGCTCTGAGGTCAGTGAGCTAGCACTCTTAATCATTTGGCAGAGGCTAAGGAAGAACTTGCTGAACCTTTGCTGTAACTCTGACAATGGCGATGGTCTATGAGTGGGAAAACTCTGTTCACTGATCATAGGTTATCATCTTTCCTTATCAGGTCACTCCCCTGGCTTGATCTTTTCTAAAGCTTAAGTTCTATGGACAGAGATGATATTTCTGCCTTTTTATTTCAGACAAAGAACTGTACCAGAGGGGTGATTTTCAAGGGTATAAAATCTCTCTGTCTCTCTCTGTCATTTATACACACACACACACACACACACACACACACACACACACACACACACCAAAGAAACAAACATAAAACAGGGAAAGATATGTCACTGGCTGGGCTGGGACCTGAAGATATTACCATCCCTATCTCCTTTTGGGGTTAAAGAAATCACTACTCAGACAGTTCCGAGGGATCTTATTGTTGACTAGGTTTCTTGGGTTCTTGGCTCAAAGCCAAGGTGAAGCTCCTCAAAGCAGAACAAGCTGCTTAATCTCTCTAGTCTTTGAAGAGCATCTAGCTAGGCAAAGCAAAGTAAGAAGTGGCATGGTGAAGGATGGCCTTCATCATTTCAGTCAGTGTCTCTAGGAAGAGTCTGTCTAAACCTGCTTTTAAAAAACAATCCTAGCATTCTTGTGGTGCTTTTGATGGGATTCAGATAGCCCTCAGGTACCTAGTAGAACTCAGCCTCTGCTCGGCCTCCACATTTTGTACTTCCAAACCACTCTTAGAGAGAAGCATCACAGCCTGGTTGCCAGGGTAACAGCCACTGTTCTCAGATGATAACAAGCTTGAGGAAGCAGGTGTCTTGCTATTCAGTGATGGCATTGTTACTGAGCAGAAAATATTCACTATGGCTCTTAGGCTTTCTCAGTTCCATTGTTATTCCAAAGACTCATGTGAAGCATCTCCTTGCCAAGCTGTTACACTGCCCATACATACACCTTTGCTCACGTATCAACAGATTCAACACTCTGTTCACTTCCAATCCTTAGAGATTTTGTGGCTGAGGTAATAAGCTGCCTGTTTCTGGAGGTGATTAAGCAGAGGCATGTGTATATTTAACTTATTGTCATAAAAATAAATTCAGCATTGAAGGTTGGCTTAGATAACTTCTTTTGGAATCAGAGTCTCCCTATGTTGTCTAGCTAGCCTTTTCTAATGATTCTCCTGTCTCCATTTCCTAGGGTGTTAAAGGCATGTGACACCACACATTGGTCCACCTCAGATATGTTCCAGTGTTCCTTTCAATTCCAGATTCTATGATTTGTCTTATCTATTGCAATAGTTAAACAGCAACACATCAGAAGCAATTGTATTCAACTGCCTGGTCAGAAATGGCTGAGAATTCACACTGTCTGAGATACTGTGTTACTCAGTGACTGCAAAGGCAAGAGCTATTCCATTGTGTATTCCTAGTCCATGTATTGCTTACCCAAATACACATCCTCAATGACACCTTAATTTGTGTTGACCTTTCCTCTGGAGGAAATCATCCAGTCTCTGTTAAAGAAAATGTTTCTGTGATCATTTTCTCTCTTCTTATCTTTATTTCTTCAAGGCCTTATCCCCTGAGGAAGTAAGATTCAACTTTTACTCCTCCTCTGTTTTGAAGGAACAACCTACTCAATCAGCCACGTGAATGTTAGATAGGGTTCCTGGGTCCAGAGCAGGAAGTGGCTTTTTCCCACCTTGCTACACTTAGGTGATAAAATGTTTCTTACAAACATACAAGGTATGCACAACCCCCCCCATAACTTTGGAAAGAGGAAGAATTAGCTTAGATATGCACTGTTGCAGAGAAATTGGTATCACCAGAATTTATAATGCTTATAGGACTTGTCTAAACTGACAGTACTACTGCATTCGTATTACAAAAGTTATTGTTGCCCCTGTCTACCAGAAGATGAAATGGTGATTCATGGTGACATGCCTAATTTTCAGAGTATATTAGAGACTTAGCTGAGATTCAAACCTGGTCGTCTGGACCCATAGTCTACGGCACCGCCCTCTTAACAATCCTGCCTGTATATATGCCTCTAAGAGTTCCCTCAGTGACTTGAGATGAAAAAAAGCCAAGGTTAACAACAGTTCAGTCTAACTGAAAAACTACTTCTGTGGATCTTTTTACTGGTTACATTGTTGCATAGTGAATACACAGAACAATTGAATCTCCTTTTCTTCAGGATGTGTTCAAGCTGCTACTTTTATCTTTCCCAAATGTGAGCAATATGTACTTCTCTGTTGCGTCTTACCTAGGCAAAGACCCTTATGTCCCACATACCTTACTCTGAATAGACACAGCTGGACACCAGAATTTCACAGCTTCCATCCTTGTGGAACATAAAAAAATCCCTCAGGTCTCAGACAACTCAACAAAAGCCCTTATATAGAAGCCTTTTTGTTGCAGCAGGGTTTCAGGCTAAATCCATGATACTTACTAGACATGTTATCCTGTATGTGTGTGCTTATATGCATGCACACACACACACACACACACACACACACACACACAGAGAGAGAGAGAGAAACATACACAATCACATACAATCAGTATCTATTCCCCATGGTAAAACCACTGTGAAGTGTACTTTTCATTTTTGAATCTAGAATGTCCGCTATAGGCACTGCCAAGTCTGGGTCCAATTTTCCCCATTCCTGCACATCCTATTGATGTAAAACATTCTCTGAAGTTTGTATCAGGGAAGCTACTTCTTAATACAATTGTAGCTTAGTCAATATTTGAGTTGCTTCCAGCAGAATGACGGGTTCCAGATAACCTGAACATAATCAGGGCCTTAAGATCAGGGAAAGGAGAGAGGACAAGAAAGTGGAAGGGTAAGAAGCCACATGGTCACATCCATCCTGTGTGCATTTTCCAAGGATCCAGGGGACACCACATGTACTGCCAGAATTCGTTGGTAGTGAAGCAGTATGTTCAGTACAACAGAGATGGGTTAATACAATTAAATGCTAAGACATTCAAACAGAAAATAAGTCCCAAAATACAACTTATTTAAGCCATTGGAAACCCAAAGCCCCAAAGTTGAATTTCTAGTTGAATCTTCGTTGCTAAAGTTTTTGAAACTCACCCATGTCTTTGGCACTCTGACTCCAAATGTAGCCTGCTGGCTAGTCTGTTTTGCGGCTGACTTTGTTCAGCTGGAAGGATCCTTGTCTCTCCAGTCTCCTTCTTCTGTCCTTTACTTTTTCTCTCTGAGTATCTTTGTCCTCTTCTCCTGCAATGAAAAGGGCTTTCTGATTGACAGCCAACCCCCTTAAAGAGACAGGCTCGCTTTCCTCCTCCTCTCCTCCTCCCCTTCTCCTCCCCTTGTCCCCACCTCCTTTGGGATACTCCCTTCTTTAAGAACTCCATCTTCTCTTTCTGTCTTTTCACTTTCAATTGTTTTTTTTTCTTTCTCTTCCCTCCAAAGCTTCTCTAGAATTTCATTTTGATAAAAATAAATCAGGAAATGTGAATTGGGGTGGAAATTAAATGAAGGGGTCCTTGAATCCTCCCAAATTATCCTTGGGTCCATTTAAATATGTGATACCATAGTCTGTGAATGTGAAGTTATGTGAAATGGTAGCCCTAATGAGAAGGGGGCCCGGATCAAAACCGTACTTACTATACTACCAAATATGCCCCACCCAACTCTCAGCGATAGTTACCCTTGATCATGGAATTGTTTCTTCCCTCTGAAAGCAAAAAAAGCATTCTTTCTCTTCCTGGCACTGGAAATACAATAGGGAAGAAAAAATTGTCATTTAAAAGAATTTCTTCAAAACCTTTGTTTTTAGAAGAATAAAGCTATAAGAGGCTGCTGATTCTATGAACAGATTGTGTGACCAAGCTCAAAAAAGCTAGAAGTATAATGAGAATATAGTTTGGATAACATAAATACAAAGGAAAGGGTAAAACCTATGCCAAGATCACAAGGGGAAAAGGCCAAAGTAGAATGTGTAGGTGATTTCTAAGGAAAATGAACTTTGAGACAAGACACTATCACAAACTGCAAATCAGCTAGTCAAACCTAATGCCAGGAAATATAGTGTTCTTTCTCATCAGAAAGTAAAGATGAGGCTAAGAGAGAGAATGAGCTTTTGGGAGGGCAGCAGTCAGTAGGGGGGTGGGAGAGAGATACAGTCCTTGTCTCAGGGAAAATTCTATGAAAAAAATATGGTCAAGAAGTAAAAAGAGGGGAATCATTTATGAAACTCGTAAGAGTAATTTCTGAACTCAGTGAAGGGACCTGAGTGCCAAATATGAAAGGTGATGATAGCTAGGGAGTTTTCTAGTACTTTCTAGAACAGGTGAAACTTGAGGAGCACTTATGTGAGTTCTTTGTCAATCTTCTCTCTCACCTTTGAAGTCTCACATATTCATAATCCTCTTGATTTAGAAGTAAGTCGATCATGAATGGCTCTAAGGAAAGTTGTTGGTTTATAAGAGTGGAACCTGTCATTTCTATACTCCTAAAAAATAAAGTATGTCCTCCTAAACTTGTCCTATGGTTTTTGTGTTGAGATAAGAGACAATAGAAGAGGGAAATTGGAATGGAGTCCAGAATTAAAGAGTGTATGAGGCTGGTTTTAAAACAACTGTTTTGCTTTTATACAAGTTGAAAAGTAAGGGGTCCTTTACCTGCCTCTTGAGTAGGTAAGGTAGTAGCTTCTCAGGGCATACCAGACTAAGGCCATGACTGACTGTAGAGGATTTTAAGACTGATACCTTCCTAGGTCTGCCCTCCAGACACAGACTCCACCTATCATGGAAGTGCAGCTGTAGGATCTTCTTTATATTGATGGCCCTGGAAAAGAGAGATGATTGCAAAAAGAACTGACCCTAATTTGGGAATTCTGATGTGGGGAATCAAACAGCCAATAGCCAAAGCAGATCTATGTATGGAGGAAATCGCTCAGGTTGGATGCTCAGATGCATCTCACATATTCTCAGCAGCATCTCAGGAACTCTTTAGGCTACTGAGAAGAAAATAATTCCCCAGTAAACTCATAGACATCAACTTATCTACCATATTCTCCTGAGACCCCTTTGCTCCTTTCCACGATTTCTTACTCTTTATTTGATTTCTGTTCACTTTCTCATATTTCCCCTCTCCTTCCCTTTCTCTCTCTTCACTGATGGGGGAGATCTTCCTGTTTCTGTATTTTCCTTCTGCCAATTTCTAGGAAAGGTGTTCATACAGGTGATTATGTTACACTTTTCCTTGGCCCCTCAGGTTCCCAGTTCCCTCAGATGTAATGTGTTGCAGTTGCTCTGTCATCTGACATGACATTTTGCCTGCACACTCCCTCTGATCCTTCTTCTAAGCCTTTGCTACAGTCCTTAGAGGACTTTTCTCTAGTCTTCAAGAAGCTACCTAACTCCATCCATCCTACCTGTGTCTATGATTCTGCATTCCTTGGGTCTCTTAAGTGAGCTGAACAAAATATTCTCCATTCAGGCTGGCTTCTGCGATGCCTGAAAATTCCTCCAGAGGGCACCGACAGCCTTCATCGTTGCTGTCTGCTGCCTGCTTGGGGAGAGCCTGTGAGGAAGAACAAAGCAGGATTGGAGTACACCCTTAAACAGTGTGCTTTACGCACTTCTAGTAGTACCACCAGAGAGTGTGTGCCCCCTTGATTATAGCTTGGTTTAGCTGTGCAACTGTCTTTCATTAACTATAAAACATCTGGATAGTACCTCCTCTATCATACCAGATTTGGGAAGGTCAGAAAGCAAGCAAGTTTGCTTTGCTCCACTAGGACATTCAGAAAAGTCCAGTTTCTCCCTGAAAATCAGATAAGCACATAAGTGCCTAATCTGATGGTTTACTTCTCCACGTCCGCTTAGAAGATAGAAAAGGAAACAGAGCAGGCACAGTACCAGCGAGTTCCTGGGCTCACCCAGTGGTATTTGAGCATTTAGAGCTGAGACTTTTCTTGTCCTATCCAAGACCATGTCATCATAGGCCAAATTTGGAAAGGCAACTGGCTGGGTTTTACAAATTTTCACAGCCCTGGCACAAAATACTGGCAGAGTGGCAGACGATGTATCAAGCAAGCACTGTGTATTTGCAGATAGAATGTTCCACACCTAACTTTATGCCGATTGGCTTTGCCATGCCTTTCTGACCAAGAGAACTGAGGGCTGAGGGCCAGAGATGTCACATTCTTTGGTCATGCACAGTGTATGTTCTGGGGAGTGGAGGGTGTTGTTCTTCTGGTAATTCAAAGAGCAATGCAAGGACAGACAGGGGTGACTTGTAAATTGTGTATTTATAAGGGATGCTAATGGCTTGGTGTAAAGAAAGTAGCTTAGAAGATAAAATATTCAGATAAATAAACTCTGAACAAGAGCACCTAAAAGATGCCAAATATCCAGTGTAAAGAAACCAGGTGTCCACGTAACCCACTTAGAATCCTGAAAACTTGACTGACTTTGCTAGGGTAGCCCTTATAGAGAGAGTGCAGATGTATGAGTTCTAACAACAACAGAGATAAAATTATTTCTCTGGTTGTCAATGGTCACTTAACTTTATGGAATATATTTATTTTTATCATTTAAGTAATGGGGTACACAAAAGCCACCTAACAGGCAAAAGATAAAAGTACCTTTAGAAAATACCTCTGTCCAGATTTATTGCTTGGGACTTGCTGGGACAATTGTTCTGCTCTGAACAAATGTTTGAATACAGAGCTTCTTTCCTGAAGAATAGCCAAAGGGAGGATGGGTGTGCTTCTCTGGCTGCTATGACCCAAGTTTCTAACTCTCTATACTCCTCTAAGCAAAGGATAATGTGAATGTTTGGAATGTAGTGGGTTTTTTTTTTTTTTTTTTTTTTTTTTTTTTTTGTTGTTTTTGTTTTTTTTTTTTTTGTATCTTGATGGATTTGAAATACTCGAGATTACAGCTGGTATGCTTCTTAGGTGTGACTATAATACCAGGACTGAGTTTGTCTGTTATTAGAGATCCAATAGAGCCTCAGTATTTTATGCCTACACTACTAAGTTGCATCCCCGGTTGCAGGAATGCTTTTTAAAGAGTCTTTATTTTAGAAGTCTTTATAGCCAAATGTCTCAATCCGTGAGCTTTGCCCACCCCAGAAAAATGTAGTAACAACATTCAATGAAATAACATCAGACAAATTTTGATCATTATTATGACTAAATGAGAACATGGAGGTTTGTTCTATTATTTTCTCTACTTTATATATGATTAAAAAGTGAAGTCAGAAAAAAAAAAAGGATTATTACAGCTAAAATTCAGACTAAGCCAGAAACAAAAGGGAAAACCTTCCCAAGGGGGATATCTATCTCTGGAAGTGTACACCTAGCCTGGTAAAAGTGGCTGCTTCTGAAGAAAGGGGTAGACATTTGGAGATGAAGGGAAGCTTTTCACTCTACCCTCTTTAGCATGGCTGTAGTTGGTAATTGTATGTATTTCATGCCTACATTATTAAAATTTTCATCTGAAAACTCCTTCAATACAGCAGTCCACTAAAGTCTCTTCCACTGATTTCAGGCAGTCCTCAGTACAGAGGTTAGTCTGGCCCCCACTGTCCCACCTGACATTCATTCTGCCCACACTATATTCTTAAATATAGCTGATAAGGATGCTATTGTGAGTGGGAATGCCCATGGAGACTCTCTTAGGACATAGATGGTTGGGTAAGGAATGGCTGCCTCTGCTTCTTGTGGGAGAAAATATGCACCAATGCTCCAAAAGGCCTTTACCCAGGAGGTAGCCTGACAGAGGCACAAAGCCTTTCTGCTTCTCTATAGGGTTCACCATTGTGGGCTGCATCTGTCCTTGAGGGATCAGCTCTGGCAGTTGCATAGACCTCTTCTTGATAACACAGTCCTGGGCAGTCTTTACAGAGATAAACCTAGCTACTCCTCCTGGTGCAACAACAGCAATAATATAATTTTCTGGGCCTTTCAGGGAAACAAAGTCAAGTATCTGGCTACATAGCCAGTTGAAGGGTCATTCTGAGCAGTGACACTGCAACTTAAAGTTGGCATGCTATGGAAAAGATTGTCTAACCTTGAAGCTAAGGTACCTTCCCTGGGAAATAGACCAACAGATAGAATGAAGAAGCAGGGAAGCCTCAATCCTCCCTGCTGAGAGCTAAATGTCTCAGGTAAGTACATGTCACATGGTGCTGGAGCTTAGTGGGGCCCACTGAGAGCTCTTGCTCTGCTGTCTCCCTCTCATTCCCCAGCTAAGCTCTGTCTAAGCAGCCAATTTGCCCAGAAGCCTAAGCCTAAGTGATAGCCTATAAGCTGGTACAGGCAAAAGACAAGAACTCATCTATTTCTAGGTAGGAAGCGGGGTTGGGGGCTTTTGCCTGTGTTGGGTTCTTCTATTTTCCAATGACTCCTGCTCAAAGAACTTTACTCTTGTTGAGTTCTCTCTGTGAAATCAGGAGTAAGATGAGGAGCTCTGGGCCGTGAAGCTGAAGTTACCTCATGGCCCTGCCAACTTGATGGCTACCCTCTAAATCAAGAGGTGATAATCTATCTTCTACCCTGACCTAACTTTTGAGGTTGTGTGCACCCTGGATGTCAAGGGAAAATGCTTTCTTTTAAAAAGTGCAATTGTGAAAAACTGCAAAGTCAAATAAGTGTTTCTCTCAGAGGACCCCCCAGAGAGGGCCACCTCTGCTCCTTCACTTACCCCGTACAATACTTCAGAATTTAGAAAGCACTGCAGTCACTTCCACGGACCGAATCTAGCAGTCTTTGGAGGTCTTCAGGAGAACCAATGGCAGCAGGTCCCTGCAGCATCTCTTGCATGTCTGAAGCTGAACTATCAGAAAGAAAAGAAGACCCTCACCAGGAAGTACTTTTACTGTGTCTACCATTGTGGCCTGGCCTTACAAAGTTCATTCAGTGCACTGCTTAATATATCCCCTAAGGTTCTGGCCTCAGAAAGAGCCACCAGATGTAAGCCTAAATATCCCTATGTTAGGTTTCAGAGCTGTTCAACTGTCCTCAAATTTCCATAAAAAGGACAGCAGAGAGATGGCAGTATGATTGGATCTTTCCCAGAAAGCTATAATTGGAGAAACTAACTTTTCTTGTTTGCCTAGTAATCATCCTCACTCCACAATAACTAAACAAAAAGCAAGGTCTTTGAATGGTAGCATTCAAGATTTTGGCTAGATATCAAGTAGCCTTCCACTTGGTCAGGGATCTATATGAGCATAGAGTACAACAATTTAAAACCTAGCTTCTGGAGCTGAAGTTGGAACAGTAATCAATAGCTTGTCAGCCATAGCAAAGCCCTTGGTTCAGTAGCTGTCACTAAAAACAAAGCATCCTTTCTTCAAAACATCCATAGATTTGGTTAGTCAGCTCTATGACACTAGGCAATGGCTGAGCCTCTTAGTCTCTGCTTTTTCATTCCTAAAATGATATACTAGTGGTGACCTTATATAGTTAATAACTTCAGATTTCACAATTATTCTTCTTCCTATTGTTATATTTTTTGTTTATTTTAAGACAAGGTTTCTCTGTATCCTGGCTGTCCTAGAACTCACTCTATGGACCAGGCTGGACCTGAACTCACAGAGATGTCAGCCTCTGCCTCCTGAGTGCTGGGATTAAAAACATGCAGTCCTCCTCTCTCTGTCCTGCACTTCTATTATTATTATAGGGCACAGGAGCCATCAGCACTTATACAAGATACTGAACACGAAGTTCTTAATATACTGCCTATGCCAAGGTACAAAAACTATAGTAATAATAACCAGGTAAGGGACTGACACTCTGGAAATGCCTGATAAACAAGCAGAGGCTGAACTTTAGTGATCTCTGGCACCAACACCTTTCAGATTGAGGACTTCTAGATATCCCCAAAGCTTGCCTATCTTTAAAACAGCAAGTAGGATATGTGCTTGGTAAAAATATTAAAATGTCTTGGGTTTCACTTAGCAGTTTTAGAATTCATTTACTGTTTTCCAAAGTCTCCAGCTCTTCTAAGTTTAAACCAGTCACCAGCTGCCAATTTGCCAGCAAGAAAAGTATTTCCCAAGGGATGTAGGTGTTTTGGTATATCTGGGTACATCCTAAGGAAATTCAAAAGGTTGGTTAGGCACCATCAGTGGTGGAGAACTACCCAATCCCTGCACTTGAAGCAGCTGTCTCAAGAGTTGCCAGCCATAGCAGGTTACAAGGCTCCCTGTGCTAAGGCCACAGTATGGGACATTCCCACAGTCCTCATCCCTCTACTCTCTGAAACACTGTGTCCAGACAAAGCAAAGTTGCACAATGAACAATTGAATTTGTATTCCAGATAAATTGAATTACTGTTTAATATGTGTGTCCTAAATGATGGATGGAGCACACTCACATTTTTTAAAAGCCCATTATTTATCCAAAAGTCTACATATGACTGGGTATCTTGTGATTTGTTAACCTGGCAAGTCGACATGTCAGGGCAGTTATCTAGCAATGGCAAGCCAAGCTGGCTTCTGGGGAAGGTGCCAGTAGAGTTGCTAAGGAAACCTCCAATAAAAAGTAATACACTGCCCCATAGACAGATGATCTATTCTGAATTTCCTCCCCAGTTCCTTCACCTCATGGGTCTGCCCTTGGCTCTCTCAGGCTTCCTTTCATCTACGCAATATTTGGGGCTTTGTGGTCAACTAAGTTGGCTTCTTATCCCACTCTAGCTTAGACCATGGCACAGCAAGTGGCAATGGTTGTTAATACTTAGATCCCCACATTCCTCCAATTTCTCTTTTCTCTCCCCTTCTTGGCTTGCACCTGGAAAGTTTAGAGAACTGGGATAGTTTGTCGCTGTAGCACTTGACAAGAGATTGCTTTGTGCTTCATCTGGAATGGCTATTAGAGACACTAAACCAAACAGAGATCCGGATACAATTGATTCAGAGGATCACACCTGAGATAGGTGAATATTCAACAGAAGTAAGCACAGGGGCAATCTGTCCTTTCAATTTCAAATAAAGTTTGCCCAGTCCCCACCATTACCCTTGTCAGGAAAGTTTAATGTCTTCTTTGGAGATTTCTTTAAAATCTTCAGGGCTCAGAATCCTTTGTGGTTTAGAACTGGGGCTTCTAATAACCTTCAGATTTCACAGTTCATCTTCTATTTATTATTATCATCATCATCATCTGATGACAAAAACCATCAGGAACACTGTTCTTCCCTGACTTAAACTTTTCAAAAATCCATCCATCCATATGAAGGCTATTGTAATTGACATACTGAAAGAGTTCACAGAAATGGAGGAGATATATAACAATATAAACAATTAAAAACTGATTACTAACATTCAATTGTCTCTTGAAACTTCTCTGTAAACTCCAATGTCTATCTACAGATTCATTCCTACTATTCCTACCTTTTGTCTCTCCTTTTTTGCTTTTTCTCTGGTTCACCACAAATCCATGTTCACTTCTTGATGGATCATATCTTAGCTCCATATTGTGCTATAATCTCCTTTTCATCAGATTCCTCCTCCCATTATTTTGAGGCATTCTCTTCTTTTTCCAGGAGTTGGCCTTGAACTTAGATCTTTCTGTCTCGGTCCCCCAAGTGCTGCAATCACAGATACACCCTACTATATCCCAGGAAAGAAATTCCTCAAGAAAAAAATTGATGTGAGATGAAAATAATCATGTTTCTATTATATCACTCTGGTACCCATGTAGTCAACACTGAGTCAGCAATATGAAGCAGAGTTGTTATACCTATTTCACACATGAGCAAAGTGAAGCTTTCTCAAGTAGTCCTGGGAGGCCTAGAATTCAATCCTAGTTCTTTTAAGTTTAGTATTCTGTCCATTACACATGGAAGTTGATGTAGGAAAAGTATTTCAGAAAATACTAAATTATGTATAAAAGGCAACCATAGGGGGGAAAAAACGTATACCAGTGGTGGTAGCTGGAGAAATACTCCCAGGGAGGTGTGTTCTTTGTGAGGGAAAAGAGTCTGCCTGCTGTGGGCTATAGCCACATTGTCTGGCCATCAAGAGACAGTACTGCAGAACTGTAAACACCAAACCCACCCCTACAGAGTCACTACATTGCAGCATTGCTGTGTTGTTGCATGTAGATGCTATTTTTAATATGGCCTACTGATCAGACTTTTGTATTGTTTGTAAACAAATTGTGTTTCAAGGTCTCACAGTAGTTTCAGGTGGATGTTTTTCCTACATATAATTAACAGAAGAAATATGAGCACCAGAGAACTCAAGCGATGTTGCCCATCTAGTTCACAGAGGGTTCACAGAAGCCTGATGGCTGGCTGTCTGGTTCCACACACACTTGCTGTCAATAACCATCAGTCAAAGGTCATACACCTGGAGTTGATGAGGCCAGGTTTGTTCACTGCAGTAAAGGAAAACATCCTACTCTCACCCACTGTATGCATTTCCGCTCACGTAGCAAGTAACAGATTCAAAGGTATCAAAGACAAATGACCTTTGGCTGGGAAGCATCAGTAGAAATGGAGGTTGACCAACACTTACCTGAACTATCTCTACTTTAGACCTGAGATCTTTTATTTAGTGATCGAAAGGTTTCATGTTTAGAGTTGATGAAGAACAGTGAGACAAATTGTCCTATCAGAGATTTATTTGAAGAAATACTAACAGCATATACAGACAGAAGCATGGTGGTGACTCTGAGGAGAGATCAGCCCCAAATGGTGGAGTAGGAGACTCTCTTCTTACACTTTTCACTGGAAGAAGGGTGTAAAGGAAATTGAAAATTTTCCTTTTTCAATCTGAAATTGGCCATTGCTGGGGTAATCAGTAAGAGGTCAGTTATTAAAAGACATTAAGTGCTCAGTAAACATCTTTCAAGGTCTAGCATTCTGTCCATTACCCTGCCAGCATGTCATCCGTTCCCCATCATTATGGATTCTAGCCACCTGTAACCATAGGCCAAGGTCTCTTCTTTAAGTTGCTTTTGGTATCACAGCATCAGAAACTAATACACCTTCCTGAGTGCAGAATAATAAAATCATTAAAACATTTTCTAAGATATCTTCGGGTTTTCTAAAATGGCCATTTAGGTGACACAATGATTAAATATTTTACTCTATTAAAGAAAAATGGGTTCATTTAAGCTTCTCTTTGAATTAAGTCTAGCAATCAAAAGACTTTTGCCTGTCATACTTAGTATGACAGTATCAAAATAATCTAACAAAAAGTAGAATTCATCAACCAGATATAATTATGCAAACAGAAGCATATTTCAATGACTGCATACTTCTCAAAAATTTTATTTATATTTAAACACAAAGAATGTAAAATATCTGTGTGCCCAAATCTGTCTTTTTGGAATTATAGACCAAAAACCTCTACTTCTTTTCTGTTTACAAAGTTTTTGTATAGGCTCTAAGGGTATTTATTTGATGGGAATGGCCAGAAGTTATCATGTATTTTAGGCTTTCACCAGATGTAGGAAACAAAACACAGCTATTGTCTAAGAGCAATAATAGCAACAGCAGAGCATGTAAAAGCTTCAACTGTCTGAGTTCTGGCTTGTTCCTAAACTACAGTTCTTTGTGCTGTGCAAACTCAGGGCTATTGAGTCTCACTCTTCAGCTTCTTGCCACACCTAAACATCATCAGTGTTTCTTCCACACTTGCTGGTATGCTCTAAACATAAGTGTGCTTCTTATCGTAGTCACTACCCTTAGCCTGTGCAGATCTTCACAGACACTTCAGACTGCTTTACAGAAACCGGTTAACTCTACTAAAATTGTTAAATAATTGAGGAATTTCAAGTACAAATCTGTGGGATCCAGCCCAAGCACCATAAGTCCATTAACTTAAAGGGATATAAAATGGGTTCATTCAGCTTGTCACAGATGATGCTTTTGCTCCCAATACAGTCTATGCCTTTCTTTAAATTTGGGCATCAGACACACAACATCCTACTTTATGCTGTATGCTTTGAATACTTTTTAGAGACTGTTAGATATTTTTAGAAATTCAGACCTCCAGAGGATAGTGTTTCTCTAAAACAACAACAACAAAACAAAAACAAAAACCTTTTTGGGGGGGGTTGTTGTCTGAAACAGGTCCACTATGTAGTTCTGGAATGTAGTATAGATTGGAATAGTTCTGGAATGTAGTATAGATTGGAATTCTGTAGACCAGGCTAGCCTCAAGCACATAGAGGTGTCCCTGCCTCCGCTTCTCAAGTTCTGGAATTAAAGGCATGTATAACCACACCAGAATATTTCCTTTTAAAAAATTACCTCCCAAAATACCCAATTACCTCAAAAATAAGGAACACATGGGATTCTTTTTAGAACTCCCAAAAAGGAAGTTTGATTGCTTCTTCATGTCCACTACACAAGCTGTGAATCTCACAGTAGGAATAAAATAACTAACAGAAATGATTACTTCTGACCTCTAAATAATAACTTAACATTCTACTCTAAAATCACAATAAACTATTCCAAATTCAGGATTTATGGTTTTTATGAGCAGTCACATTGTCCTCACTAACATGGATTTCCTCTTAAATAGTCAAGGGAATTTTATTCTGTAACAAACAATTCTTGCTATGCCTTTGCTAAGAGATAAATAAACTAATCGAAGCTTAAGTTTCCAAAACTGAAAACTACTAGTAATTACTAAACTCTGGTAGTGCTGCATACCCACTGTCTTCTGAGAGATCTCAATAGCTCATCCTGCATCCTAACGAACTGATTATACTAGTGGTTTTAGCACAGACTATGTTCTCTAAGTAAAATCTCAGTGGTATTGAAAACCTATCATAGATTCGGGTCCTGCAGTCTATGTTTGTCTTTGGGAATAAGTAGGGAACTAAGAAAGAAACAAACAGGTGCTAATGCTAGAACTTGTCCTGGTCCTATCAGTTTGCTCTTGCAGTCCCCTGCTAAAACAAAGTCATAGAATGTCAACATCAGATGAGACCTTGTTGCAATGAATAACATGTATATTACTGCACTTTTATTGCTCCCATTTTACAGATATAAACATGAGACCCCAAATTTAAATAACTTCTTCAAATTATTCATTAAATAAACTAAGAAACCCAAGAACCCATGATTTTCTCTTTGCACTAGGCTGCACTACCCTTTAAAGAGTACATTCTATTAGTAGTAGTAGTAGTAGTAGTAGTAGTAGTAGTAGTAGTAGTAGTAGTTGTTGTTGTTGTTGTTGTTGTAGCTGCAGCAGCATCAGGAGTAGTAGTAGAAATTCTATTATGTTCCTGGAAGTTCCTCAAAAAAATTCTATTTTCTGACATGTTACATCTTAAGTTCATGTTATACATACACCCTACAATTGGCCTTGTCAAGGACTGAAAAGATGGTTTGGTGGTTAAAACTACACACTACTCTTCCAGGGGACTCAAATTCAGGTCCCAGGACTCATATCAGGCAGCTCACAACTTCCCAGGGACTCCTACTGCAGATGATGTGACACACTCTCTTGTCTTCTGTGGGCACCTGCACTGTTCCCATATGCACTCACACACATTTTTAAATTAAATAATAAAAAAGTCTTTTAAAACAATCTATCCTCAGCAATTTTAAATGCTCAAATTAGCCTTGATCACAGTAGTGGGTCATTATGTGCATCCTGGATATGCAACCAGTCTAGCTATTCATATGCAGAAAATGTGATACACATACACCCACACACAAACAAAACGGAATTTTATTCAGTAGTGAAGAAAAATGAAATTAAGACATCCACTCCTTCCAAATATATATATCCAGGTTATATAAATTGATAGGGAACTATAAGAGGAGAAAACAACCCTAAATGTAGGAAGAGAAAAAGCAAGAGAGTGTAATGGAATGTATATGACATTAAAGCATAAGGGGCAGACCTTGTGAGTAGAAGATCAGCAGTGGGGGAAGGTAGGTAGATAAAGATAGAACGATAGTTATTAGGGAGATGTCACAATGAAGCCTATTTTTGTATGTGGTGTGGGTAAATACCCACATTCATGTGCATGCATGTTATGGATTCTGATGCATGCTGATGTGCTTCCTGATTCCTTCTGGGGTTTTATCTGGTTTATAAAATTATTGTAATTATAGCTGCACAGTATCAAAACAAGAAAAGCTCTCTTTTTTTTTCAGGCCCCTTCAAAGCTGTGCAGATAGAGGTTAGGAGCTCTGCAGGTCATAGTGAGGCAGCTGCTAGCTCAGCACAGGACTTTCCAGGGAGACTGAAGGGAGGGGCCAGAGCTACCACTGCAAAATGTCTATTAAGTGCTGATGGAGGAGAATTACAGCTAGTTTGCAACAAGGATACAGTGAATCCTCACTGCTGTCAGCCTCCTGTCTACTTTGGAATAGACACAAGAAGTACAGGTTAGAAAGAAGCGAAAGACATGGCTTCTGCTCTAAGGACCTTATCTTAGACTCCCCACAATGGGCAAAACTTTCTCTTCTCTCCTTCCCAACTGGAAACAAGTGTTGAAATGCTGAAGAAAGCTCTCTTGGTGAGAGGGAGGATGGATGTGCTGGTTGATGTAGGCATGACACCCAGCCATAGGCTTCCCACTTAGGTAAGTGTCAAGATTCATTGACCTTCGATAATGACCATGCATAAAATCTTCCATGGTTAGAAAAGAACGTGGGGAGGGGAAAAATCCTTGATTCAGCAGAGTCTCAGTAACAGCAATCTGAAATATGCATTAGGAAAGTGGGGGACTTATTCCAAACTACCTTATTTTGACCATTCTTTAGTTTAGATTGGCTTGGTTAGCAGGTAATAGGTTACATCAGAGTAGAATGGAAGCTTCCCCCAGCCCACTGTGACTCAAAGGTGTTAGGAGGGAGTCTACTGTCAGGAGTCTTGAGAGGGAGACATTTGGGACCAAACTATCTCAGACACAAGGAATCCTTCTCAGGTAAGACAGTGCTATTGGCTCTCTAAGACCATATTCAGAACCTTCTTATGAAGGTATTATGGTTATTGGGAGAAGGATTGCACTATATAGATCTCACATGGTGAGGTTATAAGATTAGAGGATCTGCTCCTCACAAGACCATAGCTAGTACATACAGTTCCTTGGCATGGCTCTTTTATTAAACAATCAAGAGCACTGTAGACATAGGAGAAGTATGGTATATGTAGGATGATCAACATGTTCACAAGATCCTCCTTCAAGACTTCAGTCGTAGAATTTAGAGTGGAGGGCTAACTGTCTATCTGGACTACTACTCTAGTGTTTATCTCATAGCCACTACATACAGCTACCAGTGTGGTCTCTGTTCCTTTCAGTGGAATACTCCCATTTCAACAAAGACACAACTCTTCATTGCCCTTCTTCAGCAGCCCAGACTATACAGTTTGTTTTAGTTTTAATATTGTATTTACTATTCATAATGCATTGAATGTGTTTTGATCCAGCAAACCCCAGTTATACCCCCTAATTCCTCTCCTATCCATTTTATCATTTTCCCTACCAATTTCAGGCACTTAAAAAATACTCACTGAATTTATGTAGTACATTCTGTATGTATGAGTGTGAGACCATCTACTGGAGAATGGGTAACCTCAGGGCTCATATTTCCAAAGATAGGTGACACTTCCTCAGTGAATATCCATTTGTCAATAGCTTCTCAGCTAGGGGTGGGGCCTCATGAGACTCTCCCCCATCCATATTTGGGATTTTGGCTGGCTTGATCTTGTGAAGATGGTCTGAATTTTAAAAATGGAACTTTGGTTAGGCATGCTGACACATGCCTTTAAATCCCAACATGGGGGAGGCAGAGAATGGTAGATCTCCGAGAGTTCAAGGCCAGCCTGTTCTACATAGAGAATTCTAGTACAGCCAAAGTTACATACTGAGATTTTGTTTCAAACAAGAGCAACCTTTTGGGGCTAGAGAGATGGCTCAATGGTTAACAGCACTGGCTACTCTTCCAGATGGACCTGGGTTTAATTCCCAGCAACCACATGGCAGCTCACAACTGTCTATAACTCTAGTTCCAGGTGATATGGCATTCTTACACTGACATGCATGCAGATAAAACACTAGTGCATACACATTAAAAATAAATTATATTTTAAAAGGAACCTCTCTTCACTTCCCCTAGAAACACAAGATAATGAATAAGAAAGAATTTATCAATTAAAAACCAATGAAAATACTCTCCCAAAGAAGTGATACATTTTACTAGAGCCCCTCACTGGAGAGAAAAGTTTCCCAAAGTGTGTTTCAGAAAATGACAATTCCAAAGAATAGCGAAAAGTTGGAGTCCCTTGCCTAGAGTCATACCCAAGAAAGTAGTTTCAAAAAATTCCCAGATCAGACTGGCTTATGGGCATGGTTGTGGGGAATTGTCTTCATTGTCAATTGCTATGGGACGGCCTATCCCACTGTGGGGCAAAGGACCTAGGCTGTATCCGCACATACCAAAAAGGTAACAATCTAAACAATAAGCCACTTAAGAGAACTCTTAAAATTGTGATAAGGATGCTGAAGTGTAGCTCTCCATAACTAATGGCTTCTGTGGGGGATGTAGGTGGGGAAGGACTCAGTTTTCTTTATGGTCTAGCCACTGGGAGTTTGACCATGCCATACAAATTGGACTTGTTTTTTTTTTTTCTTCCTCTTTTTCTTGGGGGTGGTAACAAGGGGGAAGTGAGTCTGATCAGGGTACATGATGTGAAATTCCCAAATAAGCAATACAAGTAGTATATTGGGGGGGGGGGGGATGCTAACTGAGATGGATGTGATGTTTAATGATATTATGGTCTTATAAAAATAAGTATTAGTTTCCATAGTTCCTTCTCAACCCTGATAACAAATTATTGACCTGGAATGTACTTATCTCCATTACTTCATTCCCAGATTCCTCCGGGTTAGTATCTTTTAAGCAGTATCTTTTTTTACTTTATCCTTAGGAACTAGTCAATGCTCAAAGTTCTATCTTCCTTCTGTTTCAATCAACAGAAAAGCTCCTGTCTCCTTAGAAGGCTCTGTGGAGTAAGGGTTGTCTCTCTTCTAGCCTTAGGCTCTCAGCTCCACATCCTCTGGACTCCTCTGACATGACTCCTATGGTTGGAACAGGACAAGACTCACTTGTTCCCTTCCATTCTCAGTCTTCAATTTCATGCTATCACTGGGCTCAGCATTCAGGTCTGGACAGTTTACCTATCAGCCAACATGAGGCCATTGGAAGTTACTAAAAGACATTCCCAAGCAGCCTGAAAAGAACAGAACTTACACCTACTTCAGGCACTGAGCTTGTGGGAGAGTGGGTACTGCAAAGAGGATTCTTGTAGCAAGGGAATCATTGATCAAGGCTGCTATGTGGCCACTGTGGATGGCCATACAAAAAGTTGAAGACATACTCACCTACCTATTCCTAAAGAGAGCAGAATAAATGTTTACTTTTAAAAGATTTTTTATTTAAGTTTTATGTTTTAAAAGGTAAGTTATTATTAAGTGATTCCTATCCTCCATTCTCTCCTCTCTAAGTCCTCCTCATCTTCCTACCAGCCTTCTCTCTCAACTTCCTGTGTGTGTGTGTGTGTGTGTGTGTGTGTGTGTGTGTGTGTGTGTGTGTGTATAAACCTTCAGAGTCCACATAGGCCATCTGCAGAAGGTGACATTTGTTGTGGTGCTGGGGAATCAAACCTAAGTTGTCTTAATACTAGGTAAGTGCCGTATCACTGCACTGTAACTACAGCTCTAAAAAGTTTCCTGTAACCTATTTAGCTTTAGTCTCCAACATTTTCCCAATGCATCACTTGCTTGCTCATTCCCTCTCTCCTCTTTCCCTCTCTCCCTCCCCCAACTCCCAGACACACACCAAAGGAAAAAAATGCCCAGCTATTTTAAACTCTCTGTTTCTCAAAGTTGGCCTGGATCTCTCATCTGTTTTTCCTCTTCTCTCTATAATGGAGTTAGTATTGATTTGAGGATTTTGTCTTCCCTTCCACTCAGGCTGGAAAACCTCTTGAGGTTTACCTCTATGTGAACTACACTGGTAGATGGTGTTGAACAGCTTGCTTGTGCCAAGGAAAGAGACAGCAGCTCCTGCAGGCAATGACCATCTTCTCTGTATTTTTTTCTTGCAAGTCTTATAGACCCATCCATAACTGACACTATTATGTGTTCTGTGAAGAGAAGTCACTCAAACAATGGCAGCATTGGAGCTGGCCCAGAAAGCACTTCTTAGAGATCCCCACAGCTACTATGCTGATCACAGTGGGTTGCAGCTGAGGTGCTGATCCTCAGACAGAAACCTTTAAGAGTTGCCATGGCCCTTCACCGGGGCAGAAATGCGTCTGATGAAAGCTCCTGGATCTTGGAAGTTGGGAACAAATTCTCCTGAGCCTCATCAGCAGAAGGCAGACTCAAATTATTTAAATCCATGGTAAGCTACATAAGGAAGTTATTATCTCCCAATCTAAGGCAGAGGTAATTGAAGCAGTATTAGGTGACATAGTCAGGAGGGCATAAAACATTTTTTACTCAGATACTCTGCTTCGAACCCTTAGGTCCCTAATGACTAGGCACATCACCTGACTAGAATGCCCTTCCTGGGCCCTCTACTTAGTCTTACTCTTCTTTGCTCAGGAACTTATCCCATTTCCCAGGGATACCGTCCATTTCAGAGAAAGTCCTAGAACTTACTCTGGGTAGGTTCTGGAACATTATGGCCTTAGGGGCACAGGGAAGCCCCTATCAGGAAAGGAGAAAGGAGCAACAAAGAAAAAGAAAGGAAGCAAAGTCAAATATCTGGAGAAGGAAGCAGTCCATAAGGTAAATGGAAAGCAGACAGAAATCTCATATGTCACCCCAGGCTGGCAGCAGCTGACCCCACTTTCCCCACGTACAAGTACATGCACATTATCACATGCACATGCTGCTGTGCTCAATTATTCCAGCAGAAGAGCTACCAGAGAAGAGATTGCTTGTTAGCAGAGGAACTTGGCAGATGTACCCTCCAGCTCTGCTTTTGAAAGAAGTCAGAGTGTTGGGGGCTGGGTGACCTGCACAACTCCTAGAGCTGAGAGAACACCTCCTATGAGGACAGATGCTTAGCAGTACTGGCTCAATAAAGACACTATGAGGATAACTTCGTGGGAAGCCTGGTGAATTTCTTTCATGGTACCCTAAGTCGGGCTCAATAGGTATAAGGAGAAAAAGTTCTAATCTTTCTTGACTCCACTTATCCTGCTCAGTCCCCATCAGGACTGCACCCTTTCATTTCTCTGTGTAAAAGTTCATACTTTAGTGAACACCAGTTTTTGAAGAATAAGATAGCTTAACATTAAACCATTCCCATGTTTCTCTTTTCAGTGGCTTACCTTTTTTGTGTTTGTAATATGTATATCACATACTATTAAACATCTTTACAACTGACATACTTCTTGAAGCTCTTACTTTCATAGGCACATTGTTTCACTAAAGTAGTTTAGTTTCTTCATCTAAGAAATGAAGATAATACTGTTTTATCTTCTGAGAGGGTGATGAGAGACAATTCTGAAGGTCCTGGTCAAGTACACAGGATACTATGCTACAATGTGCTAGAAGACTACTCACTTGTTTTGCCACCAACTAGTAAGCTTCTTAAGTGCATGATAAGATAGTTCCCTTCTTGATGCCAAACAGAATACAGAATTGCCACAGAATCATGATTTGTGACATAAAGATTTGCCTAGGATCATAGCATTTTAGGATATACACAATGGTCATATGTCTATTTTACAATCCAAGCCTTAGACTAGGTCCTTCCCATCTCCCTAAGAACAGCATTAGGTGACACCAAATGAAGACAATGACACTTATTTTTTATTTAGGGAGTATAGAGTAGTGCAATTGCATTAAGATTGTGCCAAGGCACCTATTAGTAACAAGGAGTTGAGTAAGAGTAATTACCAAGATCAATAGCCATAGGAGAGGGTAATAAGAGAAACAATAGCAAGTGCTGGACCTGTTTCATCTTTTCTTGTTCATTCTAAACCATGACACTCAGTCATGATGAGCATACCAAGAAAAGCTGAATGGGACCAAGTCTTTCCAGCATCAGATAGCCTGTTCAAAACAAGTAAAATGATCAGAAAGCCACAGAATTGGATGGTCTCCTTGAAGCCACTTTCATCACTTTATGCCAAGCCCTGGAAACCTACAGTAATCTATTAAACACCCCAGAGACAGTGAAGGGCAATGGCATCACTGAAACTCGGGCAGCCAGACCTGGGACCAGTGTTTATTTTACTCTCTCTTTTCTATCCAAAGAATTACTCTTATTCCATATTCCTAAGCAACACTAGCTTTACTATCATCCCCAATCTTGGGAGAACAAAGGGTATTTCTCCTTATTTTATGGCAAAAGACCAGAGGCCCAGGAGGAATCTTCTATTACTAGCCACACATATTTGTGCATGGCCAGGAACCTAAGTTAATGCTCCTAACAATGCCCCACGGCTAATGGCAATGGAGCTAGAGTGAGAAAAACCTGGGTCTGAAGCACAGCTCCACGTGAGAGCTGGAGGAGGATGTTTACCACATGACCGAGCAGCTCACTAGTCCTAACTATAACCCAGGAAAAGCTTATACTATTGACCTCTTAAAGCCATGCTGAGCATTAAGTAAAAGAGATGTAAAGTTCCCATCATGATTGTAGACACAGTGTAGCTACTCTACTCCATAACTCAATGGGCATATTTTTCTCTTTGCTCTTTCCTATCCTCAGTGCTTCTCTCCATGAGGAATCCAAGGAAGGGAGAAAAATGATAATAAAAGCTAATCCATAAACTTTGCAACACACCACTGGCAGTGTTCCCTTATCATCTGGTACTAGCCCCCTTCTATCCCTCCCTTAATCTACTAAGGACAATGGACAAAAGAGCATCCAAAGTAGACTGGCACTCTCTCTGCCATTTGTGTTCCTGGGCAGGCAACCGACAAAATATTTACAAATTTTTAAAAATCAGCAAATCCCAATTGTCTGACCTTGGAGGCAAAGACAGACAGAACGACAACAGATATAGAGCCAGGAGGACTAAGAGCCCTACAGGAGAAGGGGGAGGAGGTGTAGAGAACAGCAAAGGCAAGGAGACACATGTACATAAATATGGATGCTTACCACATGACTGAGTCTGACTTCCTTCAGAAAGACAGGTGACCACTTTGCCATGTGGTAGGGCATTTCTCTTAGTACAACTAAAAATCAAGGTCAGTGTCAAGTGCTTACACTGGTTCATGGAGAAGTCTAACTAAAGCACTTGATTCAGAAGAAATAAAAAGAGAAATGAGAAGCAACTGCTCTTTCTAGAAGCCTTTGCCTTTTAGGCCCCCCATGTATACCTGCTCCTTGCTGGTCTATACTGTTTTCCAAATTTGTAAGAAATTGGCTTAGTTCTATCTTGGAACCACTACAACAGAGTGTTATTCCCAGGATATAAAACAGATCAGGGCCAGACTGTAAATATGTACTACTATCTGGTTACCTCCTTTGTCATGAATCAGGGGCTTATAGATTGGTATGCTTAAACTCTGTCCTGGGAATAAGGGCTCTTCCCATCACTTCTCGTTTTTGCCAATATGTCCCCAAGGGCTTCTACCCTGAGAACCATTTTTGGGTCAGACTGGCCTAAACTGATGGACTTTCAGTGATAGAGCCTGAGGCAAGTGAGCTAGTCCTTCTTGAGGCCCTTCAGTTTGGGGTCATCTTCTGTATCCCTATAAAAAGATAGTGGTTCCCTTAAATGATATATCAAGTTTATTAGCTGTGAGGCTCACAGCATGCACGTGTATGTGTGTATGCGTGAACGCGCACGAGTGCACACGCACACACATTCAGTCATCCACCCACCCATCCACCCACCCACCCACCCACCCATCCATCCACCCACCCACCCACCCACCCATCCATCCATCCATCCATCCATCCATCCATCCATCCATCCATCCATCCATCCATCTATCCACCCATCCATCCCAGAGAAATCTCCAGGCAGATATAGCACTGGCTCTTTTAGGAGGGCAGATAAAGTTTCCCCCGTTCAGTGAGAACTGAAGATGCTGTTCTCACTGAAAGGGGATTGTCAGATAGAAAGTCTACTGGTTAGGCTTCTTGAAAACTCTCAGTACAAAGATGGAGGGATTGGAAACATGAGAAACCAAAGCTCACATTCTAAAGAGACACATACAGCATGTAGAGACTCCTTAAAAGTCTTTAGCTAAAGCACCTTGTTTCATTTCAGGTGCTCTTCAACAGAGAGATAAACTGAATCCAAGAATATATCCAGATATACAGGTTCTTTAGCCTGACTGTGGTCTCCCCAAACACATGTGTTAGAAACTGGAGGTGGCATTCATGAGTGGATAAATACCACTATAAAAAGATTGTTGGGGTGAGCTGAGTATTTCTTGCTCTTCTGTTCTCTTCTATGGGAAGAACTAATGGTCTTTTATGGAGAATGCACCAGAAAGGGGACACCTGAGAGCTGAAAACTGAACCCAGTTGCACCTGAACTTGAACTTCCTAGTTTGAAAACAGAAAATTTTCTGTTGATTTTCCCAGTCTGTGGTATACTGTTATAGCAGCACAAAATATGCTAAGCTGCTAGGAGTTTGGCTTCACAGCCTGCCTCTAGTCTCCCTGTTCACTACCACTTGCTGCTGTAAGAACACAGAGGTGCAAAAGAAGAAAGCAAACACTTGCTGAGCAAACGCTTGTAACCAGATACTGGTTTGAATATTTTTCTATACTATATTGTATCTATTCTTTTCCTTCCTTCCTCCTTTCTGTCCTGCCTTTTTTCCTTGATTGAGGATGTTTGCAATTATTAAAATTCTGGTAGAGTTACACTATTACTATTAGTTCCTTGATAGCCTATTTCATTTGATTTTATTTCTAGTTATTCTTCAATTTCATTTATTTATCTCTTTATTATTGTTCCTATTTACACTGACTTTCTTGGGGGCTATTGTTGTCTATCTGGATTACATAAATAGTATTATTCAGTGTATCTTTTACTGTTTATTTTAGTAATTATTGAACTAATTCTACTGATATCTATTCATTGATTCTCTTGTTTGTGGATATTTAGGTTGATTCTAATGCACCTTATTACAACATTACAAAAATCATTTCCATGCAAGCCACATAGTGTAATCTGAATTTAGTTTAGTGTATATAACCAGAAACAGAACTGATCTGTCACAGGTGAGATAAAAATTCAAATTCCCCCCAAACTTCCAAATTTCACTCCAAAATGGTTAGATTCATTTGCATAATCCTTAGAGGTATTCCCATATTATGTTGCCAACATTTATTACATTATTCTTTTTAAATATTTCTGCAGTCTGATGTGTATGAAATAACACCTTGTAGCTACTTTACTTTGTCTCTCCCTGCTTAAGAGAGGAAATAGCTTCTGTTTATTCGGACTTCTCCCTTTTAAAGTTGTTTGTCTGTATATTTGTTGTTTTCTTTATCTGTTTTCCTTTTTCTTGCCCATTTATTTCCTCAGTGGAACAGAGATCTTTACTTTCAATGGGGTATAGTAAAAAAAAATCCTCCTTTTCAATTATGTGTTGTACCTTCCACACTTTAGAGAAACCTCTAAACCTTAACATGGTAAAGGAATCTCCGTACATTTTCTACTAATAATTGTATAGCTTTGCCTTTCATGTTAAATTCTTCATTATTTCTAGTGTTTATTTTACATCTAGCAAATGATAAGCATTCAGCCTTATTTTATCTATGTAATAAACATATTTCCAATATTACACATTATATGAAGCAAAGGCCTTCCCTGTGTCTCTCAAACCATAAACAATAAGTTAAGACACATTCCCTGAGTACTTATGATATTTAGATCCCTCAAGAGAGATTCTGGTAGATTTGGTGGTGCAGAACCTGCCTCCAGAAAGCAGGACATCGATTAGGAATAATAAACATGGATAGAAGGATTTGAGATTATATAGTCAAAAATTCACAGTGTGAATAAAAAAGGAACTTAGAAGCTGAAAATCCCCATTTGGAGAGTTAAAAGGAAAAGCCCATTCCTATGCTAAGATGGAAAAAAAATGGCTAGACGAAGGGTATGAGGATCTTGAAATTGTTTGCTCTGCCATACTCATCCAGTCCATGTAGCATTATGTAATTAGCACTGAATGCAAGAGAGGAGACACTGCAACTCCTACATACGCCACGATCTGCCTTTGCTGTGTGCTCAGGGTTTCCTTCCCTTCATAGTGCTCCTCCTTCAGCCCCAGGGTACCAATTAAAAAGGAAGCAAGGTCAGTTTTCACTGCAGTCCAGTCCACAAAAATCTTCCTGAGTCAGCTGTCTCCCTTTTTCAGAAACATGGATTGAAGTGAGGAAAATTATTTATAAAATAATAATAATAGAGATAACAATAATTATTACATAAAGTGCATGGTTCTTCCAGAACCCACATTTCTCTGCAAATATGTTCTACCTGGTCAGCAGTGGGAGAGAAGACAGTTAATTAAGGAAAATTGTGTGGACTAGATACCTGGAGCTGTCAAAACAAAACAAAAGCCCAAATTCCTTGGGGTATGAAAACACAAGGCCAAAAGCTCCAGAACAGAGCTGTCTCTCTTTTTCCACAGGAATATCCTATACCATGCCACAAAGGTATAACAACTCATATTCCAAATTTGGACCTCCCAAGAGTCTGCATTGCCAAATACTCTGCAATTATTCTCAGCAGGGCAGCCTGTATTTAGTGGAGCCTGGAACCTGATTTTGCCTCTAGTAATCTCCTTCTGCTTTAGTGATTTGAGACTCTGGAGGGGTAGGTGGCAGAGGAGCAGAAAAGAAGGAGAAGTAGGGTTATAAAGCAAACAAAACTAATCAAAACCAACAAACAAAGAAGCCCAAGCTCCCAGCTTCTTGATACTCTCAGGGCTCACTCTTTACCATGGCAACCAGTAAGCCTTCAGGCTTCCTCAGTCTTTAACCCAGTTGACAGTAAAAAGCAGAGGCTGGCTGTTCTGCCTTTCCTAAGATGATTTCAATACTTTGTTAAAATCAAGCCAGTTCTGGGGATATATGAAAATTGTAAGGGGAAATACCAGAGAGAACAAAGGGACGACTGAGGAAAGGAATGATAGGCTTAATTCATTGGGCAGAAACCCCAAGGAATTCTCTTGGGAAGGTACTGAGGGCCTCCAATGCTAACTTGTATCAAAATTCAATAGTCTTGGTGATGAAGATAAACCCTGACCATTTTTGTTCCCTAAATCTCCAAAGAAGGATCCTATAGCCTAAGAGAAATACCATGCATGTGTGGTGACCAGTCAGCTCTTTGTAGCACATAGAGCCTCTTGCTCCTTCTTCTATAACAAGAAGAAATAGAGTAAAGAAAATAAGAAATGAAGAAGTATTCCTCTGGAAATATTCTCTGATCTCCAACTCTGCTTTCACCAATATTCCCAAAGGCACCATTGCCACAGCCCTTATTTGCTTCTGTTTGACCATTATAGGGCACTGAACTTCATGGCTGTACCATCATATGCCATGGTGAACAGTCTTCAAGGCAGTGTTTCTCAGTTCCACATGTGGTGACTCCCAAATATAGAATTATTTCATTGCTACTTCATGACTGTAATTTTGCTACTGTTATGAATCCTAATGCAAACATTTAATATGCTACTTCTGTGAAAAGGTCATTAAACCCTTAAAGGGGTAACATCCCACAGGTTGAGAACCACTGCTTTAAGGGGATGTTATGGGCTATATTATTCTTACTGGCTACTGCTTAAGTAACCTGCTGGCCCAAGACATTGAGGCTGAAACTAGGCATGGGGTAAGAGATTCATTGAGTCACACTATGACCAGGCCTTTGACTTATAAATCAGACATGAGACTAATGCTTGGGACAGTCTCATTGGTCCTATACTGAAGAGGTATGGTTAAATTCCTAACTTTCCTAAGCCTAATTCTTTAACAAGGAAGGCTGTAAGTTGTGGAAGAAAAACTTAGGGGTAGGGGCCTAGAAGGTTTGTTCATGTTCACAGATAGTAAGGGTCACTTGCTCATTTTATTTTCTTAATGGAGTTTATGTCCTTATTTGCAGATTGACATAGCTTCCTCCTTAAATATGCATCTTCCTTCCTTTGTGCTCTTTCTCTAGTAACTGATATAATCTATATACTCGTCTCATAGCCTGAGTGAATACCTAAATCTAACAGTAGTCTGGAAAACAATAAACAACAACCTTCAGCCACAACCTCTAGGACCTATTCCATCAAACACTTATTGAGAGTTATTAGATTCTCTGTGAAGGCAAATGTTTTGGCTGACCACTGTGTCTAGTACTCTAGGCACACAATAAATATTCAGTGAAGATTTTATAATTAAGCCATATATATATATATCAATTTACTAATAGCTATAAATAGCAATAGCATTTATATACTGAATCTTTCATTTATTGCACAATTTTTATGCATCAGGACATATGTATATTCTAATTCAACACTCATGCAAATACTGAGAGGTAAAAAGCATTAGTTCTATTCCACAGATAAAAATAATGAGACTCAAGGATGGTAAGTATTTTTCCAAACTCAATATGACTAATAAATGATAGACCTGGCACCAAACTTGGGTCCCTTAGACCCTAAAGCTTCCCTTTGCTGAAACTCTGGTGACAGGGAGGTGCCATTGATAATCAAGTCATTAACATGTCAGTTAGCTTTACACAGACAATTGTTTATCCTCATTCTTTGTTCTAGTCTGACCAAACCAGTCTGAGTCTGCCCAAAAGGTCTCAGGTGAGAACTTGGAGATTGTTGAATGCACATTTCTACCTATGAATATCTCAAACACAAGGCCAAAATCTAAACACACACACACACACACACACACACACAAACAAACACACACACACACACACACAATATTCTCTCAAATAACAGTGTTCTGCTGTTATTTGTTTTACAGATAACAACATTGAGGCTTAGGAAGATTATACCAATTTTTCTTAGTTAAGGAGTTCTAGAGCTGAGGTCAAATCCATTATTTTCTGATTCTAGAACATCAGAATCTAAGCCACGGGACTGAATCTCCTAGGCACCGAAAAGCCCTGGAAACCTTGCTTTGGTCATGCTGGTCCCCACTAAGAGACTGCCACTTTTTATTCAAACAGTGGCTAAGGCCTTAGTGCTATGTCCTAAGCTGTCAATTGGTAAGAAATTCTCTATGGTCTAACAGAATTACAGTCACATCACCTTGTAGGAGAAACAGTTTGTCTTATCCTCAAAGGTTCTGTCTAAGAATGACTTCAATAGCTGCTGCCCAATAGGGGAGGGACTTATACTCATATAGTAGGAAGGTGTTTCTATCCCATTTGTTTTTCTACCCTGCCCAGTAAACAAGAAATTGAGCCTGTGGGGAAGGGTTATAATATGGAAGAGGGAGCAAAAGCTATTGTAATAGGCATAAGATCAAGGAAACAGTGCTTTCAAGACATAACCAGAGTAGTCACACATAGGAATTCATAGAGATTGTGACAGTATGGCAAGACCCACAGAAGCTACAACCAGACAAACTACAGCATACATGGGGAAGGTAGGAATAAAATCTCAACATTAGTTAAGGATCTATTGGCATTTGATAGCTGCTGGGAGAAGGAGAGTCTTTTTTTTTTTTATTAATGATGTAACCCCTGATAAGTTGATACATTACCAGGACAGGTCCCACTCCCAGTAATAGGTTGGCACCACAAACTAGACTTGATAGGAAAGAAGGTCAAAAGAACAAAACCACAAAGTTGGGTGAGATGGCATGGGAGGATGGAAAATGTGGTATGTGAGGAATTCAAAATAGTATTGTATGAAATTCTCAAATAAGGTAAACTAGAGTGCTGTGTGTCCTTTCCTTCTATACATTCTCTTTCTCCTCTGAGTGAACTTAATCATTTTGAAAGTCCAATGTATTCAGAAAACAGGTTAACTCCCACCCAGACATGTCAACACTGCTCTTTGGAGACAGACAATAGTTACCAATTTACAGGGCAAAAGCCCCAGATTAGTAGAGATTTTATAGCAGTCTAAATCAGCTTAATTCCGAAGAGATTTTGACAAGGATCTCTTAGCTTTCTACTAGGGATTCTTGTGTAGCCTCCTCTGCTCCCTTCCTTCTGCTGCTGTTACCCCACCCCCATAAGATGCAGTGCATCTCTGCTTCTCCTACTATCAAGGGAATCTGCTCTGAAACACTAACATTCCTGGGCTTCCTTTGCTGAATTATTCATTTTTGCTGCCTGGTTAAAACCAACTTGTTCTCATTAAAAGCCCTGGGTGGGGGTGACCATCTCCATTCAGGTCCACTCCCATAGCTATCCAAAGAGAAAGCCTAAGAGAAAGGCAGGTAAGATAGTGGCAGGGCTAGCATCTGTCCCCTAACTAAGAAAGGAAGGCTAAAGGAAACTGGAAGATGGCAGTCACACAGTGTCTGTGTGGTGACCATGGTGCTAGTTGGGGCCAATATTATTCTCCAATACTTTGGTCCAAACTGGAAGGCCTGCTCTCACCATGGACTTAGAGTTCGAGAGTCAAGTGCACTCACAATTGATATAGCCCTAGGATTTAGGAGACCTCAGTGGCCCATCTAGATTGATTTACCCTATGTGGCTGGAGACACAAGGACAAGTTATCACTAGTATAGTCAGAGACACCAGAGACATTATATGAAAAGATGCTGAAGAGGAGAGGGGGATTTAATTGCTGACTCCAGCTCTAACATTAACTGGATGATTGAATCCAGGACCATGGCTGGCCTTCATTGCCTGAGTCCTATCCTAACATATGAGACAGCATATACTTTTAGAAAGGGATTCTGATCTTGAGCTCTATCGTTAGAACATGAGGATCATAGTCAAGTTCTTGTTCCTAAGTGTGTAATGGTGACGACCCATTCATTCACTCTGCCAAAGCCTCAGTCTCCTCATCTGTAAAAGGGTCAATAGTGCTCCTACCTCAAAGAGTGCTGAAGATATATAAAGCAGCCAGTGCCCGGCCCCGGTGAGCACTCAGAAATGCTGGATGCTCATCAGAGGCCACAGGCTTTTGATCCTTAGAGCTTCACCTTTCAAGGTACTCTCAGCTATCTCTGCAGAGGGAACATGACATTCTCTTGCAAGTTGCCTGAGGCAGCCCTTCAGAATATATGCAGCCTTGGGAATACTGCATGGGAACCAGTGCTCCCATTTCTCACCAGACTGCACAGAAGAAACTGAATATTGTTTCAGGGGGCCAAGAATGCTGAATACGCAAGCTAAGATACAACAAGCAGAATATACCTGGCCAGCAGGAGCTGTGGGTCTCTTCTTCTCTCCTTCCGAAGACCTTGGTTTTGCTGTTTTCTGTGCTTCTGGGTGCAATATAAGAATGTCCTTTAAACACTGGAATCTAGAGAGAAGGGGCCAGCACTGGCTGCTTTTTTCCTGTATTTTTTCTTTGAGTCTTATTCTTCCGTTTGTTTTGTCCCCTTTCGACCCATTATTATTTTCTGTGTCTCTCTGTCTCTGTCTTTGCTCCTCCCCCCCCCCCCCCGTGTGTGTGTGTGTGTGTGTGTGTGTGTGTGTGATGTATGCTTGTCTGTGTATGTGAGGATGGGGTGTAAATATGGAGGCGAGAAATGTCCTCTAATGCTCTCTGTTTTTATTCTCTTGAGACAAAGTCTCACACTGAATCTAGAAATTTTATTTGCTATGGCAGCAACCAGCCAAACCCAATACCCTCTTCTTTCCACAGCCTACTCCAGTGCTGGGCTTATAGAAATGTACAGTCATGTAACACTTTTTATAGAGGTGCTGTGGACCTGAAGTCATGTTCTCCTGCTTGTGAAGCAAGCCCTCTAACTCACTGAACCATGTGCTCAGACCCATTAACGGTTTGGTGGACATAAAAGTCATTTGCTGAAGTGCTTGCTCTCACTCAGCATGATGTCATTTAAAATTGAAGACTTTGGAGATTAATGAGGTTCACTGAGATGATAAGTGTGGAGTCCTCACAATGGGATTAGTATCATGAGAAGAAAACAGACTTGAGATTCTCACCTTTTCTTCTCCCATTTCTACATGTTAGGATACACTCGGCTACTAACCATCTTCCCATCTTGGCAAGGTGGTTTTGCTAGAGACTGATTAAACAGATCACAATAGGGTCTTGAAGTTTTGAGTTTTCCAAACTGGAGTTGGTTTCAGTATTTGAACTCTGAGAATCACCTTATAGATAGTAAGATGAAGATGACAGGGTGATGGTACAAACTGAACTACCCAATCACTGGCCATGTGTGCACCACAGCCAAACTGAGAATCTGTCTCATGAGTCTTCTTTAATCATTATGCCTACTTGAAATTTAGGGTTTACCCCCTATAGGTCCAACAATCTAAGTTTGACTAGTATCTGCTTAGTTTTATGATAACACTGAAAATTCTGTTTCCATGGAAATCCCTTAGTCTTCAACAAACAAAAATGTTTGTTGACCAAAGTTTTCTGGGAAGGGGTCACCTTACTTTATCTTAAAAGGGAAGGTGTTACAGCATTTTCTTAAATCTCCCCATCCATGAGGTGCTCCTGGCTTGCTAAACATACCTTCCCATTCATCTGAAAAGAGGGGCACAGGCTTCTGCTTCCAGATTCCCAGTATGTAATTTCTCTGCTGTCCTCATAGATAGGCAACTTATCAAAAAGGAGCTAGACAACAGATGTGTTGGAGATAGAAACTCCAGTTAGATAGAAACTAAAGCAGAAAGAAACCATTTGCTGACAGATTCACATGGTAATAGAAGACATAGACCATCACCACGGTAACCAGCCTCCAAACCTAACACTTACTCCTTTCTACAGTTTTCCAGAAACAAGATATATTCCTACTTCCTTGTTTTTCTTTTCAATAAAGATGTTCATTTTATTTTCCCGAATTTATGCTTCATGTTCCAGGAGTAATTTAGTATCCTTAGTTCTACCCCTCCACTATCATTTACAACCTTTTCTTCCTGCCTCCTCATTTTTCCTTTCCACACTATGACGCCTTTTTCTCTCTGTCCTCACAATTTCTACTCCTTTGTATCCTTAGCAATATTTCTCTCTTTTCTGCCAGAACCATGCCCTCATTCAGGGTGCTTTAGCAGCCATAGTACCAATGGCCTAGTAAGTACTGGCAATTGCTCTATAATACCTACCTTCTTTGTTCTTCTATCTTCTCACCATTAAGCTATGGACACCTAGAGCAAAACCGACTCAGACCACAGAGCAAATAAAAGGAAAGAAGAGCTCCAGGGCTTGGAGTCAGAATTATCATGTACCAAGTGATATGAGTGCTTAATATCTCTTAGTCCACTTCATAGTCACAACCACCCTGATGGAGTGGTTTATTTTCTCACATAACAAACAGGGGCAGAGAATGGGGTGTGGTGATGCATGCATGTAATCCCAGCATTTTGGAGGGCAGGGTAGGAAGATCATGAGCCCAAGGAAGTCTGGGGCACAGTGTTCCAGGCCAGCAAGAACACAGCAAGATCCTATCTAAAAACAAAGTAAAACAAATAAGACAAAACTGGGGATGAAAGAATTTAAGATAGTTAAAAGGCCTGTAAAAGGTCACATAGTAATTAGCAGAAGGAAGATCTGAACCCCGTGGGTTACCCAAAACCTGCCCACTCTGTCTACTTTCTGAAGATAGTTAAGGAGCATACTATCCTGACTTACTTAATGGGACTAATGGGGTCAAAGAAAATACATCCATCAGTACTATTTCAACTATGTGTTGCCAATATAAAGGTTCTGGACAACAATAAATAGAATAAAACACACCCCCTATACACACACCACCACTACCAGCAGCAAACAAGAACATAAAACAATATGCCTTTTGGGTAAGTGCATGGAGAAGTAGAGCGTAAAGGAAGTGGAGGAACCCTAGCTGTGAGCCTCTTCTTCCTTCAGACAGTTCCACGAAAACACTCATTGTTTATTCACCAAACACACATACAGTTAATGTTCTCTATAAGCCAAACTATGGTAACCACAGAACTCTACATATATGTGAGTTGTTAGGGGCCAAAAGTCCTGTCTATAGGACCTGGATGTCTAGCTGTCATTTCTGAGCTTGTTTCTAGGAATAAGGATATTTATGAGTCAAAAATATGATAGCTATAGAAGTGCCATATGAAGTGTCTTGCAGGCAGAGGTCAACATTGCAAGGACAGAATCCCTTCTACTTAACAAAGTTCTTAATATAACAAACAAGAGTACTGTTTTCTCCCAGAGAATAGATCTACTGGTACTGGGCTGTGGTCCTCCCTTTTCCTAGGGACTATGGCCACCAGTCCATAAGGACAAAAGGAGCAGAGTTGACAGAACAGGGGAGTATGATGAAAATGACTACTAGGATCAAACTGCAGAGAGACAGCTCAACTTTAATCTGAGTGAATCAAGGGCTATATAGTTTTGGGGGAGGGAGGGGCTAAGAAATTCCAGGGTAGGTATTTATCTTTGGCTACTGTTTAGGATACTGGATTTTTGTACAGAGGCATTCCAGGAATTCTAGGATGCTTGCTGGACAAACCTGTAATCTCACCTAGGCAGCACAACATTCCACAGATAGAGGGTGGGGTTTCAGCCTCCCCTATCAAGGTCAGAGAAGAAGAAGCTTTGCTGATAAAGGCAGTCCTATATTTCTCACACTGAACTTAAGAGAACTGCCAGGACAATGGTAGACTGTGACTTTAATTAGCAAGGCCTAATACTGGGCCATCTACCAATGTTCTTAAGTTTGCCTTTCTTTGCATTTTGCATTTATATACAAAGTTTCATGTAGTCCAGGCTGGACTACTTGTTATCTAGTTGAGCTAGCTCAGAATTCCCGATCTACCTGATTCTACCTCCCAAATACTAGGATTACAGGCCTATACCACCATATCTAGTAAGGTTGGGCTTTCTTACAGCAGGAAACTCAAAAGTTACCCACAGCATGGACCCACTTGTCTCTCTGAGAGAGAAGCACATTGCTTACTTCTTGTTGGTAAAGAGTCTGTCTGCCCATTATGGAGCAGTATACTAAATTCCAAAATTATGCTGAGGAGGTTCATAGATAAAGACATTTTTGTTATCACTGTACCTAGACAATGGATGCCAGAGCTTCAGGGTGGTTGTCCCAAAGAATACAGTTTAAAGAAATGATTCAGAAGGCTGAGGATATAGCTTAGTAAGTAAGAGTGTTTGCCTGTACATATACGAGGACCTGAATTTGAATGCCCAGCACCCTCATAAAAAGTCTGACATGGCTGTGCATGCCTGTAGCCCCAACACTGAGGTACTGATAAGGGAATCCTTGATCTCTCTGGCCTAGCCAAAATAAATGTTATGTCTAGTTCAGTGAGAAACCCTGTCTGTAGAAAGCCATACAGGAAGATCCCTGGTGCCGTCCTGTGTGTGTGTGTGTGTGTGTGTATATGTGTGTGTGTGTGTGTGTGTGTGTGTGTGTGTGTGTACACCAAAAAACCCCACAACACACATATAATATACATACTATACTACCTTCTATATCTGTGAGGAGACATCATGTTCAAAGCATTTAAACTCTGAGGGAGGCTTGCTTACAGTTTCAGAGGGTGAGTTCATGATCATCATGGCAACAGGCAGACAAGCTTGGCATCAGAAGAGTAGCAGGGTTTACATGTGATCTGGAAGCACAAGGCAGAGAAAGAAGCTAACTGGTAATGGCTTTTCAACCCTTAAATCCCATCCCCTGTGTCATACCTCCTCCTAATCCTTCCTAGGACAGTTTTTAACAACTAGGGACCAAGCAGTCAGGAGTCATGCTCATTTAAGCTACCACATATACTGACTGATAGACAGACAGACAGACAGACAGACAGACACAAACACACATACATTATGGTTTGGGTAAATGGGAAGAATGTCAAGAAATTTGCAGGAAATTGATCCAATTTTGTTTTTTGTTCTTTCTCCTCTCTTCTTACCTCAGCTCTGATTTTTTTTTTTTTTTTTTTTGAGAACAAGTTACTTCTTAAACGGTGGAAGATGCATATTTTGTGGCTCATATATAAATATGCATAATAATGACTTATGGCTCAATATCAAATACCTTCGTTGACCTGTAACTGTTCATATTTCAAGCAAATGTTAAGAATCCAGTTTACTATCACTTGAGCTTGAATAGCTAGTCAAAGCCTAACTGGCTTTATCTCTCCTGGGTCCATGGTAACTTGTTTAACCTTTGGAAAAAAGGCTTATTCCATAACCACATTCTGGGGAACCCAGGCCGAAAGTGAAGTTCTTTTGTAGAAGAGCTTCCAAGGTTGGCTTTAGATTCCTTCAAAAGATGAATGTCTCTACTCATCCTCTGAGACCATGGGAGATGTACAGTAGACTAAAGTTCAATGAAGAATCAAACCTTCTATACTCCCCACTGCCTGGTTTGCTAAATGAAAAGACTATATTTAACCCTTGCTAGGTATCAGAAAAATGCAGTTCATCTCTGGAAGATGACACTGAAATAGCTTGTTAGTACAGAGCAGTAGACACCCAGCGCAGACTTAAATACTAGATATCTATGTATTTCCTGACCACTAGCTGCAGAATAGATGCTTTATAAATCTCTTCTATTATCTATCTTGATTTTTTGCCATTTTGTAAGCATTATATAGTTATTTTTGGGGAAATCAAAGTGGAATAACAGTGGAAGTATAAGATGGTTAGACACGTGTAGTACAGTGAGATTTTGTATGCCCACCTGCAAAGTGAGTCAAGGAGGACCAATGAGAGCATCTCAGATTGTAACAGAATGCTGAAATGTATCAGACAATTGTTCTGTACCTCACCAACCTGGAACAGAGACTTTCTCACCCCTGATAATTGGAACACACTTAAATGCCTAAAATGTCTCTTTTAGTCTCTACAGGATAAACAATCCACTCAGGACAGTGGCTCGGGGAGTATATTTTGGAGGGTACAGTAGACCAAACTCTGCAGCAGTGTTCAATTAAAACACAACTAGCATGAATGAAGAATCCCCAGATACCAACCACATCTGTACTGATTCAAACTTCTCCAGGTAACTGGATCCTGTTATTTTGAGGGTGGACTGTTTCTTATTGTGGGTTTTGTTTGTCTCTGTGTGTCTTCATTATCTGTTTTGTTAGCAGGGTCTTGATATATTAAAAAAAAAAAACTAGCCTCATACTCTCTATGTATCCCAGGCTGACCTTAAACATACTAACCTCCTGCTTCTGTCTCCCAAGTGCTGAGAATACAGACATGCATGCCAATCGGAGGCTTCTTCCTTTAGCTCTCTCTTCTGACTGCTGCTGGCTTCTATTAGATTTTGAATGGATTCACAGCAAACATTTTGTTGGCATCAGAGCCATTAAAAACTCAGACAGAAAAAGGAAAAAGAAAAATAAAATTCCCTCCCTCTAGTACACCTGCATAAGCTGAGCTCCCCTGCACTCACTACCAGTTTCCTCCTGGGAGCTTCTCCACCCTGCTAACATGTTCATCCCTACTCAGTGAGCCTTCTAAACCACTTTCTTCTATTCCATAGACCTGGAGATAGACATGAAAAACACATGGTTCCCCTAGTCCCCTTGCATAACAGGATACAGCAGAGCAGATTTCCTGCCTCCGTGCTTCTGGTTGCCTGGAAATATCAAGACCTCAGCATCCTATTTGTCTCTTCTGAAACCGGACCATAATTGAGGCTAGTTGTACTGGCTTTGCAGTTGTGGAAGAGCACCTGGCTTTGACTCAGCAGTGGGCACATTGCTGTGGAAAGTGAGGGGATTAGAGAACACGTGGGATGTAATGCATGGTAGAAAGGCAATGTGAAGGTTACAGAAAGAAACTGACAATGGGGAGAGAAGAGAAGTCAGATTCCTCAGAGCAATACTCGGTGTCTAAGGACAATGTTGCTGACATTGCAGGAGGTGGTGGCAGCAAAAGCTGATGTATGTGACCTGGTGAGGTTTGGAGTAGCCTGTTGTCTGATTAGCATCTCTGGTGATTTTTTTGAAGGGTTTGATCTTTATTAAAAATTTTCATTTAGAGCTATATACAGTATAACTTCACAAAATGAATAACTGTTCATGGTACAAAATATGGTTCAATTTGGCATCTTATCTAAGGATTCTAATGATTCTAAGTAACTGTGGCTTCATTAGCACAGTATATATAGAAACCACAGCTAGAAATCTAAAGGTCTGCTCATCAAAATCTAAATTCTTCAGCTACAGCAAGTCACTCTTGGATGATAATTGCTAGCATCAGGAGGATCATGAAAGATTCAGATTATGAAAGAGGGGACAGTCTGTACATTAGTCTGCATGCACATACATGTGCATGTGTAGACAATAAGCCTAACAACAGTACGAACTTAGGCTAATACAATGTTCATTCAATTAAATTTCTAATTCTTGGCATATAAGTTTTTCAGACTTGGCTCTATTTATCTATAATATTGGTAAAGCTACTGCAAATTCAACTCTGCATAACTCCATGCAGTCACCAAACAAAGTTTTCCTGCAGTATCAGCAACATCATGGTGAAAAGAAAGAAAGGAAGAGAGACAGAAAAACTAAAAGTAAAGGTGTAAAAGGAGGGGGAAAGAAGGGAACCACAACCCTGTGTTATTAGAAACCAGTTAGAGAGGTCCCACAGTGAACAATGCTGCTAGTCTCACCAACTCACTTAGGAGGAGAATGTGTTTAGGGCTGGATTACAGAAGAGAATATAAGCATTTTAGGAGCATTTTTGGAGAGTGATGAGCTATATCACTTCTGACAGGTATATTCCACAATAGATGGAAGTGAAGCTCAATACTGCTTGCTGAAAAGCTGCTCATTTTCTATGCCATGTAATATGTAATCTCCTCAGATGTTACGAGAGGCTCTGAGGCCCAAACCTGATGATAATCCATGCAGATATCCTCTTGAAAAAGAATTATATTACTAACCCACTAGAATACAAACTACACAAGAGCATAGGCTTCTGCTTTGTTCACTATCATATCTCTGGCACCTAGAACACCTGCAATATGATTTGCACTCAATACATCTTTGTTGAACATGTGCTTGAATTAGTAGAAATAAAATCCATTTGATACAGTAAATATTTTCCTAAGTTCTTTTGCTTTGGTTATGTAAGGACTTCTCCTTTTTACATAGTCACAAAGATTACTAACAATGCCCAAATGACAGAAACAAGATATTCAAAAGCATGGCCACACATAAAAACAAAATAACTCTGAGGAGAGTCGTGGCATGGTCCTATCAATGATGAATAATGATGTGAAAGACTTATGAAAGCTAAGGGATGACGATAGTCAATGAAAGCTCTGTGGGAAATCTTAACTAACTTCTGCACAGTCAGTAAGACTAATAAAGTGAATGATGATCCTCAGGATGTAGCAGGAGAGAAACGATGTACACCTCAGTGCTAGTCAATACATATGTTCTAGCTAGAGCACTATCATACTGTCATATTCTAGGCACTGAATACAGAAGCCAGCAATGAAGGCAGGGGTTGTTCCCTGGTAGTGTTCTGGTGCTGAGAGCTGCCCTGTCTTTGAAGAGTCAAGGCATCTCAGTTAACCTTTCCATGGGCCTTCCAGAAGTTTATAGTCCCACATTATCCCTGTAAAATCCATGCCTAAAATGTTTCATAAAAAGCAAGTTCAATATTTGAAGCATCAAACTTGAGCTGGTCTCTCTCTAAAGCTTGGGGAGAATGCCAAACATACCTAATACATACAACTTTGTTCTTCCTCGTCCCACCTGAATCTAGCACTATGAGACTCCAAGTGTCCCTGATGTGGCACTTTGCATATTCTTTGCCCATCACTAATACCTGGAGAGCTAAAGGGCGTCCTATCTTTGCTGCCAAAGTTCCCAAGCATTAGAAGTGGAGTTCCTACTTTCAAGTAAACTGTCACATCCTTGGAAGTTAAAAATGACTCTGAAAAGAAAAGTTTCCCCTACAGAAAATAGATGCAGCCTTGTTCCTTGGAGATCTAAGGAAAATGCTCTGGTCAGCAGCAGCAGCAGCAGCAGCAGCAGCAGCAGATTTCTTAAATGGTTTCTGTCTTTTAACTACCCTTTTTAACTACCTATCCCATTGCTCCCAAAACTTGCTTAGGACTGGGAGTTTTCTCAGAATGTGAATGCAGCCTCCCTTTTTGAGTCATATCTTAGTCCATTCCTACCTCAGTAAGAGAAATGGGCAGTATCAGAACCATAGCATCCCCAGTTATTAGAATAGGTCCAGGAAATTATGCTAAACCCTTCTCCCATTTTGCCTCCCCAAGTGTAGCCCAAAAGCCACAGATTAACAATAACCATTCCAGTAAGGAAATGCTGCTCCTCACATAGACGTTTCTGAAACTCTGCAGCTGCAATTTTCACTGTATAGGATTGAAACTGATGGCTTCCTTTCGTGGAATTAAACATTTGTAGAAATGGGTCTAATGTGCTTTTAGCACTTACAAAGCTATACTTATGAAAGTATTTTTTTCAAGACAAAATATGAAAAATAGGTCATTTACTGTAACTTCTATACCACCTTAAGGACCCATAGAAGCCAGTTCTCATGGCAATGTAGCATCCAATTGCTAAACTAGAAAAGATAACAGTACTTTTTAGAACATGAGGATTCATGTGCCTCATAGTGTGGCAGTGAAAAGGAAAAGCAGTTACAGGTCAAGGCTAAACACAACTTTGAACCTTTCCCTCACATTATTTCAGAGAAATGGCTTTTTTTTTTTCAGTAGAGCAAATTTGGAATTAGCATTTCAGCTGATTCTTGCCAGAACCAAGCAGCAGCTTACTTGGTTTTGGTTTCCTTCTTTATTGAGAGTCTGCCCCTGGGCACCTTAGGAAAGCTGAACCTCTTCATCAGACCAGCCAGACATTTGCTCATTGCTGCAGCCTCTTGTAAGAAGGAATCTGTCCTCCCAGGAAGCTGACCCTGCCATGCTTTTCAGCTCTCAGTGATCCCATGGGGCATAGAGGAGGTGAGACCTACAACAATGGACCAGTCTCCAGGGGACTATGCCTTCCATTAGGAAGAATTCCAGATGACTGAATGTGAGGCCACAGGCCCAAGGGGCAAATGAATAAAAATTGCTTTCTTATTTCTCCTTATTAACATTGCCTCATGCTGGTCATTTCTTTGTATGTTAAACTTATCATTCTATCTTGACAGAGAGTGAATCATAGGTGGTACACTTGCAGATCTGAGTGCCAAGGGTGCATATGTTCCCTAATTGCCTATCCTGTGCTGTGGATTTGGCAGGGAGTATCTCTCTGCTCAGAGATCTCTCGGCAGAGTTGGGAAGAAGCAAGGAAATCATCAAGTGCGGTATGCTGAGGAGATGGAAAAGGAAGGATCTGGGAGAATACACAAAGGATCTCCTAACTCAGACCTAAGGACAATGGCGACGTTTCCTTAAGTCTTGATTGGCAAGGTAATAAGAACAGAATCCTGACAGGTAAGGATATAGGGAAGGGTACTCTGTAGGTCACATGTGAAAATACCACTGAGGTGGTCAGACCAATCAGTGGAACAAAAAAATACAACCAGATAATTCTGCAGGGTATTGTCCTGCAACCCAAAAGAAGTGGGGGTACTTGTTTGGGCAAAGAAAGAGATGGGGAAGTTACAGAAAGGAGACAAGTGGAACCCTGTTCTCAGCTCCCCACCCTAGTTCACTGCCCTGAAAGGTTCCAGGTTTGGTTCCTGACTAAAAGTGGGGTATGTGATGTGGGAAAGGAAGAAAGGTGAGCAGGTAAAAGGGTGGCTAACCATGTTTCAAGGGTAATTAGTATTTTGCTTTTGCCCACCATGTAAGCACTAAAGCATATAGTATTCTCAGTCACAATTCCAAAGACTGAGCTTACTCATCAATATTTTAGCATTTATTCTTCAAAAATTCTCTTCTTTGGCTTTCATCTGTAATTTGAAAAAATCCCTTCCTTAATAACACAGCAAAAAAGGGAGGGGGTGCTGAACAAGTTCTACACATGAATGCTTTGTTATTAATCCCTCTATATATAGGCAATAAGAACCCCTGGGCAAAAGCATCCAATCTTCCCCAACCTCTTTCTGATGAGGCTAGACAGGCTACAGCCAGCCAGACAACAAATTAACCAGTGTACAATGGTACTGATCCCTTCCCTAGTACACACTCCTCTGCAGAGCTGGTAGGAGTTTCCACTGAAGAAAAGAAAGCCCTTGGTTCCTTACTGCTATAATTTAGGAGGAGAGTATGACATATTTAAGAATCAGGAAAGCTAGAGAGAGAAATGAAAGAAAGGGGGAAGAAGGAGGGAGACAGACATGGGAGGCAAAACACAGAGAAGGAACAGAGGAAAACTGAGATGAAAAATGGTGGACAGCGGAAAACTTCAGTGAGGAGAGAGCAGGGCAGGTAGGGAGGGGAAGTCCTGGTGCTTCTTTAGATGATGCATAGGGAAAATTGGAGAAGCAAGCAGATGTGAGAAAATGGAGCTGTTTAAGCATCTGGATGCCATGGGCAAATGTGCAGAAAGCAAGGGAGGAAGGTCACATTCTGTCTTGCATCCTCCACCAAGTGTTGTGGGGGGCTGCTAGGTGATCAGCCTCCCCATCTCATTTCCCACCTGTGATTCCTCTAAAGCTGACAAAACCAATGTCCCAGCTGAGCACCCAGGATAGTTGTTCCTTCCTACAAGCAGCCCTGAGGAACAGACACTTTTGAGGAAGGATTTTGAGAGTTACAACAGGTCACAGGGCTCCACAAAGAGGAGGAGAATCAAGCAGGAAAGAAAATGCACAACTTGATTAAAGGGAATAGGAGACAGGTAAAGAGGGGAACAGATAAGCAGCCCCCTGAAGTCAGCCTCCACCCTCTGTTTCATTTTCAGGATACCCTATGGCTGCCCCATGACCCCTCTGAGGTTTTTGCTCCCTTAGAAAAAGCATTAATACTTTTCTCTAGGGTCCTATTTTGACTTCAGGCTAAAAAATATGCTGCTGAGTACAGGAGTAACAAGGCTGACTACTGACTGCATGTGAGCTAGTGTTCCTTCTGTTAGAGGTGGAGGCTGGACCTAACACCTCAGGCTCTCCCCAAGTGGTAGCTCAGCAGCCCAAGCTCCTCCCCAGTACTCAGACAAGCTGGGAACCCCACTCCAGCTACTGGTGACTGTGCCTTTAAATTGCTGCTTTCAGAGGGTGCATCTAGGGGGATGTGGGAGGGAAACATCTTTCTACCGGTCTCCTTCCTTCCTCCCCTCTAGGACTCTCCAGGGTTTGGAGAGTGATTACTACCCAAAGAGAATCTTTTCTGGCTCCCTGTCTAGCAGGCTGAGGCCCTTCTCAGTCTAAGACAAGCTTAAGCCGGAGCTGGTAGAGTTATCTGTGTCAGGTTCAGATCTATTTGGGGGAACAGTTCTAGACACCGACTGCTAAAGACAGGGCGGAAAAGAGGGAGGAGAGGAAACTCACAACTCCTAGTCCAGCCACACAGGCTTCTTCCTTATTCCAGTCCAAGTTGGAGACGGGCTCTATACTCTTGGCTTTCCTGCAGAGATACCTGCTCTCACCTTGTCAGCCAAGCTGAGAAAAGACTCCAAGGTCCCTGCAGAATGACAACTCTTGTTCCAGCAAGCCTCTTCCTTCTTCTCTGGACCTTGCCAGGGAAGATCCTCCTCAGGTGAGCTCCGAGTGGTGAGGGGGTGCATGCAAACACTAACTGGGGGGTGCCACAGTTTCTTCTAAGTTTGATAAAACAAACCCAGGCTGGACGGCATGGGGGAAGATACACTCTACTCAGTCAGGACTGAGGAGCTGTCCAGTCCAGATGTGCAGCCCCAGTGCAGGAATAGAAACATCTGTATGGGTGAATTGCATGAGTAGGGGCTAGGTAGCTGAGCCCTAAGATGGAGGTCATCTGTCCTGTAACTGAACCTTATATCCATATCATCTAGATCTCTAAAAATGACAGAAACATCTGTCAGATGCCTGCCAAATAGGCTGCAGGTAGGACAGGATTGCCATAGGAAAACAGCATGTTGGAGCTGGGATGCCCAAACCTTAGCTTTCTGTAGTTACCCTGCCCTTTTTTACACATGGCTGCTCACTGTTCTTTTGAGAGGTATCAGGTAGCAGTTATTTCCTGGTTTTTCAGGAAAATAATTCTTTGGGCTCCTTTTGAATTTCCCCCGACCATTTGCCCCTTTCTCATTTTAACAAGAGCTAGTATATATTGACAGGGTATGCTGAACAGACAAGAAAGCTATGGCTCAGCTACAGTGGTCTCCAAAGGAATGCATCACTTCAAAGTATAAAGAGTAAATGCCAGAGCTGTGTCTTCCCCATCTTAACACAAGGAGTGTACCAGAGCATCTTGCTTCTGAGGCACTTTCAGCCCCATTGCTTGTGGACACATTATGGTAGGCAGGAAGAGGCACAGAGTGGGACAGTATTCTTAGAAGGAAAAAGCAGCTAAAAGTGGACTGGAAACATAGAAGAAAGTGACAGGATAGAAATATAAAAGGGTCACTGGGTTGGGCTCTGCTGACCCTTGTCAAGGAGATACTCTCTCAAGATCCAAGAACAAGTGGATGTAATTAGAACAAGATAGGTTGTCAGAGAGTTCTAAGTGCAAGCTGTTTGTTCTATGTATGGAAACCGGATCATAGAGAAGGGTAGTGACCCTCTAAAGGTTGACCAGGTAGCCGATAGCTAAATCAAGATTCTCTCCTCATACCACCCAGTCTAGATCCTGTCAATGTTATGAACTTTCTAAGAACTAAAGGGTGTATGGAGTGTTTTCCCAAATTAATTCCTTCAACAATATAATCTTAGAATCTGGGTAACCAAAACAGGCATTGGGACTGAAAATAGAAGATTCCCAGCCTATCCTCGAGTTCTAGGACAGGGGCCAGTAGAGAGGTGACCTGAGTAAGGCTGAGGACAGTAGAGAGGTCTGTTTGCTCTGTGTGCAGGGCCATGTGGCCTCCCAGCAGGCAGGTGGCAGATGGCCAACAGAAACAACAACAGCAGCAGCAGCAGCAGCAGCAGAAGCACCTGGCTGGTATGGACATCCTACGGTGAAGCCAGACTTCTGCCTGTCCCAGCATCACCACCAACCTCTTTGGATTTCCATAACATCCTTAGGCCACCTGCTGTGGCTGCTCCTGCCAGTGGGCAAGAGGGTGGCCTCTGTCCCCAGAGCACGGGATTCTTCCTGCTTTCAGAATCCAAGATCTAACTCTAAGAAGTCACAGTGTGACAGCTCTTGGCCTTTCCTCACTCTGGTTCTTTAATAAATCGTCCTGGACTACTTATCTTGTGACAGTACTAGGATAGATACATTGAACCTTGAAGTTATTGGCTTTGGCTCTGAATTTTGGTTTTACCAGTAGCTGTAGGCCCTTAGAGAAGTCATCTCACCTTCACCTTACTGATGATCCCCAGTCTCATAATCTATGTACAGTTGGCCCTTCAAATTCAATCATCACAGACTCAAAATATTTATTAGCACTTGTGCTGACCATATTTGGGATTTTCCTTGCTTTTATTTCCTAAACAACTACTTGTATATCAGTTAAAGTGCATTAGGTATTAGAACCCAGAGATGATTTACTAGTATACAAGGAAGATATGCACAGGCTATATGCAAAGACTATACCATTTTATACACAGGAAATGTTTAAGCATCTCAAAATTTGGGTATCCATAGAGGGGGGTCCTAGAACCAGTATCCCATGGATACAGAGAACCAATTTTAATTGAGATACTCAGGAAGGACTGATATGAGAACTAACCTAGATAAAGCTTGTGAAACATTGAATGTGGTTCCTTAGCTCCTTTAATGATTCTACCAGTCACTGACTGGAACTCAAATTTATTGGGAAATTTATGTGTATGTATTCATACATGTTTGTATATGTGTAGGTACAAATGCATGTGGGTGTACAGTGATATGCATATGTACATATATGTGTAAAGAACTGAGGTTGATATCATGTCTTCTTTGATCACTCTTTATCTTATATATTAATGTAGGATCATTTGCTAAACCTAGCCAGTTTCATTGAGTCTAACTGTCCAGCTTGCCACAGAAAGCTAGGCTCCCTAGTGGTAGGGCTACACCTATGTTGTTGCCATGGGTGCTGAGGATCTGAACACTATTCTTCATGCTTGTGTAGCAAGCATTTTCTCTACTGATTCATCTCCTCAGTTCTCTCAGGAGAAAGCCTGACAAAATAGAAGAGGTTAGATTCTATGCCAGGCCAAAACACACTCACATATCCCCCCCTTCCCAAAACAAGGTATTAGGTAGAGATGGGAGTTTAACTTTAGTATGATAACTCTATTGGGACACTCTCCCATGGCTATAAATCCCTGCTTAATTACCATAGTTGAAGTTCCCTGCCTATAACGGCCACGACACTACACTTAAACATAGCTTCCTGCCATGCCAAAAAAAAAAAAAAAAAAAAAAAAAAAGAGGAGGAGGAAGAGGAGGAGGAAGGAAGGAAGCAAGGAAAAACCTACTCCCCAAAAAGCTGGGTCCTAAGACCTGGAAATCTCACAGGAAATCCAAGCAACTGATATCAGGTCTCAGAGAAGCTGCCTGTCATAAAGCTCTTTCCATCCTTGGCTAGGCCATATTAACAACACACTGGGTGAGATGTCATTCTTCTTTGAATGCTTTCAAAATATCTTCAGGAATAAAACACTAAGTATGTCCTTAGTCCAGTGTCACTCAGAAGTTCTGAGACTTTGGGCAAATAACTACCTTTTAAAAATTAATTAGTAAACTAACATACTTACTTTACATCTTGACTACAATTTCCCCTCCATCCATTCCTCCCTGGGCTTCCTCCCTACATCCTCTCTCTATCTACTTCTCTTCTGTTTTTATACCTCTTAGGCCTGTTTTCTTGCTTGGAAAACAGGAGACAACAGTTTTAATGTCACATACTGAGAATTAAGAGTAGAAAGATTTAACCTATGTGAAAGCCATGCAGGTCCCAGAACTATTGTTGGGCAGCCATGTGGCTTATAACTGTTTGTTCTTCTCATTTAGTACACCAGAGAATCATTCTCTCTTATCTTCCTGTCTGCTGAGTAAAGCCATCAAAGGGGGATGGGGGCAGGAAAGTCCAAACTGTGCAACTATCCTCAAACCTCTTTCTTCTTTCATGCAGTATGGCTTTGGCAAAAGAGGATGTCAAATCTGGGCCCAAAGGACCCCAGCCCATGTCCCCCTCTGATTTCTTGGACAAGCTTATGGGACGAACATCTGGATATGATGCTAGGATTCGGCCCAATTTCAAAGGTAAGAGAGGTCCATGTACTAAGTCCCCTCCATGCTTAATGTTTTGGGTAGCACATTCGTTAGCCAGTACTTGTTCAATGCCCTTAAGGAAAGAGGTTGGAATTCTAAAGCTAAATCACTCCGTTCAAAAAGAGCCTCCATCCGCCATTGCCTGTGGATCTGTGTAGCTGTCAGTCTTTTCCCAGCAGTGGCCTGATCTGAAGCTTAGAGCGGGACTTGAGGAACCTGCACTCAGCCAATGGGCTAATGCTTTGATACCCTTAGGTCCACCTGTGAATGTGACCTGCAACATCTTCATCAACAGTTTTGGCTCCGTCACTGAGACCACTATGGTAAGGGGTCTTCCTATTCTCCACTTCCATTCCAGTGTGAATGGAAGAAGCTCACCACATCGAAACCATTTCCTTTCTGCTGCCCTCTTCCTGCTTTGTGATCACAGCTTTAGCCATGGGACATTTAAGTTGATGACTGAGAAGTTTTTCTTAGTCCAGGCTTTCCCTAGCTAAATGCAAACTAGCCTAAGAACAGTTCATCCACTATGTGAAGTAACCTGATGGAGAGCACAGGCTTTTGAATTAGAAAAGACCTGAATTCAAATCGCAAATCTGCCACCTAGTATCTAAGTTACTTAAGCAGGTGAACTTCATCTTCCCAGGTTTTTGTTATTCATATGTAAAGGGTAGAACATAAAACCATTCTCCACATAAGACTGATGTGAGGTTTAAATAAAACAATGTGAATGCGGAAAGCACTCAGAGCTGAGGATGTGGCTTGGTGATACAGTATTTGCTCAGCATTCTCAAGAACCTGGGCTCAACCTCCAGTCCTACCCCCTCCCTCCCAAAAAAGCAATTAGCAGTGAGTCTGGCACATAGTAGGTACTTAAATAAATGTCTTAACCCTTCCCATCTTTGCCATATTTGCACAAAGTGTGCTTTCTCTACTGGAAAATGCATCTCCAGCATTTCCTGCTCATGGCCCTTCTGCTCATGTTGGCTTTACTGGACCCCTGGAAAAAGCACTGTATCTGATAGACCCTCCTTTCCATCATTCCAGGACTACCGTGTAAATGTCTTCTTGCGGCAACAGTGGAATGACCCACGTCTGGCCTACCGAGAATATCCAGATGACTCTCTGGACCTAGACCCATCCATGCTGGACTCTATCTGGAAGCCAGACCTCTTCTTTGCCAATGAGAAAGGGGCCAACTTCCATGAAGTGACCACAGACAACAAGTTACTGCGCATCTTCAAGAATGGGAATGTTCTCTACAGCATCAGGTGCACCTAGTATATAGCAAGGAGATTCTGAATCAAGAGGAAGAAGCCAGATGGAGGTAGAAGGGTGGGAACATGGTCTGTGCTGTACAGTGCTGGAACCCAGCAAACTGATATCATTACTTTTTGCTGCTCCCACCAGATTGACCCTCATTTTGTCCTGCCCAATGGACCTCAAGAACTTCCCAATGGACATCCAGACCTGCACGATGCAGCTGGAAAGCTGTGAGTGTTTCTAGTGAATCACAAGGCCAGGCCTGGAGTAACAGCTAGTTCCTGATATTTTAGACAGGAGAGGGATTTTCCCAAGCACACAAATCGATTCTTGTTGTGGGTGAGACTAATAGCCAAGGCTCCTTGACATCCAGCCCAGTGTGGTTTTTGTGTTCCCACATTACTTGCTAGGCTGACTGTTCCACAGGGCTGGAAAACAAAATAATTCCCAGCCACAGACAGAAATGTGCTTCTGGCCACAGGAAACTATCTGAAGGGTGCTTCCTGTGCCCAAATTTCTTCCTGCAGTCCCTATAGTAGCTTCATCATTACTTTCCGAGAATTAAGACACTGAAGATGCCCATATATATGGCATCTTTGGGCAAAATGGCAGTACTCCTGGAGCTGATTCTCTATGAATACAGATAACGACTGAAGAATAAGAGGACAGCTTCAGCTATAGGTCAATGCCTAGAGAGGTAAAGTCAGCCAGTCTCCTTTATGGCAAAGGTGTCAAATATGTATAGGCTGCCATATGTGCAGAGACGCTGGATGGCAAGGATGGGTCATCATTTACTCTCCTCCAATCACCTGGCTCATGAGGTAAAATTGAGATCAGGAGACATTCCTTAGAGAAGAAAACTTGTAGCATTATTTCTACCACATGGAAAAGGAGGTGCAAAGAAAGTGCCCTTTGGCCCGCCCTCTAGAATTCATATGCCATATACACAGGCAGGTTCCCATTATCCCTCACAACTTTACAAACTTAGTTAGGGAAACTTCTATTCCCTCATCTTACAGAAGAGTAGATAACTCACCTAAAGTCACACAGCTACAGTAGGACTTATACTACATTCTGTAAGCACCAGTCTTACATGTGAGACATAAGCCTTCATGAAGTGCAAGAAATCTGTGAGCAGCTTGGCATGTTCAGCTATTAACTCTCATTTTTTTTTCCAATTCAAGTCCCTGGCTAGCAGTCTGTGGTATGCACATTCTCCCATGCATGACTGGAAGGACAGAAATAGTTCTCTCTTCCCTGAGGAAAACTGGCTCTGAGGCTCAGCTCAGGACATGTGGTTGGTACACATGCTTACTCCTCTGGGCTTAAGATGTGGCAGGAGGTTCCCAGCTGGGGTCCTTGACATTTTTCCAACCTTCTTGGCCTACATCCTAAGTCTGCCAGAGTAATTTCTCTCTAAACATTTCCCAAGCTTGAGACCCACGTATTAGAGGAGTCTGGGATCTTTCTGACTTGTTCATTTAGTACAGGACCATGAGACAATTGAGGAAATTCCCTCTTTGGAATCATTCTCTTTTCCAAGCTGAGCATGTCATTTCTAAACCCAAACCGTGTCTCTCAACCTTGCTAACCTCTACCTGTATCCTCACCCAAAACACATACTCTGAAACTCTTTAATGTCTCTGTCACTTGCAGTTGGCTACACCATGAATGACCTCATGTTTGAGTGGCTAGAAGATGCTCCTGCTGTCCAAGTGGCTGAGGGATTGACTCTACCCCAATTTATCTTGCGGGATGAGAAGGATTTAGGTTATTGTACCAAGCATTACAACACAGGTAAGAATCAGGCAAATCTTTATTGTCTGTGAGATACTAGAGAGTCTCAAGATAAGAGACAAGGGGACAAAGCAACAGGTTCTACTAGTTATCTAGTTATATAAATAATCAATAGCTGAGATACATGATGCTTCATGTTTCCTACACCTTATTTCATCATGGAAGATACTATCAACATCACTTTCAAAAATAAAACAAAGAAAGCCTATAGGGATGGCTCAGAAGGTGGAATTGACAATCTGAGTTTAATCCCCAGAACACACATGCTGAAAGGAGATAACTGATTCCTACAAGCTGTCCCCTGGCTCCACATATGCACAATGACATGCCCAGACTCACAGAAACACAGAAAAAACACATAACTTAAGAAATAAATCTTAAAAAATAGTTAACAGGATGAGGTGAGAGTTTGAAGGACTTGTCACACATCTAATAGCCATCAGATTCAGAATTAAAATCCAGACCTAACCCCAAAGACCATGTTTGTAGCTCTCTCGTATAGTGCAGATTAAAGGGGCCTGTGACAATGAGCAGCAAAACTGTCTTATTTTTCCTAGGGTCGATTTTGTGTGAAAGCTGGGAAATCTACGTTCAGGAGTTGTCCATAGCTGTGCTCAAATAGAAGAAACAGGCCTGAGGGAGCAGGCATCTGATCATGCACACTTTCCATAGTCACCTCCGCTGTTCAGCTCTCCTGAACATCAGGAGACATTCTTTTTCTGCATGTGGGACATGGAAGTGGAGAGGAACTGTTTTCCCAAACTGGACAGCTCACTCCTTCAGCTTTCCTAAGAGGTGCTGGGTCCCCATTTCCTTTAGCAACTTAGCTATTCGGGAGTGGGAGAGGAATACTTCCTTGAATTTAGAAACTACTGGGAGTAAAAATTGGTAGAGACTTGGAAGGAGAGATAACAATTCGAATGTAGACAAATTGGTTCCAAGCTTTTTGTACTCAATATATTCATTCCCCTAGGGAGTCTTTAAAAATATTGATTCCTAGGCTGTAACTCTCTGAGATTCAGGTTACATATACTAGAGGAAATGCCAAGAAATTTGCATGCTTAACAAGTATCATGAGGCTTATTGTGTGTGTAGGTAGTTCAGGAAACACTAACAATAGTTTGGAAGCTATTTTTCCTGATTATTTATATAGTACTTCTACTCCTTAGAATATATCTTAAGAAAATATTACAAAATATCTCATGGGCTTTGGTCATGTTTTTCCTATTAACGCTACCAAAACTTGAAATTGTTCTAAATACCCACCCATATGGTAAAAGTAAATTTGACAGTGTATCTACTTGGTAAGATGATATACAGTCATGAACATGATACTTTCACAGCTCTTATAGCTTCATGGGAAAGAACAAATAGAAAGAAAGATAAGATTCAGTGTTATGTACAGAATATGATGATATTATAATAAGAACAAGGCAACAATATGTATTTAAAATCCCCCAAAGGAAATAATATTACTAAATATTTCTAAAGTAGTGTGATACAATGGATAAAAGCAAGAACGTTGCAGTAAGATAAGCCTGAGTTTAGACTAGCGTCTTTATATACTGTTAGTTACCCTTGAGAAATGCAGTTTAATTTATACTTCAGTAGCTTTATTTGTAATATGAGAGATAACCATTTGAATCACTTAAAAGGTGCTATAGAACTTAAAGTATAAAAAGTCCAGGCACTTAGTGATTTGATAAATATGAGCTTAAGAATATTATTCTTTCTCTCTCATTTGTCTATATTAAACAACTGTTAATCTAATAACTAAAACCCAAACTATTATTATAGTAAAATATATGAAGGAAATCATGGAAAGGAAGTATGGGGACATTGTAAAAGGCATGTCACAGGAGGAAAGAAGCCCATGGTGTTTAGTGGCGGTAGACTCAAGGACAAGTAGGAGGTCAGAGTCATGCTGCATGCCAACACCCCAAGCAGTAAGTTCAAATCATTGGTCTTGAGCAAATCAGTTAAGAGGCCTTATTTGGAATAACATCAAAACACACAGTTGGCTCTCCATATTAACATGTTTCACATCCATGTTCCAACCTAAGGACAAAAGCATCCATCATAAAGTTGATCTGTGCTGAACATGTATAGGCTTTCCATATCATTATTATGTTATATCATAGAGCTGACAAGATGGCTTAGTGGAAAAATGAATTGAGTTCAGTTTCTGAGACCCATATGGTAGAAGAGAAGAACTGACTACTGAAAGTTGTCCTCTAACTTACACACACAGACACAGACACAGACACACACACACACACACACACACACACACACAAAGTAAATAAACAAAGCAACAGTTTAAATGAATGATATAGATCTAATTTAAAGTTTATGGAAGGGTATGCATAGTTTAAATATAAATATGATGCCACTTTGTATAAGAAATTTGAGCATTCACAGATTTTGGAATTTGTGAGGGGAATCTTGAAAGCCATCTCCCAGTGGATACTTAGACATGGTCTCTGGTTTAAAAAAAAAAAAGCTGTAAATTACTGTTTTCTTAGCTCCCAAGCCATGAGAATCATGATAAAGTAAAGGGGGCCGGTATGGAAAAAGGAAGAACACTGAGATGTGTGCCTAGAACTGATGCATTGTTTTATGGCAGGAACAGAATATTGATTCCTGATACTCTGTGACAGTGGCTCTCAACCTTTCTACTGCTGTGACCCTAAAAATACAGTTGTAGTGACCCCCAACCAAAACATTATTTTCATTGCTACCTTGCATCTGTAATTTTGCTACTGCTATGAATCATAACCTAGATATTTGTGTTTTTTGGTGGTCTTAGGTGGTTCTTGCGAAAGGGTCATTAGACCTCCAAAGAGGTCTCGACCCACAAGTTTAGAACCACTGGACTATGGGAACCTGCTTTCCAGGATCCAGAGGTGATCTTGAGTGTGAATCCTTTCCAGTTACATTCTAGATGCTTGTTCTCACTTGCTTAAGACACTGGCAGTTTATTCTTCTGGAATTCTGGGATATGAACAAGTGCAAGGAAGGATGGTGTGACATAAATGAAGCACAAACTAAGTCTTTCTTAACAACACTTTAACAACTGAAATAGTTACTGTGCTCAGCACCTCAACTACAGCATTTCATTGATCTTTTCTAACAGCCCAACGATGGAATTGATATTGTTAATTATTCTGGTTCTAAGCTAGAAAACTAGTTCAAAAAGTTTGAGTGGAACTTGGCATGATGGTTCAGAAGAGAATTTAATATCACCCTGGACCACATAAAAAGACTTTGTCTCAGAAACAAAAAGCATTACAAACAAACAAAAGCTTAGTCAAGATCACATAGCTATTAAGTAAAAATTTGAGATTCAGCCTCACAGAGTCTGCTTCTGGCGCCTTCTTATTCTTTGTTCTCTTTTTGTAATTGTTATATGAAAACTCTTATTCTGAAAGTAAAATTTCTGGGAGCAAGAAAGCAATCTTTAGGGCTGAGTTCAGAGCTTTCACAGTTCATGTACCTGGTACTATCTGGGGCCAGCTGAGCATCCCAGAGGTTCAGCAGGGCTGCCCTGTTCCTGACCTATACTTCCCCAGGCTAAGCTGTAGCATGGGGACTCAAAGCCAAATACTTTATTTCTACAGGAAAATTCACTTGCATTGAGGTAAAGTTTCACCTGGAGCGGCAGATGGGCTACTATCTGATTCAAATGTACATCCCCAGTCTACTCATTGTCATCCTGTCCTGGGTCTCCTTCTGGATCAACATGGATGCAGCCCCTGCTCGAGTAGGCCTTGGCATCACCACTGTCCTCACTATGACAACTCAGAGCTCTGGATCCAGGGCCTCTTTGCCTAAGGTGAAGAGATATGCAAAAAGAACCTGCTTGACATCAATCCCACCCATTGCATGCTCCCTGCTATGCTCCTCTCTCTTTACCTTGCATTTAAGTTTTAACTGCAAATAAGCAATAGCTGTCACTCAACATTTCCTCTTCCCCATAAGAACATAACAATGTGAAGGAACCTGGCTAGGAAATGACCAGAGATCCTGCCTTCCTTAATTTCTTTGGGAAACATGAGTATGCAAAAGACCATTATCACATAGAAAGCCCTACTCTTTCATAGTACAGGTGAGAATAAAGATCAGAGGTGAAGTGACCTTCTCAAGGTGAATGATGACCAGAAGCAACCAAACAGTAGAGTTTTGAACTAAATTATGTCCTCTTTCTATAACAAGTAAGGTACTATTACAAAGTGCTCTAAAAATAGTATTTATTTGGGGGGAAGGAGAATATTTTGAGGTTGCAAATATAATAGCAATTAAAGACAGTAGACTCTGATCATCTGGGGACTATTTATGTTTTGACTATGCAGAAAAAATTGTGCTGATGGGACTAAGAACAGTTCTCCCTGCATTGTGTATTCATGTACAGAATTTAAAGGTCACCTCAAAGTCCTTATGGTCAGCAAGGCTCTGAGCAAATCAGGGAGTGAGGCCATTATTTTTCATTCAACAAATATTTATTGAGTGCATACTATGTACTGTACTTGGTCATGAAAGAATAATAAACCTTGCCTCTCATATTCCCCTCTTATTGTGATTTGCTGGGAACCTCGCCCTGAGATATGCTATCTCTCACTGCTTATTCCATAAAAGACTTCTCTTATTGGAGACTTACACAGTGTATAATGTGGATACTAATGGTTTATGGAATTGCTAAAGGGGAGATTAAGTGTAGGAGAATAGGTCAGGGAGACTTAGATTTAAATCTCAGCCTCATTATTTACTAGTAGTATGACCTTGGGTAAATTCTCTCAGTTGCTTTGCCTGTAATATAAGACTAAGAATGCTACCCCCTCCATGAAGTTACTGTGAAAAATAAATTAATGTATTGACAAACAAGGACAGTGTTTGGCACATAATAATTACACAATAAATGTTAATTATTTTTATAACTATCAGGTGTCAGAGTTCAAAAAGAATAAGTATTGGATCTAGGAGTACAGTAGATGGTATTTCCCCTACTAATTTTTCATTTGCTAGGAAACCTGAGAGTTACTCTAAAGTCCCCTATAGAGATAAACAGTGGTCAAGTTCAGATTAACATCAAGCACCTGAGAAGTAGTAGTCAGGGATCCCTTCCTGTATATGTTTTCTAAATGGAGTATTAATGAGGCTCTTAGACTGTCCCTAGAGGAGAGCCATAAGGTCAGTCTGGGCTATGATACTTGCATTACTGTAACTCTTTTTTATGGGATCACATCATTAAGAGCCCTACCCCGGGGTTTTGTCTCTGTCAAGAAAGAAGATTCTTCATAACCCAAGAAGATAATGCCACTTATGCCTCTTGCCAAGAGAATTTCCTTTCTGGGCCCCTCCTGTGAGTGAGCCCAATGCATCTGCTCGTAGTTATCACACTGTTTTCTTATTTGGAAAAACAGACTTTGTTAAGAGGTTGTTTGCAACATTTAGGACCTTCTTGTCATATTCTCATGGCTTTTTAATAGCCTCATTGGTCAGTAAGTGAAATAGACAGGCATGAATTCTGAAATGAATAGTCTCACTAGGTAGAGCCATGGAGCAAAGGAACCAGCAAGCCAAGGAGCCATGGAACAAAGGAACCAGCAAGCCAAGGAGCTCTTGCTCGCCCTTCAGTTTGGGCATTATGCTTGCTGGAGAGTTTAAGGAAAGAGATAAGGCCAGGCCAGGGCATCTCATAGCAACACTACTTCTGCCCAAAACACAACTTTATATTGTCTAGGAAAAGAGTATAAGAGATTTCTTTGTAAGGGAACTCAGTTGGAGTAGTCTTTCTATAGTCTACAGGAAGCATTCCTTTATTATCTTGTGTGGCACTCTAAAGGCACGGATTTCCTTCTCTTTGCCAGACTCTTGATCTCCATAACTGCAAGAGGCTCAGCAGATAGGAAAAGCCAAATGGATGACAAGATATAAAGCCACACCAGGGAGGAGGGCTCCAATTCTCTATATCTTACTATTAGCTCATGAGGAAAAACAAGGAAAGAAGGGCAGAGATAACAAGTAGGAGTCAGCAGAGACAGACACACTGCTAAATCTTCTATCTACTCATTCAAAACAACAAAGCAAAACACTTATTGTGTGCCAACCACTCAGGTATTGGGGATAGAACACTAAACAACATAAAAATAGTTCTTGGCATGGAAAAGCTTACTCTAATGGAGGAAAGGACTCTCAAAAATATGATATCTAAAATGGAAGCTAAACATCAAGTTAGCCAAATCACAGAAGAGGAAAGGAGACAGGCTTCGCTAAAAACACTGAAACATTTCACTATGGCACAATCATAGATGACAAGGAGCACACTGAGCCTGAAGAGGCAGTCAGAGACCAAAGACCATGGTAAGTGTAACACACCTACACACAAGGTTAACAGAGAACCTCTAAAGAGCTGTAGGGGGAGGGGTTGACACATGATCACAGTGATCTTTTAAAAACTTATTAGTGACACATTTATCATTAACAAGCCACAAATACATAAGGTGCCCTTCATGACTACCCCTTATCATTGCTTCATTGCGGATCTTTCTAGCAGGTATTTGAGATCCTTGAGATCCCAGTGGGTCTGGGTGTTGGATAGTTAAATAGAATACCTTCGTCATAGGTGCTGAATGGATGACAGCACCTAGGAACCTTTAATCTGAGTAACCCATTGCTACTCTTTCAGTGAATTTGCCCAGAAGTAAAGCAGGGTTTGCCAATTTTCACTCATCATTTAGAGCAGATAATTCTAGTGTGTTCTAGTGTATGTGTGTGTGTGTGTGTGTGTGTGCGCGCGCGTGCATTTTAGAGGGAGGAATGGTATGTGCTTTATAATACTTTACAGCACCCTTGTCTTCTACCCACTAGATGCCAGTAGCTATATCCACTCAAACTGTGTTGTCAAAATTTCCTGTAAATACTGCTAAATGCTCTTGTGAGTGGAGCAGTTCCTTTTCAGTTAAGAAGCACTAAGATAAAAAGTTGGGGATATAGCTTATTGGTAAATCACTATGCCTGTAACATATGAAGTCATGGATTCTATCTCCACTATCAATGCTGACAATCACAGGGAAAGCCAGTAAGCAACAAATCTAGTCAATGAAACCTTTTCTACACCTGGGTCTGCAGCACTCTTGGTGCTCTATAATACAGAAACTGATAAAAAGGAGTCACTTCACAAATCCTACTCTTGGTATGAAGCTATATGAAATGAGCTCAAAACTACACAGGGGCTCTCAATAAACTGAAGTTCTGTCCCTCTTCTTAGACCCATCTAGCTGTGCCCTGTTCCTGAGGAGGTTTATGTTCAACCTTTACCAGGTACATGGGAGAAAAGCTCTTCAAAGCTACCACAGGCAGGTAATAAGAGGAACACAGTAGGAAACAGATGGGCGGGTACCAAGAGTGTCTTGCAATTAATTACTGAAGTGTCATAACAAGGGCTAGGTAGCTCTCCCTCAGGATTCCTCCCTGTTCTCTCCAAGGTAAGACATGTAGCCTTAGCTTACCACTGTACTCCATTCTTCAGCAGTGACTCTTGCAAAGGCAGCAGAAAACTCTACAGCATCAACAGCTGAACAGAACTGAAGGAGCTTCTACCCTTCAGTGAGGCTGTAACCAAAGTAAACGTCAAGACCACTGATTTAAAAGCTCAGAATTTTCCAGTCAAATATCACTTTTTAACTCAGTAAATGTGTCCACACATCTCACATGGCTATGAGAAACCCAGGGCACATCACTTTTATTTACTGAAAGAGAAGAATCTGAAAAAATAAGAAGAGATAGAAAAACAGGTATGCAAGAATTACAAAGAAGGTATGGGGAAAGGCTCATAAAAGTGGAGGGTGAAGACTGCAGAAAGATGAAGGATTATGGGTAGTCTGATCTCTTTGCCATCATACATACTATGACAGAATTTTTTTTAAACCACAGAAATTTCAGGATAAAACTGAACAATAACAGGCAATTAATATGGGTTAGAAATCCACTGGATAGTCCATGGAAGGACTCCAGAAAGGATAACTTCTCTGTTCATGGATGTTGCAGGTGTCCTATGTGAAGGCAATTGACATCTGGATGGCTGTATGCCTGCTCTTTGTATTTGCTGCCTTGCTTGAGTATGCTGCAGTCAATTTTGTTTCTCGTCAGCATAAAGAATTTATGAGACTTCGTAGAAGGCAGAGACGTCAACACATGGTGAGTACCAAATGGGTGGGACCCACTTTCTTTTTCCCTTGGAGTCCTTCCTTCCTATTACTCCTCCCACAAACCCAACCCAGGACTCTAGGACTGAGCAATTGGGAATCCTAGATTTTAGTCCCAGGATGGTAACAGTTAAATTAAATTAAATATTTAGTTTTTCTGGTACTATTTCCTTTATCTATCCAATGGAACATTAACCCTAATAAGGCAGTAAAGAAATGAAGAGTATGCCACACAGTAAACACTTAAAATAAGGCAGTAGAAAAATTAAGAGTATGCCACACAGTAAACACTTAAAATAAGGCAGAAGAAAAATTAAGAGTATGCCACACAGTAAACCCAGGCTAGGCATGGTGGCACATGCCCCTAATCCCAGCACCTGGGAGGCAGAGACAGGAGGCACTGTGAGTTCAAGGCCAGCCTGGTCGACATAGAGAGTTCCAGGATAGACAGGGCTACACAGAGACCCTGTCTCAAAACAAGCAAACAAAAACATATTTGCTAGTATTAGAACCTTTTTGGCTTAGGACTGCTGTTACTGCTTTGCGAATTAATACTAGTTGTTTTTGGTTTTCCTCATATCCAGAAGGAAGGTACTTTAAGTCGTCCTCTATTAAGAACTAAGAGTCAGAAACCAGTGCCTTTCAAGTGGAGCACAGTAAGATGGTTTCCATATTTGAACTGGAATTGAAAGATCACTACTTGCCTCTTCTGATTGGTGGAATTTGTCTTGAACATCAGGCACTTCAGAGTTGGTAGGCTTGAGGTGGTGTTCTTCCTCACTCTTGTTTGTTAGCCCCATTTCTTCCAGAACAGAGTGATCACCAAGGGGAGATAGAAGAGGAAGTCGTTGTCATGACAACAGAAGCAGTTTTCCCTCAATTGCCCAGACAATAGGCACTAGGTAAGTTGTCATGACAACAGAGGTACCTAGGCTACCCTGAAAAAAACCCAAGCTCCAATTATGAGCAAAGCAGAAAGCCTTGGTACTGGCTGCTTAATTTTCAGAAACAGTGTCTCGAGCTTTGACTCCATGTTTTCTGTCTAATCCAGAGGCTTCAAAACCAAAAAGCAAAACACATAATTACTTTTGGAGGACAGAAAACAAATGACCTGAACCCACTGCTAAAATCTTGACTCTAGTGGGTAGCAGTTGTAATTCAGTGCCAGAGTGCTTGCCAAGCATATATATAAATCGTGGGTTTGATCCACAGTGTCTGTCTGTCTGTCTCTCTCTTACTCTGTCTCTGTCTCTCTTTCTCTGTCTCTCTCTGACTCTAGCCTATCTGAGACATGCTAATACATTCTTTGTTCCTAACTTTCAATTCCCACCTTAGTTGCTCCTGGTACATTCCTATTATGACTTCCAATGATCACACAAACTATCTATATGACTTCACATTTCTTGGTATGGTTCATTTCTTGGGAAGACAGGGCTCCTCATACAGAATTTTCTGAATTCCTAGTTTTTCCTCTAGTTCTTTCATGGTTTCCAAGGAGCGAGCCCTCTAGTGGATTGATCTACAACTACATCTCTTTGAATAAGATTCATTCTTCCAGAGACCTGCTTATAAGATTTTCCTGCCTCACAGTAGAGGTAAGAAAACATGTATATAGTAGGGGACAAAAAAGAAATTAGGATGCTCCCTTTTCTAAAATAACCATCTCGACTTCTTCTTTGGTTGTATGAAACTTGTCTCCAGGAACCAAAATCTTCAATTCATTGTTTGTTTGTTTTTAATTTTTTTTTAACATTGCAGTCCTAGGAAAGAACAAGTTTATCAAATAACCCAGAGTCCCTTTCCTACCTAAAACATTTGAGTTGATGTTCCAGTGACAAAGATCACTACAGTTACTACAATGTTACTCATCTTGAACCTATTACCACCTCTTAGACCCTTGTCTCCCCTGCACGGTGCTCTTTTCCCATGGCACTACAGGAAATGATGATGATTTTTGCATGCACTTTGCCTTCCCAGATGGTCTAAGTGATTTAGAGGAAAGGGTGAAACTCTTATTCTCAGCATCCCTGCAGGATTAGCCCCTGGCTCTGAACATACCAGCCAAAGGCAAAGGCTGTCAAACTGGATAGACAAGAATCCTTGCTATTATTAGTATAGTAACTTGAAAACTAGAAAACTTACAAAATACCAGCAAATCCTCTCAGGGGCTTACTTTCAGAACCTTGCTCACCACTCCATCTTCCATTGAGCGCTCTGCCCATCTCCAGTTTCTTTATTACTCTATCTCCTCTTCATAGCCCACCTTTTACACTGGGCATTATTTCCCAGCTTCCTTCTCTAGCCTTTCAGCACTTGGTTCCTAGATAAGTAAAAAAAAAAAAAAATCAATTGTATTTCCATAACCATGGAAATAGCAAAGTGATATGTAGTGGCATGTTGTCTCTCCCCAATACATATACTATACAGAACTTGTCTTAAATATATAATATCCAAACCCAGGCTCCGTTGATCCTTGTGTTTTAGGGTACTAATCTTTGCTGGGCAAGCTAAAGAGATACAGATTAAAATCAAAAAGAGTCAAGAACACTAATACTTTATTAGATATTTTCTCTTTTGTATAAAATTAAAATTTTCTAGCCTGGGAAATATTTCCACATACTTTCCTTAGATTTACTGGATAAAAAGAGAAATACTGGGATTTATAAAAACAGAAATTACAGTTGGATCTAAGTTTCTCCCTCAGAACTTTTTCTCAATGCCTATATTTTGTAGTTGTATCTTCTAACATGGGAGACTAGGTGAAGAATAGTGGGGAACAGGATCCTATACTGGAATGCTAGGAAGAATTTTTTTTTTTTTACTTTACTTACCCCTATCATTTTTTAATTCCTTGTGAGATATTTTGCTGACCTCTGGTTCTTTATCTGTAAAATGGGCCCAGCAAACCTCCTCTGTAGGAAGAGTGTAAAAATTATAGAATACATGTGATATTATTGATAAAGACCTCTGAATAAAAACGGCAAAAATGATAAATGAGCAGAGCCTTCAGGCTGCCAAACTGAAACCGTTCAAGATTGACAAGCCAGGATAGTGAACTGCCTCTGACATATAATTCTCCATGAAGACTCCAACACATGAAGAACAGGACAGCAAAGCTTTCTAGTTAATTCTTTCCTGTGTCCAAAGTGCTCCTCACAGGCTGCAGAGATAATTTAGCAGATAAGAGCACTCACTGGTTGGCTGTTCTTCAAGAGGACCTGGGTTCAATCCCCAGCATGTACATGGCTGCTAACAGAAGTCTTTAACTTCAGTTCCAGGGGATATGATGCCTTCTTCTGGCCCCCACCAGCACATACACACATGAAGCAGACATGTATGCATATACCTCATGCATATACCTAAATGTCCATATACCTCAAATAAAAATAATACATATTTTTAAAAAGTGTTCCTCCTTCTGTAGAAACAAAAGGCTATTGGACCATTGTATAGTAGGGCAAATAATAATTGCTTTTCCTAAAAAAATTGTTTTTCCAGCCAAATATTTTGTAACTGAGCAAGATTCTTTTCTGAGTAGATTTTCTTTTGGGACCCTGACAAGATATTGGCATCCAAGAACAAAGAGCCACTCCATTCCTCATATCCTGAAGCATGTGACTCATCAGCCCAGTTGTCCATTCAACAGACATCTCCTGGGTATTTATTAGGTTCCAAGCATGGTATATATATGAACTAACAGATAGCAGAATAGGGGGTTGTGAATTTCTGGACTGAGCTAGTCTGCCATTGATGCCCAGGCTTTTGCCCTCCTAACAGGTCAGTTTTGAGTGATGTAATAATTAAGAAGTTACTATTACCGACCATACCGGTATCTCAACTACTTTTCAATTGATTTCTGTAGCTACAGAGACCTTGTTATAAACATCCTACAGTGTCCCTTCAATTGTACAAAATATTTAACACCTTTGTGTTCATTTTGCATATAAATATGTATGACATACCCACACTATATATATATTTTTTTTTCTTATTCTTATAACTTAAAGAACTATGTCAGGTAGCTAGGGTGGTTTATTCTTCCTGTTTTACGTTGGACTTCTCCCGTGTTGGAGATGAGAGACACTAGTCTCTGGAACCTCCTAGTTCTAGGCACACTTGAGTTGGTAGGTGAAATTAGACAAAATGATATATCATTTAAGGCAATCTCAAAGCTGAAGCTTTTACTACAGAGAATTCAATGCTTTTAATACATATAATCATCTTCTATTTGAAGGACATATTTCTCAAATCTGCTCTAAAATGAGAAAATTGAGTGAATAAGTTTAGGGGTAGAGGGGTTGAAGGCTTCTCATATAAGTTAAGCTCTTGTGGGTGTTTCTTCCTTCTCCCTCCCCCTCCCTTCAATTTCTTTTATTTCTATCTTTCCATCCTTCCTACTTGCTTCCCAGCTGTGTCATTGTTGTCAGCCAACTATTGTAGTAATGGTCTTTCTGCAGTCTAGTGCTTACTGCTTATTCAGAATGTACCTCCTCCACACTATTGGGACCATCAAAAGACACACAAATTGCATATGTATATAATATGCATTGGGTAATAACTGTTACTGCAGATTTGTAGACTCGTATGTCCACTCAACCAATTTGCAGAAAAATAAACAGATCTTCAGCATAGTAGTCAACATAAACCTACTTTGCCTAGCTCACTTGGTCATTAAAACTTTTGGAATTCTTAGCTTTAAGCCAAAATTGGCTTTAAAATGTACTATCTACAAAAGAAACTAATTCTAATGCTTTTAAAATTCATTAAGATCAATTTACCAAGTCAAAATATCACAGCCTTGCTGTTTAGTGGTTTTGTTATTCTACTTATCTGTCATAGAATTTGATATTGAGATGTTGGCCCTTTAGTTTTAGATGACTCCAAATGATGTTACACAGTTTCAAAAGGCAACTCAATGCATGGCTGTAAATATATCACCTTTTATCTCTTGCAATTATAGGAAGAAGACATCATAAGACAGAGTCGCTTCTATTTTCGTGGCTATGGCCTAGGACATTGCCTACAAGCAAGGGATGGAGGTCCAATGGAAGGTTCCAGCATTTACAGTCCTCAACCTCCAACCCCTCTTCTAAAGGAGGGAGAAACCATGAGAAAACTCTATGTGGACAGAGCCAAAAAAATTGACACCATCTCCAGGGCTGTCTTCCCTTTTGCTTTTCTTGTCTTCAATATCTTCTATTGGGTCGTCTATAAAGTGCTAAGGTCAGAAGATATCCACCAGGCATTGTGAACAGGGTGGAGGATACAGTGCACAGCTGCTGGCTTCCTGCTTTCAACCCAGTGGGCTTTTCCCTCCCATCAGACTCTATCAGGAGTTTGAATAGTTCCTTCTTGAGCTCCCACATATAACTTCAATTACTAGTTCCTGAGCTATGTGGGGACTGCCTAGTGCCAATGGTAGCTGCACTGACAAACATAGTATATGCCCACATCCAGACTGACTGCTTACTCTGCTGTTTCTCTGTTTGTTCATGTGTCTAATGCCAAAATGACTTTCTGTAATTGCTGGGGCTATTCTGTGAAGAATATCTAGACTGTGGATTCTTGGTTTTGTCATCTGCATCTTTTCTACTTGTATTTAGAACCTGGCTTTTACTAAGCACTTCTCTCCCTCCCACTCTCCTTTCAGTTTACAAATGCTGCCCTGAATGACCTAGTCAGATATCCTTACTGTTAGGAAGACAAAGGCACAGGTTTCAAACCTCTTAACAACGGTGTGGTAGTCATAGGCTGTACTGGGATAGGACAATGTTATATGGCCCAACACAGATGGGTTAATTTCTCCTAGAAAAGATAACATTTTCAGAACTGTGGCAAGACTCTCAGAAAGTGTACCCTTTTAGATCCATGTAAGCTTCCTGGTCCCAGACATATTTGTTATAGTCCCTAATCAAATAGCATAGCCACAAATTTTGCTATGCTGCTGGGTAGGAAAAGGGTAAGGGGAGGCTTATTCTTTTTCAAGAATTTTATTTAATGATCTAGGAAAGGTGATATGAAAGGTACTAAAATCTAAGAAGTGGAGTACAGAAACACTCTTTAGACAGACTGCTACTCTCATTTCTTCTTTTTCTCCAAAGTCGTTTTATTTTGCAGGACCTTCTAACTTTCTCCTTCACCTCCTCTTGGCAAGCAAACAATGGTACCAGGCAAACTTGTTCTGAATAGAGTAGGCTTTGAGGTTCCTAAGGAGGAACTAGGCAGGAATGGGGTCCCTATCTAGGCTTCTAGAGAAACAAACATTGACTCAACCTATCTCAGGTGGTAGTTATAAAAGGCAGAGAACCATAATTTGTGTTATTTCTTTACCCTTCTGTGCTTCCCTTTCTTCTTCCATAGCATTATTCAGTAAAGCTACAGGAAAGGTCAGAATAGAGTGCATTGCTGTGTCACTATAAGTCATGGGTATGCATAGTCCTGGTCCACTGAGTTCTTTGAAGTGATCTGACTAAGAAGAACACACAAATGAAATAAGAAAGATTAAAGTGTGAGGACTGAAGTTGGAATTCACAAATAAATAGAATCTTAAAATATCATGTCCTTTTCTCTGGATCCAAAAAAATAATTAACTATGTCACCAGAGCTCTACTCTGCCATTCCAACTATCCTCATTCTTTTTTCCCATTTCCATCTCTATTTTATCTCTCCCTCCCAACATTTCACATTCAAAGTCAACAAGTCTGATGGTCAATGTAAATGTTATAGTTCAAGGATAAAACCAGCATTTTTTCTCTATTTACATATTGAAGGGTCTGACCTTTTTTATTCATTGTAATATCCTTTTGTCTCCTTTGATTTTGAAGAAGGTACTCTGGAATGATCAAAGTAGCCTGGCCTAGATTTTTTTTGAGACAAGGTCTTGCTGTATATCCAAATGTAGCCTGTAACTTACTTGCAGCGCAGGCAAGTCTTGTACTCAAAATCCTCGTGTCTCCCCCTACCCAGTATTAGGACTAACAGTGTGTACTTCCATATTCTGATCTAGAAATTACTTTTTATTGACCATTTGAGCACTCTCATACCAAGAATCAAATATTAAAAACTGTTTTATAGAAGTAGATTACATTGAAAAGAGAAGAGAAATGTTCCTATTTCTGCCCAGGTAGTGCCAATCAATGAGAAGCCACAAGCAATACCCTTTTGAAAGGAGCAGAGAGTATCCCTTTGATACTGTCCCTGGTGGGGCTGGGGTGTCAGGCTGCTGCAGCTCGGAGGCGGGGATGGTGGGGGTGGACTATGGAGATGAGCTTATTGCACAGAGCTCTACTTGTTACAGATCTTGTCCAGATGGGCCAACTGCACAAATCTGCCCTGTTGGAAGTCTCAAGAACAATGCCCTGGAGACAAGCTACAGTACTGAGCAATAAAGGCTGTCCAACTGGGCCTCAGATCAGGGCATCAGCTGGTGCTAGGTGCCAAAGAAGCCAAAGTACCAACCAACATAATAGAGCAAAGGAATTCACAAAGCCACTCAGAGCTAATGCCAGGTGGAAGGTATTATCCTCACTGGAGCCCTTAAGCAAAGGAAGTATTTGTATAATGCCAACCTCAGATCTGAAGCAAATGGCTTTCATTTTTTTCATTCTTTCCACATATGTACAGAGACTAGGAAAGTGTGCTAGGTCTCACTGAAGGGGTTTGACATTTAGCAACCTGTTCATTCACAAATTGTTAAACTTGGGTCCTTACCCATGGATTGAGAAAAGGTAATACAAGAGTTTCATTTGGAGTACTTACCCCGAATCAATCTGATGATTCTGAAATTTAATAGTGTTTTAAGGGTATGTGTGTGGGGGGGGGGACTGTCATATAAAAATAAAATATTCTGGATATTTTATTAATTTTTTGTTAATATTTAATATTAGATATATATTTCATAAATGTATTTTTTCAAGAGAAAAGGCTTTATTTACTCAGTTGTTAAGGCTACTGGTGTGTCCATCTTCCTAACAGTTTGCTCTGCCTTGTGGAATGCCAGAGGTTTTGCCTACATCTTCTCTTTGACCTACAACAAGTCCTTTTGCTCTCTCCAAATTCACAGGCCAAGCAAAAGCAGCCCTCTAAATGAAAGAAATGTATTGGATAAAAATTACTTCTTCAACATTTCCAAAGGCATTTTTTTTTCTTACCTATCATAAAAGAACAGGCACTCTTCTGTTTAAACTGTTAGGCTGATTGAAAGTTAGGTTCTCTCTTTGTTGAGCAATTTAAATGCCTCAATTGTATCCAGAATATATTACGTCTTTCAGATTCTTTAATGTGTTCTTCCAACACTCTTTAGTGTCTGTATCACTGTTGGCATTATTTGTCTTATCTCATTATTTCTGTCTACTAAAATCTCAAAAAATGTACTTCACTATGCTGGGATTAATCCTGTTAGGCTGCACTGTTAAGGAACACTAAACAATCTAGGAATAACCCAGGGATCAGCAAGCAAGGTTCCACTCACTGGTTCAATGGAAGAAATGTAGAATACATTCTTTGAAGGCAAAAGATGCATTTTATACAACTCATTAGCCTGCATAGCTCCTCATACCTAATAATACACAATATGTGTAATTAGAATAAAAGCCTATCTTCCCACTTACTGTATCGTATGTTTTGTTCATTCCCTTTCTGTTAATTTATTGAACATAGAAAAAGAGATCCAGAAGAAATATTGGAAAAGCAGAGTCCATACAGATATGTATATACAATGTAATCTTCAGGCACAACAGAAACAAAATTAAAATGATGTATAGGTTGCATCACTGGAAAAAAATTAAAATGTTCTTATTAAACATTAATAACATACATATATTAAGACTGGGATCAGGCTATAATTAAAATCCCAACCACTAGATAAACACATCAGTGACAAGTGAGTACAATAGTGAGAATTTCAGCAGCACAGCCATCTGTTTCCTTCCCACTGTTCTACATGTTGGTTTTAAGGAGAGAGTCATCTCTGAAGGGAAAGTAATTAGTATGTTCTTCCCAGACACATTCTGCTCTATCACAGTCTCCAGCTAGAATAATATTTATAGGCTAAAAATATGGGCCGAAGGCTTATTAGTCAGAAGAACTTGTTAGCAGGGCTTAAGCCAAGGGAAGAATGGCCTCTAAGCCAATGCACCAAAACAAGGAATTCTCTGCATACAAAGACAAACTCTACCAACATGAAGCCACTCAAAGAAGTCACAAGTGGCTCTGTTTTTCACCCTCTGCTTTCACTTGCAAAGCTTTAGAAAAACACCCTGTGTTATACTGTGTGGTGTGTTATTTAAGAACAGACCTCACTACTAATTTCCTGGAATAAGGGGAAAATCTCATCATCATCAAAACCTAGGGGCCATTTTCTCTTACAGAATGAATCTAAAAAATAGGAAAGCTTCTTCTCGTTTTTTACTAGCTTCCATTCATGACAGTTTGGTGTTAAGACAGTGTGGTGCTTTAGTACCAGACAGAGTCTAGGTTTGAATGACAATTTCCTCAGCCTTAGTTTCTTTCTCTACAAGCTCATTCAAAGGCTTGGAGAAATTCAGAACACAGTAACTACATGACCTTGACCAAATTATTGAACGACTCTGTACTTAAGTTGTCGAAACTGTTAACTTGAAATAATAGTAACTATTTCATAGTGTTGTGGGAATTCCAGGCAAGAAAACTTTAAGTAGCTTACTTTAGTTTCACAACAGAGGCAAACCCTGAGTTCACTATTTCTCAGTACACTGCCTTACCAACTGTGCAAGAGATTTTCAAATCATCTATAACTTTGTCCCGAGGTCTTGTGGAAAGGAACCACAGGTATCCTCCCATATCTGCACATATATGTGCTGATACACATTCAGTCAGACAGACTCTAATTTTTGCTTACACAAATTGCTATGCACAGCATTTTGTTTGGTGGAGGTATGGAGATAGTTTACTGTTTTTACTGTTGCTTTAAATTTGTGAAAATCAAACTACATTGTCTACAATGTTCAGAAATATTTCATGTAATGTCAAGGGGATCTCCAAGTATATTTTTGAGGACGTACTAGTTGGCTTTTTAAAATACCATAATGAAAATCTCTGCCACAGACAACTTAAGAAAGAAAAGATTTTTTTTTTTTTTTTGGCTCATAATTTGAGGGTTCTGTCCATGGTTTCACCATCCCATGTGTGCCTAAATAAAACATCTTGAGGATAACTGTGAGAACACTTCATATCATAGCTGACAAACATGGGAGTTGTTCACTGAAGAGTCTATAGGAGGCAGAGACATGGTGCCACCTACATTAAGAGTAGACTGTCCTCCCTTGCACTGCCTTCACAGAAGCACATCCAGATGTGCCCTCATCATGGGAAAAAATAGAGACTAAAGTGAAAAATAGTTGTGCCAAAGAAGCCTAATAACTCAGTATCTTTCTTACTGTAATGTCCTTTTCAACTGACCAACATATAGAAGTCCAAAGTCTATGTCAACATACCTCCCTTTGCATGTATTAACAAAGTCCACTGGCTAATCTCTGTCCTGTCAGTCCTCAGTTTCTCACTGTGTTGGCACCACTTCCGGTAAGAGACTCACTGCTAGACACACAACTCCAACAATTAAGAGCAAGAAGGCTAATGACTTTGGTCACTGTAATAAATACATCTGTTATCTTCAGTGCATTTGATACTTATCACATTTTCACAAAGTAACAAACATTTGAGTCTTTTAGAAAACTAGTATCTTATAGTCTTTCCCATAAGACACCGCAGTCAACAACACATCACAAGGCCTTTTAGTTCTAGCACCTGACACAACACAAGGATCTTCTGTAATCATTTAATATTGTCTCTGTATAAGGTTGTTGAGGGCTTGACTAAAGCTCAGGCCCTCCTTTTGACTTTCCTTTGTTCTCCAACCAAGTGTCACTTATTAACTTCACAAGTTCATTTTGGGTCTGCTCTGGCTTAGTCTGTAACAGATTCATGCTAATAGTAATTTGTGGGGGTGGGCTATAACCATTTAGTCCTCAACCTCTGTCTTTCTCATCTTTTGCCTGAAACCCATAAAAAGAAAAAGAGAACACAATTTTGATATGATCTAGGACAATATTAGGGATGTAAAATGGTCATGCTGAGCTCCACTTGTAGAAATTCAAAGTTTTCTTCACCAGAGCTTCTTCATGAATTTAGGGATCCATGAGATTTATACTTCTTTTTGCTTTCCTCTGGTAAGAACACAATTTGTTACTACAAGTTAATAGGCCTGGGATTCAGAATGCTCCTTTAAGGGAGGAAACAATATAGTTTGTCAATATCATTATCCTCTTATGAAATATACACTGTAGACTGCCTTTCTTATCTAACTAGAATTTCAAATTAAGTTTATTAACTTTCTTGACCAAAAAGAGACCTAACAGAGAAGAGCAATTAATCACAGACTTAAGCTTTTACTTCTGTCATATACATAAAACTTTCTTAGAAATATCCTGGGGGTGGAGTCATGCTCAGGGAATAGGAGTCAAGTAAGAAAAATGGGTCAAAACAAATGAATATGTCTTCAAAATTTCATTTATACCACATCTGAGGGTATTCTTCAACCAAGCGATAATAAAGAGTTTAACTGCAATACTACATTTTCTCTCCATTCATCTTTGGGGTTAGGGGTATGTTGTGAAAGGTGATAGGTAAGTGTTACCCTTTTGACATCTTCATTTGCTAGTCTTAACCACCTGGGACACATGGTTTTAACAACAGTCCAATCCCATAGCCTAGCATTAATACCTACCCCAGTGTGAGAATGTCTAATTGTCTTTGGAAGCTATTTTAAAAGTATACGCTTGCTTTAGACCTACTCAGAATACAAGGGAGGTCCTCTAATCTATTGTTAAATGTCAGCCATTTTCCTGTAAGTTCCTCTACTGTACTTGATTTAAAAGATAAAACTTGTTGGACCATTTGCCTTAATAAGACCATTTTCAGAAGGACAAGGAATAGTTACTGTCTGAATGCCCTTCTAGACATGCTGTACCATACCATTTTGTATCTACTGGGAAGGGGAAAGTCTGTTGTAAACTGGCATAAGTATCAATTCTCTGAGTCCCCAGATACACAGAGGTCTACCTATGAAACTGAATTTCTTTGCAGGCTCTAGTACTAAAAAGTCTCCCACACTGAACCCAGGTAAGGCAAATCCCTTCACCAGGAATTTAAAGCTATCACTGAGTGAGCAGTGTGAGAAGCTCTTGTATTTAGGAGCATTATTTAGATAGATGGAAGGACTTCATCTTTAGCTATTGGTACTATGCTTGATAAAATGAAGGTAGGCAAAAAAAAATCACAGATGAATGAGCAAGTGCACCTGTAGCAACTTGAGTATTTGGTAATACTGCTAAATCTCCCTGGTTAGGAGGACTAATAGATAAATCTTCTTAGTTTGTGGAGGTGAGGGGTCATGGGAATAACAGTGAGGTAGAGAACATGAAACCACAAGACAATGAGAGGCACATATCTGGAGTACACTAAGGTTTGCATTCATGTTATTCTTTACAAAGGTCAATGGTCCTTCAGGAGCTAGAAATGCAGCCCAGTTTTTGCCTAAACATATGCAAGAATTTCTAGTATCAAAATAAAATAGCAATTTTAAAATAATTTTCTCTTTTTACAGTTGAAAAACTTCCAAAGATTTCTCTTCATGCATAAGAATATAATCAACCTTTAGACTAGTTTTCACCTACCAATATTGTATCATATTCTTCGGATCAATTCACAAATGTTCATGAAGTACTTGCCATCACTTGCTAAGAACTATACAAAATACATAGACTACATAGCGAAGAAAAACATCCTCCTCCCCTCAGAGTTCCTAGAATATGGCAGGAGAGAGAAAAGTAGAAAAATGGAGAGAATACTTCAGGTATTATAGACACTCTATCTGTGGTGGAAGTTGGGAAAGAGGAAATTCTAGAAGTCTTTCCTGAGTGCAGAGACTTGTAAACTGAATGAAGAGAAAGTAACATAAAAAGAAACTTCCAAAGAAATGAAGATGTTAGGAATAAGACAGTTTTTTTGTTTGTTTGTCTGTTGACATGGTTTATGTAAACAGCCCTGCCTGCCCTGGAACTCACTGTGTAGACCAGGCTAGTCTCAAATTCTCAGAGATCCACCTGCCTCTGCCTCCAGAGCCAAACAGAAGTAGGACAATTTTGAATGGGAGAGAACAGATAGATTTTCAAAAAGGAGAAAGAAGGGGAGGGGGAGAAGGAGGAAAAGAAAGAGGAGAGAAGGAAGAGAAAGAGGAGAAGCAGAAGATACAATTAAACATCCCTTCCTGGCTTATAATGTAGAGAACAAATGCACTGGAAAAAGCTTAGTTCTTCCTGAAGGGGAAAAGCAGTGGGTGCTATAGAAACATAAAGCAAGACACTTAACATGGTTCTGAAGATAAGGTAGGACCCCTCTGAGGACGGGATACTTATAGAGAGACTTGAATAATGGAGTAGCCATCATGAGGAGTACAAGAGGGTGAGAAATGTGACATACTAAATGCTTTGACCAAGGAGGTCTCTGTTTTACTAATAATTTTGTTCTGTCTGCAATTTCAGATGCGTTTTCTTCATAACCAAATCATGTCTAACTTACTACAGTTCTCTGAAATCCCATCTTCTGGGATCAGAGCCAGTACGTTGCTTCAATACTTTCATTCCAATTTGTCACTTAGCATTTTAGAGGGCTCATTATTTGCTAAGCAGAGTGTTGCACGCCTGTAATCCTAGAACTGTGGAGGTGGATGCAGGAGGGTCAAGAATTCAAGGCCATCCTTGGCTACATAACAAGTTCAAAGGTAGCCTAGGCTACATGAGATCTTGTCTCAAAAGCAAAAAATAAACAAAAATTCTATTTGGTACTGTTACGACTCAACTTCACACATATCCCTAAAGTCCTTATAAAATCTTCGAATATGTGGGCTATCTTCTATTACTTTAGCATCACCCAGGATATGTAGCATGGTGATGAGCATATATGTTTATAGATGAAAGGGTGGATGATACACTGGGAACCTCCTTCATAATTAACTATGACCTGGGACATGTACACAAGTAAAGAGGTCTACTTTCCCCAAAATTCTACTAATTTCATCCAAAGACCTAAGATCTGAAATAGACAACTCCCTCCCAATAATCTCTGCTCTCCACCCCTTACAATTCTGCTCCTTCCCCCACTCTACCTTCTATTGTTTCTTCTGTCTCCTGGTTGTCAGCCAGGATGAGAAAATGGTCTAGCTGTCCTCAGAGACTTACACCAGCCTGGACTGCTCTGCAGTGCCATGAAGGGCCAGGACTTTTGTTTACAGCTGGGAGCCTGATGAGTTGGTAAGCACAGCTGACAGCCCCACTCTGGAGCAAACATCAATTTTCCTCTGTCCTCTCAGCCAACTTTCACAGACCAGCTCTATTGAAAGCTGGCTGTACCCTACTGGATCTCCCTGACATCCCAGCCACAACTCTAGGCTGGGAGCAGCTGGGTGGATCTCAGCTTTGTACCTTTTAGAAGCTGTTCTTACTCCCTTCTCTGTCCTTAATTATTAATCATCTTATCTCAGCCTCCTGGCCTGGAAGGAACATGTCCTCCAAGGTTCCCCCATACCTTAAGTCCTATCTGCTCTCTCACCATAGTATACAAACACACATCTTTACTTATCTATATGGTAACACACTACTGCAAGTAGATCAAAACCACCATTTCAATGCGTAGTTTTGTAGAATCTACCTTTCCAAGCAGAGTGGTAAGATACTCTGTCTTTAAATGCTTACACTTTCACACACATGTGCATGTGCACACACACAGCCTTTGCTTTCTGATGATTGTCCTACTCTTAAAAATTTAAACAAGAATAGGACAAACATCTTCTAAAAATAGGTAACGACACCCTCTGTCACATATTCCACAATCTGACCTGTTTCCATATTAGCTTTGCCTTCTGCATCGAGGGTCAGCCGAAAACCTCCAATACATTCTTAGCTTCTTCTTACCCCTAGCTTCCATTTGCCTGTATTTCTTCTGCTTTCTGGCTAGTAATTTGGCCAATTAGCTGAAGTCTCTTTCTGTAGTTTTCAAGCTCTCTCTGCTCCTAATTTCCTGATAATTGTGAAATGCTGCTTACAATAGCTCATGACAGCAAGGCTCCCCATGGCATGTGGTGGAGAAGAGACTACCCTTTGGGGAGACCTTATCGATCTCCAGAATAAAGGGGTTTGTTTGGTTTTGTTTTCCAATTTGACTCACTCCCTAAATCTAACATGGTCCATTCCTACTAAAGAATTCACATTTCGCTCAATGTCTTGGTTAATAAGTATTCTTCTAAATCCACATTTGTAGTCTAAACCATAACTGATCATTTCTTCTTTAAAGAATTATTTAAGGGAATATTCAGAACTGAAGTAAAAATAATAGTACAAGCCACTATATCAACCATTAAATAACTTAGATTTGTACTTTCAAGTACTAATGGCTTGTCCTTCTAAACATGGCCACTGTTGTAGTTTCAAAAGCCATAACTTTCTCACTTCTAGGAAACTGTGGACTATAGGTGGAAACTACAAGCATAAGAAACTGAGCTGGGGAATAAAATGATTCAAAGCAACCACTTGAAGCAAAGTTCGAACTACACCACAGGCATCAACAATGACTGGCGAAAATCGTCTTTATCTTTCTGAGTTAATGTATACCACGGGTGGCTTTACATCATCCCTCTAAGTAAAGTGTGTTGCTGACAAAACCAGAATTTCGGCACGATTCAAGCTAAACTATTAACTCAGGAGGAGAAAAACAAGGGATCATGTGCAAGTCTGGTATCTCAAGGTCATCTAAAGTCATCGCTGACTAGGTTCTATTCTCTGCAGTTTGGTCATTTGAAATAAGTTTTTTGATGTCAAATGGAGCCTTCAGGTGGTAGTTTAATTACAGAAGAGAAAAGAGATACTACTAAGAGTACAAACCCTTTTCCTTGACTATTCCCATTTTTTGCTTTGCCATGGGCCAACAAGCTAGAAAGATCAGGAATGGCTTTATGAAATTCCATGGATTGAGGCAGTGTAAATAAATAAAAGGCAACCTTATTATAGAAATGCCATTTTGTTTTGCCTTGAAATATTATGATTAGTTTTTAACTTGTACATTAAATAATCATTTTAAGATAATCAGAGCCACTTAAAAAACATTTTTAAGATTTACATGCTTGTATGTGCATGGTTGTGTTTTATCTACATATATGTATGTACACATGTGTGCCTGATGCCCACAGGGGTTCACAAAAAAGGGTATCAAGTCTCCTGGAACTGGAGTTACAGATGCTTGTGAGTCACCACATGAGGGGCTAGGAACTGAACCCTAGTCTTCTACAAGAGCAACAAGTTTTCTTAACTGCTGAGCCATCTGTCCAGCTTCTACCTGATATGTTTAAAATGTGGTTCTGATCTGACACTCGAACACCTATATGTTGACTCACATCCTGTCTACATTACCAGTCTCAGGGAATTTGATGTCCTCTTCTGGCATCTGGGGCACGAGGCACATACGAGATGCACAGATGTACATGTAGATGAAGCAAATACACAAGTAAGAAATAAAATTATACACACATATACATATATAGTAGGATAACAAAGAAAGCTTAGAATAAAACACTTTTGGTTTGTACCTGTAAGAACATGGGAGGACACTGGAACAAAACACTGATCAACACTGACCACTATCTTTCAGACCAAGGAAGGTTTTGTTATTCCCAAGGTAATATAAGTAAGGATCATAGACACAAATAGGCAAGTTACGTGCTACACAATAGTACTCAACTAAGAGGGCAAAAGTCCGGGCCAAAATGTCTTTTTCAACTAACTGCCTTGGTGAGGTTGTCAGCAGGGTTAAGAAAAGGGGATTTTCTTTTCTCACCATTCCACTGGAGTGCACATATTTCTGCAATTTGTCTGCCCTTAGGTGACCTATGATTCTGATTACCACAAAGGCATTGTATGAGCTAATGGTAGTCTTGCAAATTAATAAAAGGTTCATGGAGCCACTGAATTTTCTGGGAAGGCTGAGCCTGTAAATAGTTTCTATCTGGCCTTGGGCCTTGGAACCAAACAAAATTAAGCTATCTTTCTTTTCCAGCTGAAATCATGTAAAGACTGTAGTGCAGCTGTAAATTCTTAAAAAAAAAAAAACCACTTCTTATTTTCTGAGAACTGACTATAAATCAGGAATCTACTTGAGGCCTTATCCTACTAATAAGTTAAGGTTACAGGGGGATATTCCCATTGATGGAGCACCATAGCGTAACTGGAAAAAGCCTGGTCTTTACAGTCAGGAACAAGTCTGGCCTCGCTCTGCAATTCACTGGTTGAGCAACTTTAGGTGACTGTTTAACTTCTCTGGGCTTCTGTGAGGATTTGTTAAGATAAGAGATGGAAAGAGCTGAGTCCTCTGTTAACTTGAAAACAGGAAACACTGTTTCTAGGCCATTTTTCCTTACCACTCTGACTCTAAAATTAATTCCCATTATTCGCTCTTGCTCTTGAAATCCTACTCAGTAAGGCACAAGGATAAACCTATTAGAACACAGCAGCAGCAGTCAGAAATGTAGATTCCAGTGCCAGACATACCCCTTCTTAAAGTATCTCCAATAACTTGCCTCCCTCTCCTGAAACTATCAATAAAACAAAGCACCCCAGCTCTGGTCTTGAGAAGAGCAGAGATCAAAACTGAACCAATTTTTTTATCCTGATGAATTTTGACTTAAGTAGCCATGTGCTATTTAAATCAAAATTCATCAGGATATAAATTATACTATATTTTTATATTATATATTATATTATATATATTATACTATATTGTACAGGGTGGCTGCTAAGATCATGAAATGTCTGTCTCCATGTAATAGGTAGTGACACTAAAGTTTAGAAATTTTAAGAGAACTTGTTTTAAGAAATAATTTAAACTTGAATAACTTTGAAATCTGAAACACTTCCGTTTTCAAACACATAGTTATTCTACAAAGCATCACAATGTGTTGTATCATACATAGTACTTGGTCACCCTCACTCAATGTTGAATTCCCTGAATTTGTTCTAACAGCGCTCAAATGAGCCAAAAATCCTGTGGTTGGAATGGCTTAGAGGAGGGGCCTGAAGAGTGCATATCTGGTGTCAGATAAAAACTGGCCAAAATACAGCAGAGAAACTTCTCTACATTTTCTTTTCGGTCAAAATGTATCAATACCTCACAAATTAAAAATAAGAAAAATCATTTAAATAGGATCTAAACCAGAGAACTTGAAAGCTCAATACTAGAATTCCAAATACCAGGAATTATTTGGTAACTCAGCAAAAGCATTCATTTATTACTTATAAATTACATATGAATGAAAACAACTGGGTACCAAACTCAGTTTCACCTAAGTTATAAGCTTATTAGTGGGACTAGAGTATATAAAACAATAGAATGAGTGACCCACAAATGAGTTTTCAAAACTGTGTTTATGACATTCACCAAAAATGATAACTATAGAATGGAAAAGCACTGCAAGATAAGAAATAAAGAGACCGCTCCTGAGCTCCTATGTGATACCCGATAATAGAATGGAGAGGGGAAAACCGTATGAAAAGCATCAAGTTATTTCTCCATACTTGGTTTGCTTTCTTACCAACTTCTTGATGGTTCAGTCAACATTAGTCAAAGCAGGGACCATATATAAAGTACAGTTTGAATCAGACTCTGACAGAGGTACATTAACAGTGACACTTCTACACATTTCTTAATCTGCAAAACAGGACTGATACTATACAGGGCTTACCAGAAAACATTTTGGTGTACATTCTATGGCACCCTCTAGTGGTGTACAAAGACAAAGATGAATGTTGAACTACAAAGCAGTGGTTCTCAAATTTTAGAGTGCACTGGATTCACTAGAACAATTTGTCGTATCGTGGATTGCGAAGCTCCATCCAGAAAACCTTTGATTTACGAGATATAAAGTAGGGCCTATAAATCTAATATTATGATAACTTACCGGGCTTTACTGATGCTTCGATTTCTGGGAAATACAGTTGGAGAACTGCTCTTAAAAACCTTTCACCGTTGTGGCTGAAGACATGGCTCAGCAATTAAGACCAGAGGACCCAAGTTCAGTTCCCAGCATCCATGTCAGGAGTCTCAGAACTGCCAGTAATTCCAGCTCCAGAGGATCCAGTGCCTCTGCCTTCTGAACATATGTCACAGACACACATGCAGATATATACCTAGTTAAAAACAATAAAATTAAAATCTTTTAAAACCTTCACCTAGATGTGTACAAATACATATAATTAGTATCTGAAACCTATTTTGGGCTGATCATAGTATAGTACAATTTTGTTAAGAAAAAACTGCGTATGGGAAGAAATTTGGAATATAGAGAATATTTTAAAATTGATGGTTTGACTGGAGGGATGTCAGGGGCAGGGTGGGGCTTAAATGTCAGCTGCTAAAGCATGAGCGCCTAAGTTCATTCAGTTCCCCAGCACATATATAAAAGCTGAACATGGGGCACATATCTATAACCTAAGTGTTTTAAGGGGGACTGTTGGTAGAGACCAGCAGATCCTGGGAGCTCAGTAACAAGCCAGAATAGCCCACATAGCAAACTCCAAGTTCACGGAGACCCTTCCATAAAAAATAAGGTGAAGAGCAATAGAGGAAAAGACCTAAATGGCGGTGAATTTTAGCCCCAAAATGTGCAGGCCACATACATACATATATATCGAAGTTTAAAAAGACACAGCTCAGTACTACAACACTATCAAGTGCTCTGAAACCTAAGTAAAATGTTTTACTATTTACTATTTGACTCTTAAAAACACAATCATGTTCCCCCCGCCCCCCGGAATGGAAGGAGAACAGTATAAAAAAAAAAAGAAAAAAGAAAAGAAAATGCCCTTTGTCTTACAAAAACAGCTTAGTCAGGAACTACACCCAAGGCTGTACCTGATAACCAGCCCCCAATGACATCAGTCCCTAAGATAACCAGACACGGGACAAGAATCCCATGACGCCTGCTGGATAGTGAGTATATAAGCAGGGACATCGAGAGCATCGGTCTTTCGCTGCACACCTGGAGAGACACCTTGAGCTGTCCTGCGGCCAGGGAGTCTCCCTCAGGCTTCTGCACCGGAGACTAGGCCTGAGCTTCAGGTAAGATCGATCATGTAGGTGAGCTCCGTTGGGAAACACGCTTAGAACTTTAGTTCAGAACTAAGAGTGTTAACTTTGTGTGATGGCTCTCACCACGATAACATAGACTTTTCTGGTATACGAAGTACCCACCTTCTTGCTCAGGACAGCACAGAACCATTACATAAAACCGGAGTGCAAAAACACATAGCCAATAACTTTAGAGAGGACGATAATTCCCAATTCTGAGGTCTCTTCATTTCACCTTTACAGACTGACCAGAGTCGTCTGCAATAGCCATTTGGAGGAATTGTAAGTACTGAAGAGTAAAGTGGGCAAAAGGCAAAAAGAATATTCTTTCCTTGATGTATTTATGTAGCGACAGGGTTTCAATATATAATCTAAGGTGGCCTTTAATTTAGGGCCCTTCTTCTGCCCCAGTGCTGAAACTGCTGAAGCACGACAGCCCATCGAGGGTTTTAGCATCAGATTTTAGGCCCATTTATCAATCCTGAGTAAAACAAAAGGCAAGGGAGAAAGAAATGCTGGAAGAACAGATGACTTTTCTAAGGAAATTAACCAAAATTTTCAGATATGTAATTCCTTGCTTAGTACTGTTACTTCACAGAACTTGATTTTATTCTTAATTATTTAAGGTTTATATGAGTCATCCGGAGATTAGGGATCCCATAAATTAAGAAGTGGGTGGAGCAAAAAATTAAATCTCACAATCCCTGGGAACCCAGCAGTAAATCCTTTGCTGGCATTTGGTGACATCTAGTGGCAGATTCAAGAAGGATAATTCCCATCCAGTGAACTTTCTGGAAAATTGACCGCTTTGATCGATCTCTATGCTTGGAGATTAGGGGAAAAAGTAGGTGATGCTTAGCATCCACAGGCAATTGGAGTAGTCTCTATCACTGGGGAATTTAATTGCCTATGTTTTCATTAGAATTTTGTTTCTGCCAATTTGGCAATAAACTTGGTGAGGGGCAAAAAAGAGGTTTGCAGTAAACTCGGTGAAGGGCAAAGGGGAGGCCTCAGAGACAAGAGGAGGGGGTGTACACACGGAAACTTGAAAGAAACGCCCTCTTACGTTCCTAATATAGTTTTGAATCTTAAGTTTATTTTGGTGGGCTAAATTGTGGGTATAAGGAACATCTCTAGGGTCTAAAGTTAAATCAGACTGGGTGGAGTGGCCCATGCTTTTAATCCCAGCACACGGGATGCCATGGACAGGTGGGTCTCTGAGCTCTAGGCCAGCCAAGGCTACGTAGCTAGAACAGACCTCAAAAGAAAAAAAAAGGAAAGAAGAGGACAAAAGAATTAAATCAGCAGCCTTTTCTAACGAAGGGCCTTTACTTCTGTTACTAGCACCGTCTTGGTTATTTTCCCCTTTATTAATGCAGCTTGCAAACAAACAAAAAAAGGCAGAAATCCAGCAAAACGAGGCCGGCGCCTCACCTACACACACCCTCAGGGCCCCTCCCGCCACCGCGAGAGCTTTGCACGCCTGCGCACACCCAGCATCCCCGGCGCCACGAGGGCGGCCGTGCGCCCACACCCACACTCCACTAGCCACGCGAGCGCGCGCGCGCACACACACCCCATCTCTCAAAGCATCCGGGCATCCGCCCGGTGGCACTCACCACACTCACAGGCATAACACCTCAAAACCTCCATTATTCCTCCGCTCCTGCTTTGGCCTTTTTTTGGGGGGAAAGGGGGTGTTTTTTTTTCTTTTTTTGTTTTTGTTTTTTTGTTTTTTTCTCCCAAGTCTGAGAGTTGCGCAACAGGCACGGGGGCGTGGCGCTGGGCTTGACCTCTCTCTCTTCCCACTCGCGGGAACCTTAGCTCATTTCCGCCCATCCTGTTTCCGCAGGCCACGTCGGCACTTCCTTTCCCAGTGGTGCGGGGGCGGGGGAGGGGAGCGGACCCACAAACCCATAATGCCTCCCTGCAGGAGAGAAGGAGAGCGCGAGGGAAAGAAGGTGGGGGTAAAAAGAAAAAAAAAAAAAAAACACGGCCAGGGGAACTCTGGGTCGTGAAAATGGGCCACGTGAACACGCTGCCCTATAGACTTCTGACCCAACGGCTGTAGCGCATTTGGAGGGCGGGCTCAGAACCTAAAAGGGCGACTGTGATTGGCGGGAGCCCGCACTGAAGAAGGACGCTCATTGGTTTGAGTTCGGCCCTAACCATGAAGAAGCAGGTTGCTAGCACCCGCCTTTACTGCGGCGGAGTGTCACTGCTGACGTGGGGGCGGTGGTCCAATCATTTGGGTATGGAACATTCTAAAACTTAGACAAGACGACTAGGATTGGCTGAAGGGCTAAGCCCTCCTCCAGGGTGACGTGTCTGCCTATGGATATCAGTTGCCAGAGAAACCTGGCTTTACTATGGCGGTTGGAGGAGCAGTGGTGATCACACGTCGGCTGCTGGAGAGAACTGGATTCTCGTTTCAGGTTTCGGGGTGGGGGTGGGGAGGAAGGGTCGATGATTTCCTCTTTTCTTCTTGACTTCTAGATAGGATTAATTGGTGTCTTCACATTCAGGCAAAACTGGATTCGTATTCCAGCTCGCCAACGCCCAACATGGGCAAGGCTTCTTTCTGTGTCTCGGTTTCCATGTTTGTAAAATGGTGATAATAGTAGCTGTCTCAGACCCGGTTTCAGATGTGCCTAGTAAAATAGTGCGTGTAAGGCATTCGATGTGGAGCTTGTCTCCGAAACGTAGTAACAATAAAGATAGGTATTTCTGGAGAAGAAAAAATTTAAATGACGCAAATTTGCTCGATATCGTATTTTTTTCTGCACATCATCCTCTTTCATTGAAGAAATTATGACGATAGGCATTTATTAAGTCTTACCTGTAAAATAATTTGCTAGCCCATAATTGCTTCAGAATGGCTGGGAATTGGAATTTTCCCACATTAAGTCAAAAAGAGAAAGGAGGTAGGGGAACGCGAATGAAGCACATGCGAGGAGTAGGCCTTGTTTGAATCCTGATTCGAGCACACCAATTGTAAAATTTTCTTTAGGATGCATCGGAGATTTTTAAATGCAGGATTAATATTTTTTTTCAATGAAATCGGTATCAGATTATTTTTAGATGCTATGGTGGCAATGTGGGGTTATGTTTTTAGATTACTTTATTTTGTGGAAATAAATATAAATGCTTAGGGATTAAATAATGTCAAAATGGCTTCAAAATACGTGGATGACTAGGATTTGCTTCAGAATAATTTCAGCCGTAGAGAAAGATGGGAGGGGTTTAATTGGAACCCTAAATTAATAATCGTTTAAACTGAGGGGTGGGCAGATGGTGTTTCCTGTATTTGTCTTTTTCCTATGGTATATATTTGAAATGTTCCAGAATTCTGAAGTCATTTTTTTTGATAGCTTAAGAAACCGTGTGGGGGGGAGCAGTGGGTGGGGTTACAGATGAAACAAGATGGCCTTCAGTTGGTAATTGTTGGAGCTGGATGATGGATTCGCATCCGCTTGTACTGCTGTTCTTTTACAATTTCATCTATTTCACATTATCCTTAATAGAAATTAATTATTTTTTCCCAAAATTGAAAAACATATAATAAAATACATTTGTTTGAAAATTAAATCACAAGAAAATAAAATTTGTACATTATCAGCTTTGATGTCCTTTGTGTGGGATAAAATTGTATTTACTGATGGAAAAGAAAGTCACCATCTCATATCTTTTTTTGTCCTTTTCCATCTCTTTGTTTGACCTTCTAGGTCATCATCAGAAAAGCTAAGTTTGCTATACATTAAGGATCAGGAGATCTGACCCTGGTTGCAGAACCATTCCTGGTTGCAGAATACAGGGTAAGTGCCTTCCTTCTGGCCTCAGTTCACAGACCAGCTATCTCATATAACCTTAAATGGGTAGAAATATTTTGAAGATTAGTAAGCTGCCATCTGAGAAAGTCCTCTAAATTCTAAAAGGGGCACATGTAATCCTATTCTCTTAATTAAAAATTAGTGCTATGTGAAGGCTTCAGATTCAAATACTGGCATTTTTCTTGAGAGCAAATGTGGGCTTGATGGATTGGATAGCTGGCCCTGCTACTTCCTGTGTAATCCTGAGCAAAAACTTCCTTTGTTCCACAATGTTCTCATAAAAGTATTTGCTGAAATAATACTTATGGCTATAATACTCATGAAACATCTTATGTATACATATATAAGCACATTTTTAAAGTAGTGAATCTTTTCTTGGAATTATTTTTTGAATTAATATTGTTGGTTTCTTTCATTTTCCAGAAACAGCTATTAACTACTAGAACTGAATTCTGAAATTAAGACTTCTGGCTTTCCCAACCAATCTAAATAGTTTTAAGGATATTTACTTAAACAAGGATATTTCCAAGAACCAATTTTAGCTACCATATCCAGCATGCTAAGCATTTTTAATGTAATTTTTCTCTATTCAGACTGAAAAGTAATGTGTTGGGTTGAGACTAGCTCATTGGTAAAGTGCTTTCCTAAGATACATGAAGCTCTAGATTTGATCTTCAGCACTGTCCAAACCAGGCATGGTGGCACATGGCTGCAATCTAAGGATTCAGGGGATAGAACAGGAGATTTAGAAGCTTGAGCTCATTCTCAGCTATCTAGGAAGCTTGAGTATAGCCTGGGACATGAGATCCTTCCTCAAAATGGGTTTTTTTTTTTAGATATATGGATTGTTCCACTATCCAAATGTAAAATTTGATTTTCACCAGAGACCAAGAGATGAAAGCATGATGTAATTAATTAATGCAGGCCCATCACCTTTAACTAAAAGGTTTATGCCAACAAATTGTTGGAATCATTAACACATACCCATAAAAGTACATTTGGAGTCTGAAAGCTATGAAAGTAAGGGGTGTGTTTCAGTCTCTTCACAGCTATATTTTTAAAGGATTTCTGTAATTGTCTTAAGCTCTCTTCTTTGTAAGGGCTACTTCTGAGCAGAAGTGAGTTTCCTGACAGAGTCAATCTATAGAATAAGCAAGGGCCAGAGAGATGTGAAATGGGAAAGCACACAGTGGACAGTGGTACTGAAGGAAAAGGAACGGATGGAAAATCCATGAATGACCACATCACAAAGTCATGAATCCAATGTATGGCTCCAGTTTTTTTTCTCATTTCCCCGTTCTCTCTACAGCCAGTCAACAGTTTTCTTCATTTCCTTCTAGATGACCTAATTAAAACCTTACCTAACATGTGTACAGATATACATAAAAGAGTCTTTTATGATTTTCTTTGTATAAAGAATGGTGTCGATATACAACTAATGTTTATTTAACAAATAGCCTTTGAATGTCTTTGCTCCTTCATAGATCTCTGTCTAACTTCTTTTGTGGTATTTCTTTCACAGTGACATTCCTTTAGCTAAGATGATATTCCATATTATGAGTATATCATATTTCATCAAATCACCAGTATTTTCCTGCTAAATTAATGCCACATCAGCCACCTTTTATATGCATTGACAAGTTTTCTAGAGCAGAATTAATATCTTTAAGCCATAATATGATACTGTTGCGAGAATAATCGGAAGGGCTCAGAAATGGGTGTGGTGGCTCGTGCCTATAATTTCAGTGGTAAGAAAGCAGAAGAGTTAAGGTAAATTCTAGGTTGTCCTGGGCTTGGAAAGAAAGCAACTTAAAAGCAACATTAAATTTATAAATATTTATAAAACAGCATTTTTCGTTGAGAAAAGGATAGACTCAAAGCATACTAAGAAATAGTTCAGGAATTCATTTCTGTAGCATTTGTTTGACGTTATTCTCTGTAAGTAAAACAAAGCCAAGGATTACAAAGAAGAAGCCAGCTTTGTTTGAGATATATAAGTGCACCTAGTCCATAAGACACTAATAAGCATACTCCAAATCTTATAACAACAAAACATGGTGTTTGTTGTGAATCAATGTGAGATAAGAAACACCCTAATAGAAAAGGAAATACAAATACTCATGAAAGAAAAACAATATAACCAGTGATTGCATAAAAAGTTTGAAATCATACATATTCACATGAGGGTGTCCTACTACAAGTTAGATTAGCAAGTGGGTTGGGAATTTTTGGGGGGAGTAAAAAGAGGAGTTTGAAGCTTGAGATATAGTTGTATTAATAGAATGGTTGAAGATGAATTTTATGTGGCTTTAGCTAGGAATCCAAATTTAAACAGTTCTGAGGTGAATTGGGCTTTATCACCAAAGTTTTATGTAAGCCACTAGCTTTAATAATTCCTCTTGGAATATATCCTTCAGAGATACTTACATAGTGCTCTTAATATATCTATGTGTTGGTGTCTAGTATTTATTATTTTTGTAATAATGAAATATTTGGAACAAAATCTACAACAGTGGGGCTGAGAGCATTAAAAACCTTCAACATCAGACATTAAAGAGCCCTCCAAGGGAAAGCATTTGTCAAAAATAATTTGAAGAGATCCTAGAAAAGATAAATTTACCAAAAGCCAACTCAAAAGCACAAAGGCATGTACAAATGGGGGTTGGGTTTCTATTAACACAAGTGCAAATTGGACAACAACAGCAACCCATTTTTCTGAATAGATCAAGACATTCTAAAATAAGTGTGTGTTAAAGCTGTTCAGGGTTGGGAGTGTGACTCGGTGGTAGAGCAAGATAAGAGTGAAGGTTAGCTTCCTGATGCTTACCAGAGGGTTCGACTGTTCATTCTTGCTCACTGTTAGGATTATAAGTTAGAGTTTTTGAAGGGTAAGCAAGTTAGCCCCGTGATAAAAACCATAAATACGTTATTTATTCCTTGTTCCACTAAATAAATCAGCTTGGGGTAAAAACAAATGTCTAGTCATAGCCTAAAAGGTGTATTTTATAACCTTAACATGGAAACATGATTTTCTTTAATGATTTTTTAATGAGATCCAAGATAGGTGTTTACCTTAAATATATAAGTAGGAACAAACATAAAAATGTTACTCTTCTGGATTATTCTTGAGCTAGCTTTAGAGGCTGATTGGAAAAATGGTTTTCTAGTCTATGCTATTACAGAAGATCCAAGATTAGGAATAACACAAGCCCTGTGGTGGAACTTCTATTTTTGAATGAGGGAGAGGAAGACTGGAGTAAAGAGTAGGTATGCTAACTTAACAACGTTTAGTAGTGGGGGTGGAAGGAAGGACACACAAAGTGGATTTGAATTTTTAGGACACTACATGCTAATATGGCAGTTTTTAAGTCCATTAAGCAGTGTTAAGCTTCTGGGAAAGGTGAGTACACCGTGAACAGTGTATAGCGAAGCTGTCATTGTGTAGTGCATCTAGGAGCTGAATATATAGGATTCTAATCCCAGCACCTGACAAGTAGCATGAGGCATGTGTCCTTGCCTGTATCGCTCTGGCCATAGAGGTTTGGCCTTAACACTGTCATGATTTTTTTTTTTCTCCATCGAGGCATTAGGATGTTGGACTCAATGTGGGGATGTATGTGAGTAGTAGGATTTTTACAAAGGAGCAAACATAATAAGAGGTATATGTAATAAATTCAGCTGTTGATCTCAAGTTCCTTGATGAGGAAGTGCTGATGATCAAGGCAAGTGCTCTATTACTGGGTTATATTCCCAACCCTCAACAGCTTCAAAAAGAACCCACTTATTTTAGAACGTGCTGATTTTAAAAATAGGTTGTGGTTCTTCAAAGCACTGTAAACAGAAACCCACTCCCCATTTATCCATGCTTTTGTCCTTTGAGTTGGGCCTTGGTAAATTCAAGCTGGAATACAATCCTTTACTGGGGGAAGAGGTACCCTGAACATTTGCACTGCCATTTAAGACAAATGGGATCACACTGTTCATAAGAGCTGTGCTACTTTCCCATTTACCTAAGGACATTAAACAGTTTTCAGTGTCAGTATATAGATAGGCCTCTGCTTAATTGATTTGGGTGTTTTGTAGTGTGCATATGTAATTTGTATCTCCCTCTCCCTACTGAAGAAGCTGTAAATGTCTGCAGTTCCACATTGCTGGTACCACTTAAGTGAACTACCCGCATTCACGTGTGGGGTACTATGTAGCTGTTCTGCTGTGACATGACATTCTTAGAGTAGCCTTATAGCAACTAGAAAGAAATAGTTCCTCGTTTATGAAATGAGAAGAGACTGAAAGTATACATGTCTTATCCTCAGCTCCCTTTGGCAAGCCAAAAACTTGCTTTTTTTTCTTATATGATTTTGCAAAAGTTCATCTTCATTGCAGATACCTACTTTCCTTTCTAGGTTGTATTTCCACTTCATCTTTCCAGACCATCCTAGGAGATCTGTAAGATTCCATCTGAGCAATTACTAGGAATCCTTGGAAGGGAAAGAAGGACCATTGTGTAAGTCAAGGGGATTGTTGAATGAATCATGCCATCATAGCAGAAGGCTTGTTTTTGAATTCGTTTTCACTGAACATTGTTCCTCTTAAAATTCAGCCTCTTTATCTTCCAAAGTCACATTCTTACTCTCTGATGGAGGTCTCACCATTTTACCTCTGGTTTCTTTCTTGATAACTCCTCAAATACTTTTCTTCCTTACATTTTCTGAAATTCTATGTGTGAAATTCTGCCTGTTTTTTTTCCAATAAAAAGATTCACTGGTTCGTAGTATATGCTACATGATAATAAGTTTCCATTTCTTTGCTCTGAGTTTGAACATTCTCTCTTTGAGTGCACACCTCAGATATTAAAACTCCAAGAATAATCACCTTTCTTCTCTAAGTACTTACATAAATACCTTCCATTTGATGGTGATGCAAGTCAGATCTCCCATCCTTAAAGCTTGAAAGATGTCACTAACACCTTTCCCAGTTTCTCATCTCTTCTAGTAAGTAGTTACTAAGAGATCTTTCATGCATATAGGTATCACGGGATTAATCTTGTTTTCTGACGGTGTCAATCAAATCCTTAAAAAGTCTGTGCTTTACTAAAACTGCCCAGGCTTAGTGAGGCAGAGCCCATTTTGACTTTAATCATTGTGTCCTGCTGTGTGTGCTGCCATCACACTACTCAGGGTCTTACCTGGACTTGTCTACACAGACCTCTCCTGTTAATTCATTTTACTTCCAGCTTCTTTATTCCTTTCAAATTCTTATTCGTTTTTCCAAAGTCTTGAATTTCAGCTCTGCTTCCTTCTTTGGTTTTGTCACAATATCTTTCTCTAAAATTAAATCCCTGTCTTTTAAATAGCATCAAGAGACAAATTTGTGGGCGTGTCTGTTGAGTTAGGTGAGGCAAGAGTTGTGTGTGGGAGTTAGGATTTTGAGATAGAAGACAGGGAAACAGAAATGGTCCTCTGAAATAGGACCTGAAATCTATATTCCAACAGACTTTAGCATGTGTTCTGGTCTGATGGGTCATGAAGTCATCATAGTAAACAACCAAATACAATACTTTATGTATTACAGTGGTTGGAATAAAAACAGGGTTGAATGAGTTCCAGAAAGCAGGCTTCTCAAACTCGTGGACAACAATCTGCTGAAGAAGACAACTTTAAGAAACCAACTCGAAGCAATATGCAGAGAAGTAAGATGAGAGGAGCTGCCTCCGGAAAGAAGTCAGCTGGTTCGCAGCAGAAGAATCTTGATCCAGCCCTCCCAGGAAGATGGGGTGGTCGATCTGCTGAGAACCCCCCTTCTGGTTCTGTGCGGAAGACAAGGAAGAACAAGCAGAAGACTTCTGGCAACGGAGACGGTGGCAGTACCAGTGAAGTCCCCCAGCCCCCACGGAAGAAAAGGGCACGGGCTGACCCCACTGTGGAGAGCGAGGAGGCATTCAAGAGTAGGATGGAGGTGAAGGTGAAGATCCCTGAAGAATTAAAACCATGGCTGGTGGAAGACTGGGACTTGGTTACTAGGCAGAAGCAGTTGTTCCAGCTCCCTGCTAAAAAGAATGTAGATGCTATTCTTGAGGAGTATGCCAATTGCAAGAAATCACAGGGAAATGTTGATAATAAGGAGTATGCAGTTAATGAAGTCGTGGGAGGGATAAAAGAGTATTTCAATGTGATGCTGGGCACTCAGCTGCTGTACAAGTTTGAGAGGCCTCAGTATGCTGAGATTCTGCTGGCTCACCCTGATGCGCCAATGTCGCAGATCTATGGGGCGCCACACCTGCTGAGATTATTTGTGAGAATTGGGGCAATGTTGGCCTATACGCCCCTTGATGAGAAAAGCCTGGCTTTATTGTTGGGCTATCTGCATGATTTCCTTAAGTATCTGGCAAAGAATTCTGCCTCTCTGTTTACTGCCAGTGATTACAAAGTGGCTTCTGCTGACTATCATCGCAAAGCCCTGTGAAGGTCTACTGACCACTCGCTATTGTCTGGCATCTGTAAACACTTCTGTTTAGTCCTTCCATGTATAATTGATGTTCTTCAAAACTGTTGATGTAAAACAGGGCTTATGTTTCAGTTTGTTTCCTCTTCTGTTGTAGACAGAAAATAAAAGGAGTGCCTAGCTCCTTTCCTCATTTCAGAGTTGCTACCAGTGTATGCAGTAATTAGACAGAAGAAATTCAGTAGACCATTTTATTGCCTAGTTGACAACATTGCTTGATTGCTGGTGGTTCTATCCCTTTGACACTACACAGTTTTCTAATATGTGTTAATGCTATGTGATGAGATGCCCTGGTTCCTAGTGCCAAAGGTTCAACTTACTGTATATACCTGGAAACCCATGATGCATTTGTGCTTTTTTTTTTTTTTTATGGTGCTTGATGTCCGTAAACAGCCCATCCTCTGCAAGTCCATCTTTGTTGTTCCTTAGGCATTCATTCTATCTTTGCTCAAATTGTTGAAGGATGGTGATTTGTTTCCTGGTTTTTGTATTTGAGTCTAATGCACGTTCTAACATGATAGAGGCAATGCATTATTGTGTAGCCACAGTTTTCTGAAAAGTTGATATTTTAGGAATTGTATTTCAGATCTTAAATAAAACTTGTTTCTAAATTTCAAAGCAAAAAATTTTGTGGTCTTCTTTTGTGTTGCTGAGACTGGCAAATACAGGGTCATGAGATAATTTGGGTGGCTCAGAAGAAAACTGGCGCTCAAAGGAAAAATCCCTTTCTTGGGCTGAGGAGAGACGGCTCAGCCTGTTCTGCTCATTCGGAGGACCCAGGTTTGTTTCCCAGTAGCTCACAAGCACCTGTACCTCCAACTCCAGTTCTAGGGGATCTGCTGCCTCCTGGCCATCTCAGGTAATTCTGTGGACATGTATATTCCACCACACATATACATAGCTAAAAGTAAAAAGCTTTTTAAAAATTCTTGTAGCTGACAGTATACTTTGTCATTTCCCCTTTTCCGTGTGGCTTCTCTGGGCAAATTGATTACTAGTAAACCCCAAAGCTTTAGTCCTTAGCAGAGAAAATGGGGGGGTTAGGGGGGTCCACACCCTATGTATTATTTCTATCATAAATATGTGAGATTTTCTAAATCTTACCATGGAATCTCCCAGTTGTGCCCCACCCCCAACTTTTCTTTTAGAAGATTGTTGAAATTAGGAAAATGTTGGGAAGGAAAAATAGGGAGTGAGAATCATACCCTATAGGATCAGTCGGTCCCTGGAAGTCTTCCCTAGTTCTTGGCTGAGATGGAGTCAGGCTATATTTTTCAGTTTGTACAATAGAACAAAGTGCAATAGACTGGTGAACAGAAATCCAGTTCCTCAGCTCAGAAGCATAAAGGACCATGGTGCTGATGGAGTTGGCTTTCCTGAAGCCTCTTTTAGGATCATCCCTGACCATCTCCTTGAGTCTTCATATATTTTTAAATTCCTTACAAGGACATGGTTGTTAGATTAAGACCTGCCATGGGGACATAATTATTTCTGGAAAGACTTCATTATCAAATACAACTGCATTTTAAGTTGTAAGGGCTATATGAAGGGGAGGTGGCTTACAATTCGGCTGTTCCATGGGATTTCTTATCCCTAGGCCAAGGTTACATTGGAATGGTGTACACCTGAGTGGAAAGGGGACCATCGGACAACAGTTGTGCACATATGAACCCTGAGAAAAAAAGATGCCAAGGTAAAAAGTAACGGCTAACTCCAGTGTTTCAGTTCTGTATCATAACAGCATAGTGTCCTCTTGCCAAACTAAAGGCCAGAGAAGGAAGACCTTACATGTAATCTCTATCAGGAAGCCTGGGGTACACAGAGCAAGGAGAGCTGAACGGAGGTGAGGTACAACACAAGGATGTCTAACATACCTGGAATAACCATCATTATTATTTACCATATATTCATCAAATTGTGAATGTATATGTTAATAAAGGTGATCAGAATATGCATATAATCCCAGATTAATATGAAAAGGATCCTATGTTTATGTTCTTCTAGTGGGGGTTGCTTTTCTCTATTTAAAAGATTTATTTATTCATTAAATATGATTAAATTAAATCTATTTATTTAAAAGATTGTTTATTTTAGATTCTATAAATTAGAAATTCCCCCTTTTCCTCCCTTCAAATCCTCTCAGGTACCTTGCTTGTCAAATTCATGGTATTTTTTTCATTGCTTTAAAATGAGTGAATGTGAATAAAATGGTAAGTGGGAAAATTCTTTTAAAATAAGGATAAAAAGGTAACGAGGGGCCTAGAGAGCCAGCTCAGCAGTTAAGACCACTTGTTGCTCTTGCAGAGGACCTGGGTTTAACTTCTGGCACCTGTATGATGGCTCACAACCATCCATAACTTCAATTCTGGGACCACACATACATGCTTGCAAAATACTCATAAAATAAATCTCTTTTTTAAAAATAAGGAGTTGCTGCACAGCAGAATTTGGTATAAATTGCCACTCAGTGAAACAGTATTTTGGCCACCAAAAGAGAGGAACAGAATATAACTGTCTGAATGAATGTATGTACTTCATAAGTTGGAACATTTGAATAAATGAAAGAATAGAGCCAAGAGACATGTTGAGGAACTATTTCTGGGAGTGATGTTAGATTTTTCTTTGCATTACATTTTACTACAAATACATCCTAAATGTATTTAGGTTGTAAATGGTTGACATTTCATTGATGAAACCAAAGGATGCTGCCCTAAAATAGAGGTTTTTATACTCTTAATTCAGATATGCCCTTTCTGAATATTAAGTTATTGGCAAAGTGCCCATCAAAAATGGGTAGATTTAAGTATATAAATATTTGTATTATCTTCATGATAAAACAACATTGAGGAAATTGTGAGACATAATATAACCTGTTCTATATTGGTAATACAGTTACATATCTATAAAATAGTTGATATCCTTTATGATTTTTCTACAAGTAATAGTGGACTAGGAAAGTAAAGCTAAACATAGAGGCTAATTTTAAAAGGTAGCTTTTCTTAGCCCTAAATTTTTGAGACAGCATCTTTGTATGTTGCCCTGGCTGACCTGAAACTTACTATGCAGACCAGGATGGCTGGATTTATTATTAACTAAACATAGGCTAGAGTCATTTGAGAGATAGGACCATCAACTGAGAAAATACCTTCATAAGATTGGGCTGTAGGCAAGCCTATAGGATGTTTTCTTGGTGATTGATTGGGGAGGGCTCATTGTGGCTGGTGGTCCTGAGTTCTGTAAGAAGGCAGGGTGTCATGTTTAGTGGACTTAGGGAGGAGGGAAGGTGGAGAAGAAGGAAGTACAGCAGAAGAGGGAGGAGAAACTGGTTGGGATATAGTATATGAGAGAGTATTTAAAACATTTTTTAAAAAGCAGGCTGAGCAAGCAAGGAGGAGGAAGCCAGTAAGCAGCATCCCTCCATGGCCTCTGCATCAGCCCATGTGTCTAGAGTCCCTACTCTTTAAAAGACAGACTACAATGTGGAAGTATAAGCCAAATAAACCCTTTCCTACTTTCTTTTGGCCATGTGCTTCATCACAGCAATAGTAATCCTAACTAGAACAGCCTTGAAATCCCAGAGGTCTGTCTGTTTCTGCCTCTCAAGTTTTGGGATTAAAAGCACTCTTTACCATATGCAGTCTTAAATAAAAATTCTTTAAAAAGTATTTACCACCATCACCTTCACCCCTTTGTGATGGATACTAAGCTATTTGCCTAAACATGCTTTTACATGATCAATATACTAGAAGAAGTTGGTGATATCCTAACAACAAAGACTGGACTTGTCTCAAGGAACTAAACGTGCCTAATCAGCAGGACATAGTCTAAAGAGATCTATGCCCCCTTTTCCCTCTAACCTTTCTTTCCTACCTAATGATAGGGGGTTGGAAGGGATTGGGGTTGATTGAGGGTTGGAAAGGAAGTAGAGATATAAGAACCCAATAAAATTGCCAAAAGTATATGCTAACATTAGACCAAAAGATGAGTTCTTAAGAAAGACTCTAATCCAGTGCAGAAAACCTTGTATAAATGATACTCATAAAACATCCTTAAGGATATACATGATTTGTTATTAAAACTTTGAGAGGTTTGCCAGGAGTGGAGTTTAATCTCACATACTTAAAGCATGTAAGAGGTGTTACATTTTCAAATTGCTTTTAGGGACAGGGAAGAGAGCTCAGCCATATTAGTTCATACTTCTCTTACAAAAGACCTTAGTTTAGTGCCCATACCCATGCCTGGAGACTTACAACACTACCTGGGACTCTAGTTCCAGGGAATCTGAAGCCCTCATCTCCTCTCCTATACCTATACTCATATGTTCATACCTACATACAGACACACATGAACATGCATAACGAAAATAAATCAGCTAGATGTGGTGGTACATGACCTTAATCTCAGCATTCAAGAAGCAGAGGCAGGAGGATCTCTGTGAGTTTAAGACCATCTGGGCTTATATAGAATATACCAGGCCAGCCCAGTGTAATGAGACTATGTCTCAAAAAAAAAAAAAAAAAAAAAACAAAAACAAAAAAAACTTTAAAAATAAATAAATAAATTACACACTGGTGGGAAATCTATTTCATTTTTTTTTTTTTTTTTTGGTTGGTTCCTGGTTCTACTAGTGACACAAACCCTCCTATGATCTTATCAGGCACACATGCCTGGGATAATCCCTGCTATGATTAACTGTCTATTGTACTTACAAATTTCACATTTTCTGAAATGGCATATCTTCAGATCCTTGCTCCTTCCTCCCAACTCTCTGAGAAGGGGACACTTTGTCAAGAGTGGGTGCACTTAGCTCCCTGAGCTATAGCAGTGTTTCTCGAATCCTACATGTCTCTGCTACTGAAATGATGTGTGGACTCTGACTTCTTCACTTGCTGTTTTCCAGTGCCTCCATCCCCATCCAGAGACATGTGGCTTGTTTTCATCAATGAAGTATAATCCTAAAAATGAGAGGAGATATAAGAAAAACAGGATGGATGCTAGCATCTCAATGCCAGACAATGTAGTTTAATTCATGGTTGTTTCTTGTTATTTTGGAATCTTTGTTTCTTCTTTATTTAAGTTTTAGTGAAACTTCAGGAAAGACCCAGGGTACTTTATTTGGCCCTAAATTGAACCGTTCTGTTCATTTAAAAATTGGACCATTATATCTAAATTCTTACCTGAATCACAATTTAGCAAGTTTTACTGTATTAAAATAGTTTTTATCAGCTCTTACTTAACATGATAGACACCCCAGCCAAAAAGCTAATATTACTTATTATTGTCATTAACATCAACAGAAACACAAATAATCCTGCCTTTCATTTAGGAGAATGTATGTAGATTGAGAAAGATCCATGTAAAATAATTCAGATGATCCTCAAATTACATTAAAAAACAAAAAAGATAGCTATTAAATATAAAGTTACTCTGGGGGCAGTGGTGACACATAACTTTTAATCCCAGCACTCAGAAGTCAGAGGCAGGTGAATCTCTGAGTTTGAGGCCAGCCTGGTCTACAGAATGAGTTCCAGGATAGTTATGGCTACATAGTAAAACCCTCACTCAAAAACAAAACAATACAGCTTACTTTGCCTAAGGCACACTTTTGCACAGAATAAATATCCAGAAATACTCTCCCTTTTCCCTCTTAAAGTGTGAGTGGCTTACATAAAAAAATTCTGTCTCAAAAAATTGTTTTTGTCATTTATACTAATCTTTAAGATAAGACTTGGTTTAGAATTTCTTAAAATCAAATGATGTATGTTTTTTTTTTACTTTTTTTCATATGATATATTTCAACAACAGTTTCCCCTTTCCCCTCCTCCCAGTCACCCCCATGCACAACTCTCCTCTCCCCCAGACCCATTTCTCCCCCTCTTTCTCATCAGAAAAGAGCAGACCTCCCAGGGACATCAACCAGCCATAACATATCAAGTTTCAGTAAGACTAAGTACCTCTTCTTCTATTAAGGCAAGACAAGGCGACCCAATAGAGGTAAAAGTTCCCCTCAAATTAAGGTTAGACAAGGCCTTTCTTCAGTAGGAGAAAAACAGTCCCATAGGAGACAGAAAAGTCAGAGCAGCCCCTGCTTCCATTGTAAGGAATCTCACAAGAACAAACTACTCAACTGGAACATACATGCAGAGGACCTAGGTTATAACAAATGATATATTTTTAGAGCATATAATTAACTGAACTTATAATTGGATTTATAGAAGTATTCAATTTTATATCATATATAACACATATAATAATATATTACATATATATGTGCCAAAATATAATGTAACAATCTGTACAAGGAAGAATAGAGTTGGGAAATATTTTACTCTAGGATGTGCTAAAAAATATAGGTAGATAAACAATATGAAAAACTTTTAAATAATTATTGAAAATTAAAAACAGATGTCCAAAGTAACAAAACTTCTTATAGACTTCATAAAAGGACATGCCTGGCTGTAACCTGGAGCCTTTACTCACCCTGGCCTACTGTCAATTTGACAGTGTATTCTTTTCTAATTACACTATTACTTTCTTTGAATAAAGTTATCTTCCTACCTTTGAAAACAAAACAAACAAAAAACAGGGTGTGGTGTGGTGCAACTCTACATAAAGAAGCCATGTCTTGAGAAACCAAAAAGAAAAAGAAAAAAAAGGGGGGTTTCAGATTTTCAAAGAAATGTCCATTGGTTCAAAAGGCAAGAAATGGAAGGGATGAAAAGATACAAAGAAAATACACGGAAAAACAAAAGCCACAAAGAACTTTCACAGCACACCCAAACTTTTTTTTTTCTGGAAGTCTTCAATACCAAGCAGTTTGCTCTCCTCCCTGGTCCATCTCTGGCACACAGGAAACTCCATGTATCTTTTTCTTCTTGATGAATTGGAAATGCAGGCAGATCACAATACAGTCACATCCACCACATTCCATCCACATCATTTCATTTTGTAGCCAATAAGATTTCTTGTGCTACAAACACATAATATCCCGTTATGCCTCTCAATTTCAGTTTCATGTTGTCTAGCTGAACCTGTGGGATTAAGGGGAAAGCGCCACAACTCTTCAGCCTTGAAATCCTATCCAAGAGAAATCTTCTTCAGAATGGTTTAGGGATATATTCCAATGGGGGACTTGCCCCAGTTTTCATCCCCAACATCCAACATAACCCCAAGGAAGGAAAATTAAAAACTTATCAAAACATCCCTCTTTATAGCTCTGTTCTTGGCCCTTCAAATCCTCCTTGTGGATTTTAGATCTACTGGCTTGCTGTTTGAAATGTGGATTTAATTTCATAACTGTTACATTTTGATACATGAGAGGAAACTTAAGATTTGACATATTGTCCTGTGAATTTAAACCAACTAGGCTCCTGGTCCTGGAAAGTCACCACCTAATTAAGTGATATTTAAAAGGCAAAGTGGGGGGGGGAAGTATGGGCTTTTGAAATATGGCAAAACTACAAATAATATCCAAGCTCTACAATTTAATAGATTAAGGACATTAATGTAGACAGCTCTCTGAGTTCCACTCATTCTGTGTTTAACACAAACATTACTATTTTATAGATTTTTTTAAAATAAGAATTAAAGAGAAAAGCAACATAGAACATCAAATGATGCAGGTACCCATAGATGAGCACTAAAGCACGTATTTCCTCCCTATCTTCTTCCTTTCCTTTTAGTGCTTCTCAACTTTCCTAATGCTGCGACCCTTTAAAACATGCCTCATGTTGTGGTGACCCAGAACTATAAAATTATTTTTATTGCTGCTTTATAACTGTAATTGTGCTACTGTTAATGAATCATAATGTAAACATCTGTGTTTTCTGATGGTCTTAGGTAACCCCTGTGAAATGGTCATTTGTTTGGCCACCCAAAGGGGTTGTGACCCACGGATTAGTATGACATGACAAGAAAAGGATAGGCCAGATATGATCTTCCAAGTCATTTCTGTATTCCAGAATACATTATATGGTGAATTATGTTTAGGCAAAGAAACATCATAAGATTTCATTCAGAGAGTTAAAAATAGCAAATGACAACCATCATATTTGTTTCATGTGTTTTTCTGAACCTTAATTTAAGTTCTAGGTTTAAAAGCACATTGAAGCATCTATACTTAGAGCTCCATAGATTTAGAGTAAGCTCTAGCTCCAAACTCATCCAAAGTTTGAAGGCCTAGTAGGATCTTTTCTCCCTCTCTGACCTCATCTATCCAGAAGATACATATGGCACATGTAAATGTTACAACAACCCTAAGGGATTATTAACCATGACCATTTCAAAATGCAGCAAAGCAGCCGGGAGTATAGTTCAGTGGTAGAACACGCATGTAGCTTGGGTGAGGCTCTGGGTTCAGTCATCACCACCAAAGACAGCAGCAACTCAGAAGCCAAAGAGACACAGCTAACAACAGAGTATTTAGTACTTAAATCTAGTTCACAGTTACTTTGAGTACTTTTAACCACTATACTATCCTGTCTCTGAAAATGTGCACAGCTACATGAAAACAGAAAACATTAAACTATCTGTGAAAGTACCCTGACCCTCTACATTTCAGGTCCTCCTAAAAGCATATATGCCAAGATAGAATTCTACAGACACCAAAGAGATGTCAGGGAGAAGCTTATCATGGATAAAGAAAGGGAGATCAGGAGAAGATGGGGGAAAGCATTCAGACACTGTTGCATAGCTCACACTTGGGAAAGACAGAAGAATTTAGGCAGAGGGAGCTTCACACAACAGTGTATTAGTGAGAATTGGGAACAGACTAAATAAAGTGTAAGTAAATATGAAAAAAAACCTAATCAAGCAATAAAGGCTTAGTTCTAATTATCTAGTAGTGCTCAGTCATAGAGTTGGTAATAGCCTAGGGATTCATAGCCCCATGAGTAATCTATGTAAGGGTAGTTACAGGGGACTCCTTTCTTGCAGTTATCCACATACCTTCTGCTGAGCAAGGCTAGGGGCATACGTCTTATCTGTTCTTAATGCTACCTCATCATAGAAGCTTCCTCTCTATGTACTGTCTGCTAAGAGCTGGGTGATTGTAGTTCACATATGGCTTCCCCTCCCCATTTCTAGGATCCTGAAAACTCAATGTTTCTTATCAAGAACTTGGCCAGGCAAATCAGTGCTTGAATATGTGATTGAGATGCTAGCACTTTGTGTGGGAGAGGAAGTGGTGAGAAATCAGAAACAAGTATTTCAAATACCAATTTATTGTCTGACTGCCTTGGCTTTTAAGTCAAGTGCTACACGCAGTACATGGTGCTGTTTGAACAAGAGGTAACAACCATTTTCCTACTAATTTAGAGGCAACCTCACGTTTCTGGGGTCTGTTGTACTTCTGAGCCAGTGATGATTCAGTCAGAATGTGGTCTTCACCAGGCAGATAGAGAGAAGTCATCAGAGGATCATGAAAACAAGTCAGGGCATCTAAGCTCTTCTGGGATTCAGAGCTAGATGGGTAGGAAAGGGATGGGCGAGCTCATTTTTAGCCAGTTACTCTAGATGGTACATTACTGGACTCTGGGGAAGGGCTAACTACTTTTGCTGCAATCCCACGTGGTCTAGCCAGATTCAGTGAGACACCAATTTGATCTAAAGACAGTTCCAACTATTGTTTCTAGTGGGGGACTTTTGGGAGCATTTCTCCTTCCCTATCTAACAGTTGCCAAAGAAAAAAGGGCAGTGAGGAGAAGGGCAACATGCCCTGGTCATCAATGAAGACAGTTGGCCTCCTCTCAGTAAATCTGTGTAGAACAGCCCTGCCATCAGCCTTGGAGACCCTGATGGCTCCTGAAGGCTGGAGCACCACAGGGTAGAACTAGCACAAAGGAGACTGCAGGATTGGATAGCTCTTCCCTGTAAGAGTGCTCCCTTTGAATGCTAAGGGGATGGATTTACCCTTTCTTATTATAAACCTGGCACTTGTGCCCAGAAACCTAACCTCACTCCAGAAGGAATTCCAGCCCCACCAGCACGCAGCGGGCTGCAATAGTCTTAAAGACAGAGACCTAGAGACAGGAACAAGTCCCAACTGGCAGGAGAGAGGAAAGACAGGAGAAGAGAGGGGTTATGCATGAATAAAGAGTATTTTTTAGTTATTTTATAGAAGCATAATTTTGCCATCAGTTTTTGTTTTAATTCCTTAGAAAAGTGTTTTCCTTTGAATTTACATGGATATTTTATTATTTTTCTCACTTTATAGTTTACCTCTCCTGCATTTCATAAATTCATACCCTCTAGATTTTGGTGTTAGGTGAAGACACATTTTTAGTCTTAGCTAATATACCATGAATAGTGGTAACAGGCTCTCTTTAGACTATTAGATAGTTGGAAAGCAATTTTTGTGATGGCCTCCCCTGCCACAGTGATCAATAATAATTTAGATTATAAGAATCCATTACTCAGATCTCTAATAAACCATGGGGAGGGACACAGAGCTCTTTCACTTCTGACCTTTACTAATACATCTTAGGCATGTGGGGGAGCTAGAAATAATGCTTTGCTCTAAGTCACTCTGTGTGTGTGTATGTGTGTGTGTGTGTGTGTGTGTGTGTGTGTGTGTGTGTGTGTTCCAAGAGGAACAAGGAGGTGGAGCAAAATTGTAGGGAATGTAGTCTAGGCAACAAGCAGCTTCCTCACCCTCACCAGAGAGTATCAGCCACCAGACATTCTCATACCCACCTACAGGGAGGGATTATTCAGTATGCTTACTTTATTCCCCAGTTTGTGCTCAACATGCCCACATCCTCTGCAAAAGGAAGCTGACACCCACAAAGGATTCAGTTCACTTCCCTAACGATCCTCCTTGTACCCACCATTTTCTGAATCAAAATGGACAGCAGCCTTAACAGGTAGTGTCAGAACTGCAGTCCATGACCAGAGGCATCCATTTCCCATACCCTTTTTCCATTCCAGAATTTGGCAAATGGTTTCTAGTCTCACCCCGATTTTCAGGGAGCCAGAGCATCTCTCCCTGTTTCCTAGGCCAGAAGCCATTCTGCTTTCAATGATCAGACCCGAGTGCAACAGCTTTCCCAGATATGCCCCCCTTTTGTCAGTAAGGTAAGCATACCATTTTTTTTTTATACTTTTCTACTCTGAAATGCAGCAACCCAGTCCCAGACCTCCTGTGGTCTTTATCCTAGCCTGTGCCTTAAGCTAGCATCAGCTCATTAAAACTACTTCAGATCCAGAGCAGGCACTACCCTTTTTTATCTAGTGGATGCACTCTATCTAGTGTGCCACCAAGACAATGGGGAGACAACACTCAGGTGGAAAATAAAGACTGAGACTACCTGGTAACTTAAATGCATGCCAGCGCTTTCTTTGTTCAGTGAAGTCTGTGTTATGAGTAAGCTTAGGTTCTCAATTGACCCAGCAACACTTCATCAGGAGCCCAGTTGCCCCTCCCCACCTCCCTCTTGTTAATCTTTTCTGTTTCTACTGGAGACACTAAGAGTACATTATCTTCCTAGACTTTCTATTCTCTTTCTTCTCAGATTATCAGGGAGGATCAGCACTTGGGATAAATAGACAATGGTCCCTTTTTCTTTCTTATTCCCTAAGACTCCCTCCCCACTCCCAAGACCTTAAGGTCTATTGCTTCTAACACAGTCCTATACAGACACTGAAAAGGCAGGGCTCAGGAAATGAGCCAGAGAGAGAGAGAGAGAGAGAGAGAGAGAGAGAGAGAGAGAGAGAGAGAGAGAGAGAGAGAGAGAATTTCTGCTACTTCTTTTCACTATCTGTCCCTTCTGTTCCTTTATCACTACTGTAATTCTTTTCACTGTTATTATCAGTTTACATCCTGTTTGTCATTAGAAAATAGAAACGATCTGTTTTCATTTGGGAAGCAAGAGGTGGATAAAAGAGTTCATGTGTGTAAGCGAATAACTCAGCCACCTGTTTTTGCTGCTCAGTGATCATACAAATATAGATCCTCTTAAGCTGCCACTATTTTGGAAGTTTGAAATGTACAGAGCAGCTGGAGCTCCCCCAAGCCCCCCCTGTGTATTATGAGAGGCTTTTCCATGAAGTCAGCTCCTGTGACCACACGATGCCACGATACAGAAGCACCGTGTGTTTTCTGATTTTAAAAGCCTGTTCCTGTTGATGAAAGGACCTGCTCACAACTCAAAAGAACAAAAGAAATAGTTGATTCTGGAGCCAAAGTTCAGTGGCCATGGCACAGAAAAACAGAATCGGGTTTCCCCAAGATACCATGTTCCAACATGACAACAGTACCATGAAATCCTATAGTAAGAGAACAAAGAAAACTGGAAATCAGGAGAGCTTTCAAATACTGTCGTGGGCATATTACTTAGGAAAGTTACAGAAAAGCAGGGAGATATCAGTTGTAGGCCTCCTTTTTCTGTCTTAGCCTTTCACTTGGTAGAAACCAGGGGTCTCTTTGTACATTCCAAAGGATTTACCTAATGATCACAAAGATGTTGCAAAGATAAACAAAGGAGGGCAATAAACGGCTACTAAGGGGGCTAAAGATAGCAAGAGAATTTGGCTGGGAACTTGCAGCATTCCAACCTCTCCAGATGACTGAGGTTCTAATCAGTCAGTTAATCTGTTCTACTCTGCTGTTCTGCTGTTATGAGAAAACATTCTGAGCAGAAGCATGTCTTGCTTCTTGTTCTTTCCTAGCTTTCTAACACAGTCTAAGCCCACTTGGTTAGGAATGGTGCCACTCACAGTGGGCTGAGCCCTCCTGTATCGATAATCCCTAAGATAATTCCCCCCACACAAGCCCATAGGCTGGTTTCCTGAGGATAACTTCTCAGATGAAGTTTCTTCTTCTCAGGTGATCCTATTGTGTCACATTGACAATAAAAACAAACCTCAGCAGTCACAATTTCTTACCAGGAAAATATAACCCCTACTGCTCACCAACTAAGGCTGAGATACAGGTTAAGGAGTTTAACATTTACAATTGAAAAGAGCCTCTTTAAGCAAAGGATATTTAAAAACAGTGGGTAAGGGAGTAGGATGGCCAGTTGGTTAAGACAATGAATGAATAAATAATATGGGCAACGCAAACAACTACTAGGCATCCAGGTTAGCATATTTATCATGAGAAACTAGAACAAGTAATACACTTTGAATTTAACAATGGCATACAGAATGTCACAATTCAAAGTGGAAAATGTATTTTCTTACTGCCTCTCAAACCTCTATAGTGATTATTTTAACCAGGAAATTTTGATTGAAAACACTTACATCCTCTCTTCATATGACATTTTGGTAATATCTCTTCCCCCCAAAAGCCCCCAAAGAACCAAACAGCCAAACAAACTCTTAGGCGGTACTTTAGTATTTCCTTTGGCACAATTGTTTGATGTTGATTTATTTTAAAAAATCTTTTACCTTTATAGTTCATTATTGGTGGCAGGTGTATTTTATTATTTTATTACTTTAATTTTTATTATTGCCAAATTTATTAGCAATAATAAAACTTGTGAAGCAACTTCTGTGAAGTTTCTTATGCTTAAGATTTCAAAGCATTTCAAGTTTTCTTGTGCATATACTAATCCTAAATAACTGTGTGTCTTTACAAGGATATATGTTTGCATATGGACATGCACATATGCTATCCTGGGGGTGTAATACAGAGCCTCATGTATGATAAGAAAGAATACTGAACTACAACCCCAACCAACAAATCGGGAATATTCTTAATCCTTATAATCCAGTTTAAAATCAATGCTGTTTTGTGGTGATGTGCTTTGAATTCTATAATCCCTTGGTAAATATAAATATTTATGCCACACCACTAAAGCTTAAGCCTATGTAGATGAACAAGGAAACATCGAATTCACAAACATCTGCCTACTTCTGCTTCCTGAGTGCTGGGATTAAAGGCATGTACCACTATGCTGAGCCCAAGATTCCAGTTTTGGTGCCCTGATGGGACTTATTGACAGTAGTGTTCACTGAGACTTAAAAAAAAAATCTTGGAATCAGGTAAGAAAGTAAGAACTACTATCAAATGCTGGCAAGAAGCTGATAATAGACCGCCATGATTTTAATTGTGACATAAAATTTACCGTTATCTACTAAGTCCAAGAAAGGCAATTGAGTGGAGTAGTTAGGCTCAGCAGCACTCAAGTTAGATGATCCTAGTTTCAATTTTATGGCCTTACCCTGTAATTCTTCCTAAGTCATTTGTACATGGAAAGAACCGAAGAATACAGGAATAATTTACCCAACTAAACCTAAGCTAAACACAACTCCAAATCAGCTTCCCTTTATATCAATATATCTACATCCATCTTATTGAAGGCAACAAAAAAGTTACAATAGAGATGCTCTTGAATTGTGGGCACTATTGTTCATGAAACTCTACTCTCCCAGCATTCTCTCATAGCTTGCAAACAATAAAAATATGCAAGACAAACTACCAAAGAACATACACAGGCTGGACCTAGGTCCCCCGCTCACATGTAGCAGATGTGCAACTTGTTCTTCATGTGCTCCTGAACAACTGGAATGGGGGCTGTCCCCAAAGCTGTTGTCTGTATGTGGGACACGTTCTACTCACTGGGCTGCCTTGTCTGGCCTCAGTGAGAGAGGAAGTGCCTAGCCTCAAAGAGACTTGAAGTGCCAGGGTGTGGAGGGGAATATCAAGGGGGCCCCCACCTGCTCAGAGGAGAAGGGGAGGGGGTAGGGACAAGATTGTGGGGGTGACTGGAGTAAGGCAGTGATTGCGATATAAAATAAATAAGTAAAAATATTGAATTAAATAAAAAGATAATTATGTCAAGATCACATAGCAATAACCTTGGAACCTTGATTGTATTTTTAAAACATTTCCTGCTAAGTAATGCAATCATGGGTATGATGCCTCATTATACTCATAGATTCTGTCCAATATCAAATGTAAGGATATACATAAGCTGAGTCTGTCAGCTTATATTTTGTCTTCAAGAACCCTTAATAAAGGCCTGTACAAATCAACATCTAGTTGCTTGTAGAAATCAAAGAGCCTTGAAGCTTATGCTTCATTAACTTCAAGGCAATTTTACCTGTTTATTACCTACCAACCATCCACTTTTTCTCTACTCCTCTATAAAGGCAGTCTGCTAATGAGTTCCCCAACCTCAGTCCTACATAGCTGTGGATTACTTAAGTGCTCCAACACCGAGCTGTGGATAGTAGATTCTTATATTTTGGTCATTCAGCAAAATGTCACAATGATTTCTTAGATAAACACTGAGGATATCAAGCTGATAGATAAAATAAATAACACACAAGAAAACAGCATATTTCCTCTAGAGACCTCTGGGAACTTCACCCTTACTGTGTGTTTAGCATGTGACTGACGTAGGGACAGAGAGCTGCTTCTTTCTTGTATGCAGACCATAGGGGTTAACCCACAATCCCTTCATTCATCAATCTGCGAAATATGAATTATTACCAGAGCAGTGGAAATTTGAAGAAAGTAGTGCTGCTGTAGACTGGATTTACTGGAGTCAGGTTTTTTTTTAAAGCCATATAAATGACTAAATGTGTGGTTTTTGTCTTTTTATCTCGTCCTCTTATTCTCAAGGCTTTTAAGAATCCAGGCTGAATCATAAATTCTATGCTTTGTCATGGATTTTCCTCTGCTCTAGCCAAAAGAGACCACCCAACTGGTGTGATCCAAACATACTTTATGCATTTCTTGTCTAGACCCTTGCCTCTAGAATAAGAAACTCCCCTAAGCCTGGCACTCTAAAGGTCAGCATCGCACAAATGGCTTCCTTGGGGTGGGGGGGGGGAGTATTTCTAAAGCATTAAAATAGACCACACAGGCCGAGAGCCATTAGTAACCAGTTCAGTGATAACACTCTTTGCTTCTTCTGTGTCTGTGGTTTCATCATTGCAAGGGTACACAGAGATCTTTAGTGGGAACACCTTTGAGCTCTTCTCCCATTCAGGCATGGATCCTTAGCTATACATGTCTTAATTTCTTTCTAGCCACTCCAAAATAAATGCCCTATGACATTTCTTCTGCCAGACTGAGCATAGGTGAAAAGAACCATCCTCCCACTGAAGCAGATTACAGTCAACTTGTTAGAAAGAGCCCCTAAGCAGGTATGCATGGAAAATTCTCTTGTAGAGCAAACACCAGAAAAGGAATGCTGTTTCAAGTTCAGTCTGAGAAAGAACCTTTAGGCCAAGAGATTAAATACCAGGCCTTCATGAAATGGCTTAATACACAACAAATGGATTCCCTTGAAAGCTATATCAAAGTTATTTTTGAGACCTTAAAGGGATTAGAGTTTAAAAAGCTGTAAACCTGAAACAAGGCCTGGGTTGAATCTGTAGCACAGAGAAAATGGTTGATTTTTGTCTATAATTCTTCCATTCCTCTGATCTGGTGAGAATGTCATGTTACTTACATTGAGATTACAGGCTTTACCTTCTATTGGCTGCACTACATTATTTGTTACCTTACTATTAATCAACATAACATTCATTTTAATCCAGTTCAAACTGTTATTTGTGCATATTCCTGAATTCAGGCTAGACTTTGAACCTTTATAAATATATATTTGAACATGCTATAAGGACACAATTCCCTTTTATTTTCGGGTAAGATAGTGCCAAGCACATCCTGTGCTGAGAGCATTATACTTTAAATCTGCTTCTGTCTCATTTACCAATGAGAAAACAAAAAAATAAATCAAATAAATAGCTAGTTTCTTTTAGAAAGTCATAGAAAGAGTTAAAGCTGTAACTCAGTTTGTGGACTATAAGCTATTGCTTCTAGACTATGACTAATTTGTATGATTCAGGAAGACATTTCTCTTTACATTTCACCTTCTAGACTTTGGTCTAAAATAAACCTGATCCTTAGAAAATGAGCCCCACCCACATTCCCACACTGTCAGGGTAAATTGAACAGGCCTTTTCTGGAAGAAGGAACTAAAGGTATCAGAATACAGACAGAGCAGCCATGCAGAAAGAGGAGAGGCTGTCAGCCCTGGATAACTGCTGCCATGGCAACAGTCTCTAGGCCCCTGACTTTCTCTGCTGGAATCTGAGCAAGTCCAGGAGAATTTCTGGCCCAGGGTTTCCTGCCCCAGTGGCAGGAACAGAGCCTGTCTTCCCTCTAATTACCCCCTTGTTTTCACACAGCAGGACCTGTCTGCCTGGGTTCCTCCAGCCAAGGGTGCTCTGTTGCTGAATTCCTCTGCATTCTTTCCTAAAGACACATACATTATGGTGGCAGTTCTTGCTGTCAGACTAAGGATCTGTTCACTGAAGCAGGTCCTGCCTAGCCTTTGGCTTTCCTGTTTTTCTTCTATCTCAGCATTCCTGATCCTCTGTCCGCTGGGTTAGAGGACTGGTGTCCAAATAGGAATGCAATGACAGGAGTCTTCCCTTTTTTGCTTCTGGTGTTAACTGATGTGTGAAAACATATACATCACACATATGCACGTGCACACATGCATACCTGCATGTTTCCAGAAGAACAAGGCTTCTGAAAAAGGGGTCGTAGCAACTCAGGTTTTTGGAAACACATGGGGCCAGAGAAGGTGGGTCCACATCTTGGTGGGGCTTGGACAGAATTCCTGTTATGATTCCCTCAGTGGAGGTTCTGAATGAATGCATTACAGTCTTCATCCCCTCTTCTTGCCTGTATTTATTGTCCCTTGTTTTCTAAAATGAGGCTGTGGTAGAAGCATAGATGAAGTGCCTTCTAGTTTAAAATGTGGCTGTGTTGCAACACACTGAAAAGAGGCCTCTTTTGGTAATGAAACATTCTAATAAGTTAACTTGACCTTTGCAAATTGTCCTTTTTAAACTTACTGCTTGTTTTCTTTACCTTTGCACACATTTTAAGTTATAAAGAAAATCTGCCCCTAAATGATTAAAATATTAGTTTCTAGGGTCAAGGATTCCTGGAAAAGGGGCCAAGAGAAGCATCAATCATAAGACTTCATATTCTGTAATATTTCTTCAAATTTATGGGACCCAGAACATCTGGTGACCTTCAGATAATATCAGGATGTGCCTCAGAAATGGACTACTGCCTGATTAATGCATGCCCTGGTACTGACTCATCCATTGCTAAAGTCTACTGCCGTAAAAGTTCTTAAATAAAGACCGAAGAGATGGCTCAGCAGTTGAGAGCATTTGCTGTTCTTGCAGAGGGACCCAGGTTTGGTTCCCAGCACTCATATGGCACTTCAAAATGTTCTGTAACCATAGCTTCAGGGATTCTGAGGCCTTTGTTTGACCTCAGCAGTCATTGCATGTATGTAGTACACACATACACACAGCCAAAACACTTGTGTATATGAAATAAAAAATGAGCAATTTTGAGTCCCTATGTAAGATCTTCACTTGAAGTTGTTAGCTCAGGTGGTCCTTAGAATGATCGTGTAGACAGTTCTGATCACCTAGCTCATCATAATAAAGTCTATTATATTCCACCATCATAACTTTCCAATAATTGGCCTCTGATATTTGGTAAGATGCCTCAGATTTTGAGAGATAACAGGACCATCAGTTACTCTTCATGGAAACATCCACCAGGTAGGCCGATATTACCTTTCTTGGAATCTAGATAATTTCAAAAGAAAGTTGCTCCAGCCTGGCTTCCATTGCTGTGCTCTAGAGCATTAAGCAGCTTACCTTTTATACCAGGAGCTCACTGAAGGACCCAGAAAAACCAACCTAAGCTATATGTGTAGATAACAGAAGTAGGAGTAGAGGAAATAACACCAGTCTCTTTGCCATCTGGTTTGATAAGATTCTAGTTAATGAGTATTTGCTCTGCACTATGTTTTAAATATGCTAGTGAGCAAAAGACAGGTTTTTATTTTGAGAAGTTCCATGGCCCACAGAAGTAGATGCCTAAAATAATTGTAACACATAACAACAACAACAACAACAACAACAACTACTACTACTACTACTACTACTACTACTACTACTATTACTATTACTATTACTATTACTATTACTATTACTATTACTACTACAATAAAAGTTGATACCACTTGGTACTTTAGACGCACCAGGAAAGGATACTTAACAGCTTGTTTTGGTGACTGGTAGGAACATCTTCTGGAACTGATTGAATGGAATTTTGCTGAACAGAAGATGGAAGGGCAGACACAGAAACCTGAGCAATAGAATGGAAGTTTTGCCTCAAAGGCACAAGTGGAGTAGATGAGCTAGAAAGGATTTGGATAGCACATATTTATTACAGAGACTATACATACTATATAGAGAGAAATAAATAAAAACGCAAGGAGGCATGATCAATAAAATCTACTGTGTGAATAGTTGTGAAAATACCTGGCTGCTTAAAGTGCTGAGAAAAACTAATAGTTGAGTGCTTGGCTTCAAATGAAACATTTATAACACCCTTTCTAATAGTCAGTGATCCTCTAGGAAGAAGAGTCAGAAAGAAGAAAAGAGTTGGAAGATATTGGTGCTAGAGTGATAGCTAAAATGTTAAGAGAAGTTTCTGTTCTTCCAGAAGACCTGCTATTAGATCTCTGCACCCATATCAGGTAACATATAACGGAGTATAAATCCAGCTTCAGAGAATCCAAGTCCTCTTCAGTGCTCTGTGATAGAGAGACACAGAGATAGACACAAAGAGACTGAAAGACACAGAAATAATAAATCTTTCTAATTAAATAGCCTTTAAAACCTCTGAAAGAAGAAGGTTTGTGAAATGCTGCCTCCTGGGCAAGGCATAGCCAGTTTCAGACATGACCACAACATCTGTGGTTATATGCTATAGATATACATATTACTGAGCCTGTCAACAGTTGATCATGAGCCAGGGAAGGGCTCATGGAGTCCTACCCTTCCCTCATAAATTCTTGGTTACTGATTGATTCTGGGGGAGGGTGGTCATTGTCTTTACTCATTGTAGCCACTGATGAGCTCAGGAGGTCTCAAAATGGATAGTTCCAGGCCCAAGATAACATAGATGATCCTGGTTAAACTCCATGGCTCTCAAAACTGTAAAAGGAATAATTGAAAAAAAGGGTGGAGGAAGGAGGAAGCGAGAGAGACAAAAGAAGGTAGAGAGTCACAGCAATCAAGGATGCACTTTCTGCCTATTTGAAGTTGCCACAGAACAAATTTAATAACAATTTTAAAAATGAATCGCCATTGTTGCATATTTGTTATAGTGAAATACCAAAAACTACCCAAATCTTTATCATTATGGAATTAACTACAAAAAATGTTCAGAGGATGCAACTTGAGCATTTATACTTAAAATGGGTTTATAGATAATGTGTGTATTTTCAGGACATAATATGAGTTAGAATATTTCAATGTATGAAATACAGGATGTGGCACATTTTATGCAATGTCATTTAGATCCTATGAATATATATTTATATGTTGGATGTATGTTAAACATACAGAATACCACCCATGAGTGTGTTTTGTATATGGCAAATGGTATATGGGTGTGCATGTATGCACCATATTTGTCTATAAAATTTATATTTCTTCTCATATGGATTAACTTAATTGACTTTTCCAGTGGGCAAGTTAAGGTGTTAGTTTTGAATATATAACTGTAAATATGTAACACATTTCCAATGTTTTAGTGCAGGTTTTCACCTATCATTTAATATTGCTTGTAATTTACATTTTTGACACAGAGTCTCCCTATGTATGTAACTTTGGTGGGCCAGAACTCATTGTATAGCCCAGTCTGGCCCCCATCTTGTGGCAACCCTCCTGCTTCAACTTCCCAAGAGTTGGTATTTCAGGCTACTACCACAGGGACGCTAATTTTATCTTCATTTTATTTTATACTAGTTAACTGAATAGATAAGGCAATTCTGTGAGAAGCCCCTTCTTCATATTTGTAAAGGGAGTTTTTATTCTAATTACACAGCATAATGTTCACCTTACAGATTTGGCTTCCTATTCCAGGTCTCAGTGACCTCATATTTGAGTTAGGAAGCAAAAAGGGGACTTTAAGATAAAAATCATGGAAAAGGCCATTTTGCTTAGCATTTAAAAATAATTTTTGAGCACTGTTTTACTATATCAAAACCTTAACAGCATTGCGACTATATATACTTGTGTATGTTTAATAGTAAAGTGGGAAGAGGGGACATTCTCCAACGGTCTAGAGTGGCTGCACTACAGCTGGGGCTCACTAGAGATTGCAAAAGGCATTACACCTTGAGGACCAGTGGCAGCATAGGGGACAGTGGAGGCAGCAGGACCTGGTAGGGTCAGTTGGACCTGGCAGGTAAGGAAGGCAGAGTACAGAACAGGAGCAGAAGCTGGTACCTGTGTGGAATCTCACAGGAAGTTTTGGTGAGCACAAGTGAAACATTCGTTAGCTGTTAATTTCCCGTGCTTCAACCAAGTCTATAGAGGTTGGGGGAGGCCCTACCAAAAAAAGAAGCTCAAAGGATCCTTTCCTCATTTAGTTTCACAGCCACACTGTAAGGTGTTTCTGACTCCTATTTAACTTAGGAAATGTTATTCCTACTGATAATAAACATTCCACTTATATTTCTGCCTATGAGATTCAGAAGGAGGACTGACGAGGTGGCTCAGTGGTTACCAGCACTTACTGCTCTTCCAGAGGACTTAGGTTCAAATCCCAGAATCCACGTGGTGGCTCATAACCATCTGTAACTCCAAATCCAGGGCATCCAACACCTTCGTCTGATCTCTGCAGGCACTATTCACACACCTGGTATAGGCAAAATAGTCATACTAATTAAAAAAATAAGATAAATCTTAGAAAAGAGATTCAAAAGAAACATTGGATCAACTTTTAAGTTCTGATAAATATTTATTAAGGAGCACATTGTCTTTATAAGCTGATTAACAAGTCCTGATTTTAGACTTGCTTTACATTTTTCATTATATTGTTTGTTGTGCAACATAAATAAAATGTATACATCATGAAAAGTGAGACTTTGGATAAAGCAAAATTTAAAAAATATAAAAATCAGTTATTATCTTTACCACACAGATAACCAATATTAGCCTTTAAGTATATAGTTTTTAGCCTTTTTTGCATATTAATATATAAATGTTTTCCATTTACAAAAATGGGATGCTATGTATATACCTTTTGCTTTTATCACATTACATATATAATGTATGTCTTTCCATGCAAATGGATCACACTCAGATTTTAGAAGGTTAGAAAACAAACAAACAAACAAACAAACCCGTGCCAGTTACAAGTCAAACACCTGAAATAAAACTGCACAACCCGAACAACAACTGTTACAACTAAGATGGGAAACGGCATATAAGAAGATGCAAACAGAAGGGTCAGGTAGCAAAATGCTGTTGTCAAGCAAAACCATGAAAAGGGGCACATTAAATAGGGTAAGGGCGACTCCGTTTTGCCTTCCAATGCATTATCATCAGTTTATTTCGTACTCTCTTCATCTCTTCCAACTCATCTGCTGCCTGTATCATTTCTTCGTTACTTAAATTTCTGCCGTGAATGTCTCCTCTAAATTGAGGGCGGGAACGGGCCAACCTTTCTTTGAAACTTCCCTCCTCTAGCTTGTGTTTGCCCACCCCACAGGGAGGTTGCTCCATGGGAATCCGGTCCTCGAACACGTTCTTCTGTGAGAGGCACTCCTGTGGAGGACGATCTTCAGACAGCAGCATCTCTGGCAGCAGCTCAGGCAGAAGCTCTTCAGGAAAGAACTCTTCCTCTGAGGACTGCTCCTCTGAGGACAGATCCTCTGAGGACTGGTCCTCCTCAGAGCACTGATTCTCAGGAGACTGCTCCACTGCAGGCTGCTCTTCATCGATCTTTGGAGTGTTCTGTGGTTGTTCTTCACTTTCATTGCGTGAGTCTTCCATGTTGAGAAGTTTCTTCTTCCAGCAGTTTACCCTTGGGACAACAACAACAAAAACCAGAATAGAGTCGCAATACTTGGCAGGCTGGATCAACAATACCCCAGCTATGCGTTTCAATCCCGGCCTTTTCCTGATTGGGACCAGTGTCTTTAAATCTTAGCTTACTCAGAAGCTGCAAGGCTCTCCCACCAGCTGCTGCTCAGTAAGCCCCCCTCCTTCCGAAAGACCACCATTTTTCCCAGCAGGCCTTGCCTCAGGCCTCTCCTGCAGTGACAGGGGCGGAGCAGTGAAGTCCGCAGACAGTTACCATCCCTGTTCATTCTCAGACCCCGACCCAGTCTCACTGATCATCCTTACCCTAACCTCCGGCCCGCGTGGTCCCCTTTGAGGCGCCTAGGTGAGACCCGCAAATCTACAGTTAGACGCCAGACAGGGTAGGGGGCGGGGATCGGGAATAGAAACAAGCAATGACGCACACCCCTTTATGTGGGCACCAGCTAACCGCCCCAAAGTCCGCATCCTTGGAGTTCATCTTCCTTAGACCTCACGTGCAGCATCGTCCTTTGTACATCACCCCACTCCCAAGACCACCATTTTCTGTCCCAAAACCGTGGGCGGGGGGCGGGGCTGGAGCCTAGTGAAAGATCGGGATTCTGCCTTGCAGGTCCGATCCCACTGGTTACAGGGCACCTCTGACAATCACCAAATCTAGAGGATCCAGGGAACTTACTTACTTCTGCTTTCCTTCTCGACAACAGGGTAATAGAAAGACGCTGTCTGGACAGGGAAAAAGAACCTGGACGAGAGAGGGACTTGGGCAGACATAGGCTCCTGGTCACGTGAGGGGCGCGCGTCACAGCTGGGCTAAGATCCCTAGTAACCACTTTGGCATCCATTTGCCAGCACTTGCCAGAACTCCTAACCTTAGATACAACAGGAATTTTCACACACCTTTCTTTGTTTCTATTTGCCTTTTTAAATAAATTGTTTGGTTACTAGAGACGATTAACATCCAGTTCCTTAGGATTATTACTTCTTCCCTGCTCCCTTGTTCCCCAGGATTATTCCCTCTTCTCACTTTGCACTCTCCCTCAGCTACTAAGGCTACAGGTCACCCACCTTCCCCCACCCCCTCCTGTCTTTGAGACCCCGCCCCTGAAACTTCACTGCTTCACCTCCTTTCACAATGCAACACGGTCAGGTCAGACAAAGTGACAGATCTTGTAATCCCAGCACTCAGGGGTGGGGCGGAGGGGTAAGGGGCATATAGAGAAGATAGGGTTGCCTCAGGTTGGAGAGCAGCCTGTTCTCCATAGCTAGTTCCAGGCCAGTTAGAACTACATAGCAATATTCCATCAACAAAACAAAACTTTGCAAGGACCCTGGAGAGATGGCTAAGCAGTTAGGAGCCCTTGCTTTTGCAGAGGGTGTCAGTGAGATTCCCAGTACCACCTGGTAGCTCACAATAATTTATAGCTCTGTTTCAGGGGATTCCACCTTCAGAGGGAACAGGCATGCATATGACACACATACACACATAAAGTAACACACACACACACACACACAAGATAAAATAAATAAATCTGAAAAAGCCCTCAAGTACTATCTGTGCTTAATTCATATCCTTATTACAGCACGTTTTAAATCTCCTGTCATTTCATTTTTCTCTTGTCAATCCATTGTTTATATTTATTTTTGTGCCCTTCCACTATATCATAAATAGAAATTGGGATAAATGGGTGTTCATCCGGTTCTAGACCTCTTTAAAGATTTAAGTCTGTTAAGTCTGTAAATATGATGACTTGGCACTATGTCCTAATTTAAAATTCTCATGTGTCCGTCTACATACAAAATAACCAAGAGAAGTCCTGTATTATGTAAAGTAGGCAAGCATTTGCTATGCAGTGTGGCATTATTTTCTCTATATCATTATCACTCAGTAGTTAGTATTCATAGGAGAAGAAAAGGATTTCATAGAAACCCCACATTCTTAGTACCCAGCTCTTGGTTTTGTTGTTGAAAAGGCATAAATTAATTTGTTAAATCAACAAATATTTGGGTCTTGAGGTATCTGAACCTCAAAAGATAGATGCAGCGGATCGGACATCGCACACTAAACTATGTAATAATTCTATGGAATCATTCTGATGGCTACATACTTAGTAGCAGGGTTCAAACCATGTATACATCGTTTGTTGTCATCATAAACGTACCTGTTTTGGGATGTGCCTTTTTTTTTTTTTTTTTTTTTTTTTTTTTTAGTTTAGACCATGAGCCTATTTAATAATTACATTGACCATAAAATAAAGCCCAAAGACAAGAAACTCATCTTCCACATGCTTGTGGATGTTGTGTTTGCATGAAAAGTGTGAGCACCTTTCTTCATGTGTGTATGAGCTTAGAGGACAACTACATATGTCATCCCCAGGAATGCTTATCCATTTCCTTTGAGATAGAGTCTCTCATTGTCCCAAGGCTCATTAATTAGGCTAGAGTGACTGGACACAGAGCCATAGGGACATTCTCTGTCTGTCTCTCCAGTGTTGGGAATATAGGGCACACAACCACATCCCACATTTGTATATGGATTCTACAAGTTGATTTTGGGTTCACATGTTTGTAAGGTAAGCACTTTACCTACTGAGCTCCTCCCAGTTGAATATACTAATTTTCAGACATAATGTTTTCTGGGTATATCCATGGTTACATCTTCATCAGCAAAAGATCCCTCCTCTGTAATTTTTCTGTTTGTCACATGTCTTAAACACGGTGAAAGCTTTTACCCTTCTTCCTATTTGGCAAATGACCTGGCCATGTCTCTTCTGTCTTTGTCTATAGATGCTTCTTCAGCCTCAACAGAATCAAGCTCTCCAAAAGGTAAAGCCCCCCATTGTGCTTCATAACCAGTGAAGAAATTCCTTATTTGCTGTGCTATTTTTAGACAGTAAACTTAATAGTCACATTCATCACAAAGTAAAGCGATTGAAAACTACCCCCATTGTCATTCTACCCATTTTGAAGCACCCTGTTCCCTGTGTGTGTGTGGGGGGGGGTGTACCTTTTTATTATCTTTAAATGTTAGCCAACTTCTCATTCATCTAGAATGGATGAATGCTACTTTCTCATATAGATTTTTCTTCCAAAGAGAAAACGCTTTTTTTTCCCAGTTTTAAACTTCCAGGGTAAGTGGCCATCAGATCTGTGGTGATTCTGAAATCTATTTTTGCTCTAAACCTAAGCCATTTTGTGATGTTTCTGAACACAAATTCATATTTGAAACATCAGATCTGGAAGGATTTTGAAATTTATTTACTTTTGTCAAAACCTTGACTATTTACTGTTTCTGTACAGAAATCCACACGCGAAATAGTCAGCTTTATGAAGTTACTGTCGCTTTCCTCAACATTTGATTTAGTTTGTACTGAAATAAAAGTTACTTTACCTGTATATTTTATTTAAAATTCTTTAGATTTTTTTCCATTTTTTTGTGTGACATGTCTCTTTAAAACCAAGTTTACCTGTACTTCCTTTAATCTACCAGCAATAATCTAATTCTATTTTTACTTAAATATCATTAACCAGTTATGGTAGTGTAACTCTCTAAGTCTAGCAGTCAGTGAGGCAAACACAGAGGCAGGCATATCTCTGTGAGCTTAGGGCAGGCCTGGTCCACATAGAGAGAGTTCTGGGTCACCAGATCTACATACAAAGGTCCAGTCCAAAAGAGAGAAGAAGAGGAGGTAGTAGGGAAGGATTTACAATACATATTTTAACCAAAAGAAAACCCAAATAATCTCTCCAGGTTCATTTGCTTTTGGTTGGCTTTAAAAGTCACTACATGTGAAGGTCAGACTGCTGAATAATGAATCACCCACTATTGTTGCTGTAGATAACACCTCTGACATGTGAGTTTTTGATAATAAAGGTTGCTGCTCAAGTGACTTTTCAGGGGCATGAAGGTCACTTTCACTGAAAGTAATTCTTCACTGAAAAGTGATTTTTAGCCTGAGCCTGTAGATAATGACTGAAACAAGGGTTTTTTGTTGTTGTTGTCGTTTGAAAAAAAAAAAGGATATCACTTCTGTGTGCATGGTGTATGTCTCTTTTGTATCTCAACCGCTGGGTCTGATTTCTGTTCAACTCAGTACAGAGTCATGTTAGCTGCTAAAGAAACTTCTTCAGTCTGGTGTTTCCTCCTCCTTAGGTAGAAGACGACAAGTCAAAGGCAACTGAAATAATTACAGTGTTCACAGAAGCATCACAGTTCTGTGCTTATGTGTGTACTAAAGCCTAGGCTTCACAATACCCCAGTCATTTATTCCTTCTTTTCCCAGGATAGAAAAGAGCTTGAAACTTGGACTAAGTAGAAATGTTTTCCCCCTGCAAGGTGCTATTTTCTTCTCATTTTGTTGGTATTACAAATAAATCTTCTTAAAAAATAAATACATTTTCTTTATTCTTCTTCTGACAGCTGGTTTCTTCAGGTCCCTTTTCAGACATGAGAGCAAATGGACTCGGGTTGAGTAACAGTATTACTTGGCCTCATGTGATACTTTATGCAATCCTCATATAATTATGGTGCCTCCAAGGCCTTGTTTAAGGAGTTAATTCCCCCCCCCCCAATTAATTATTTCAGTTATTTCTAGAATTACGCGTGTGTTCAGGGTACTCCCTATGGGCTCCTCTGTTGCTGAGCTTGTTTGGATGTTCTAGCAGGGGTACCCACGTAGTCTTAACCAAAGAACAGTCTTTCTCTTTTAGGGAAGGTTGCCTTTTTCTGTTGAATGTACTGCTTCAGGAAGGAATCTACATGACAAGGTGAGGAAACTTACTCCTACCTAGCCAGTCAGATCAATTGAATAAATCCAGGTAACTGCTGAGGTGACAGATTTTTACATCCCTCTGAATTTGTAGCTGTCTGTACAATACTGCATATTCTGCTTAATACACAGCAAAATTCCTCTTCATTCTATTTGTTCTAATATAGACACTAGATAGCCATCAATGTCTAGCTTTCACTATATTTTTCTTTTATTAAAATAGTTTTCTTACATACAATATATTCTAATTATAATTTTTACTTCTTTACCCCTCCCAATTCCTCCTCACCTTCCCCCATACCTGAATTCACACTCTTTCTTTATCCCTACGAAAACTAACAAACTTCTAAGGAATAATAACAATGTAAACTAAGGTAAAATGAAAGCAAACAAAATTGGAATAGGACCAAACAACCAATTTGGAAAAAAAAAAAAAACAGAGCCAAAGAAAAAGCACAAGGAATTTATATATACAGAGAAATCTACAGGATTTCACACACAGGAGTCCTATAAAAACATGCAACCAGAAGCCATAATATATACACAAGATAAGGTAAAATATAAAATGGTAGTAGCAGCAGTAGTAGTAGTAATGCCCTGACCTAACATTATGAGAGAAAACTGCCCTCCAAAGCTGCTGCTGAGTTCGTTCTGTGTCAGCCATCTGCCCCTGTGTATGGTGTCTACCTTTAAGAGTGTTCATGCTATCATACCTCTAAAAGAATTGCCAAAATGCTTTTAAAAATCTATACTTGTATCTCTCTTCTTTAAATAAAGTTGTAGGGGAAAAAAAGAGTGTTTTGTTTCCCCAGTGAGACTCCCTTGGAAAAAACTAACTTTTCATTTGCAGGTGGCTATCAATTGGAGATAGCTTATAGGATATTTTTGTTAATACCAAAACATAAAGAAATTCCCTTCAAACTAGTCAACTGAGACCATTGCTATGCAATTCCCCTCCCCTTTAAAAATCTCTCTCTTGTTCTTTGAATCCAGATTTTGTTATCCAGAATACCAGCTACACAGTATTCATTTAAAGTCTGATAACAGTGCCAAACAAAAAAAGTTGACAAGCTCAGGAGAAATCTCAGCATAAAATGTTGACTCTGTGTAAAAAAAAAAATAAAACAAAAAAAACAAAACATACTTTTCTTATTGTGTAAGACATCCAAGAGTTCACCCCTGCTAATCTGGTTCCCATCCTCTTATTTTTAAGTGCAGCTTCTCAGTGCTTTCTGATTTTGTAGTTAGAAATTATAAAGGAAAAACTTATTCTCTCCAATGGAGTCTCACTGGTTACATAAACCACACTTAAGGATAGGCCCAATGACCAACACAGAACTAATTCAATACTATTTGTGAAGATTTTTGTCTCATATTGCTTTGTTTGGGCATTAAAAAGTATTACTGGTCTTTTGCTTGTATGTACATTGTGGTTTCTGACCTAGTATTTTAAGGCATGTGCGTGCATGCTAGTGCATGTGTGTGTGTGTGTGTGTGTGTGTGTGTGTGTGTGTGTGTACACATGTGCATTTCTTTTTCTTTTTTCTTTTCTAAAACAAAATCTTGTTTGTTTGTTTTATTTGCCTGTTTGTTATCTAAAGAGAAAGGGAAAAGAGACTTGGAGTTGAATGGGTAGGGAGCTTGGGAAGAACTGGGAGGAGTTGGTAGAGGGGAAATTTATATAATACATGAATATATATGTGTAAAGTTCCAAAGTTATAAAATCTACTCATGTTTAGAACAGGTATGTTGAACAGTAAGATAAAGAAAAACCTGTTTTAATGGTAAGTTCTAGGAACAAATTGTTCCCATGAAAGTATAGGTGATAAGTTTGAAACATGGGATATAACATCTCTTAATGTTCTCTCCACTGGACCGGTTACATTAAACGTGAATTTGACTATTCCTTCTTGGTTTGATTATATTGGACTTTAGCCACACTTTTAAGATGATGAATCTGTAACTGAACAGACAACAGAAAACGGGAAAGCTCTGATAGATCAAGAGATGAAGAATGGCATTCTTTTAATAATAATTTTAGGAGAATCTTCTCAGTGCTTTATTAGTGATAATAATAGAGATACTTCCATCCTCTGGAGAGGGTAGCCACATGGAGATTGTGACCCTTTAGTTCTCCTAAGGGTTGTTTCTCTCACTGTTTTGCAATTAAAACCACTGGTAAACACAGTTAATGTAATCTTCAAAATCCATGGAGGCATGATGCACAGTTCATGTCAGCAAGAAATGATGGATGTCAAGCAATTTATTGATACAGTCATACCTCAAATTGATCATTTTTATTACAAGATGTTGTGTAGACTTACACTAGCTTCATTGTAGTGATATATAAAATTTCCCCTTACCCAGTCTTAAAACCTGTGACGTTTACAGTGTTAAAACGTTTTGTAAATGCATACCAATGATACAGACTAAATGATAATGCTCTCTGTATGGAGAATATATGATCCTTTAAGTTTCTATACATATATTTGTATTATAGAAACCAAAATATACTAATATAAAAGTAGGTGAAATAGCTAACTTCTTCCTTTCAAATACAAGTCAGCAAAATAAAATACTGCTACCAGAGTTTTTATTACATGATTTGAAAATGTTTCCTGAAAAGTCATTCAGAGCTAAATAAGCAGTTAAGATATAGGTGACGTATTGATTATGTGGTTTAGACTGTGACTTTACTTCACCATTGCTTAGTCATCAGTGTCTATATATTTTAAAATGCGTTCATGATGGTTGTAATGCCTTACTCCTAGATGGTGTACAAGGGAAAATGCTTTCAAATATGAAAAAATGGCGTTGCTCTATTCAGTTAATGGTCTTTTATTTGACCATACTTTTCTTTGATACGTCTATTTAATATTTTCTCTTTTCAAGGAAAACTAGTATGCTTTTTCTTGATTTTTTTCCCCATAAAATACCAAATATTGTCTCTCTGCTATAGAAAACTATCAACATCTATTATAATTTTATATTGCTATCTACATGCATATGACATTTCAAGCCTACATAACTTCAAAAGAAGAAAAATGTTGCTTAAGCTCATTATGTATTTCCAATAACTGCATCTGACTTCATATTTAGACCTATATAGTTTTCAGAATCTTCAGTCCAGGTAATAATTTTGTGGTTTTATTTTTCTACAAAAAAACCCTGAAAGTTAATTATTTTTGTGTGTTTAGAAATACTTGCAGATGGTTTTAAAATAATTAGATCACCTTTAGAAAGGATTTTGGGGGGGTGGTTTTGAGCTATTTCTTCAGTCTTGCTGCTGCTCCCCAGGGCAACCCAGGAAAGCTAGCTAGTCCTGGTGGTGTGGATTCAGCAGAGCTTGCCTCAGTGGTGTGGGCACTGGGCAGCTAGATCTGTTGGTGAGGCTTGGGAGAGCTGGGGGGTTCACCAACTCAGCTACTACTACCAAGGCCCAAATCCTGCGCTTAAGCTGACCCACCCCACCATCTCCCCCACCTATGAGTGGCTGAGTGCAAGAAAGGCCTGGTCCTGCAGATGCAAAGCTTCAGGATCTCCATAACACAGGGCAACAGCAGGATATCTGGGAGGTGTCCTGGTGAGGATCTGGTCTTGATCACATAGCAGAAGTCAGAGGCCACAAACCAGACCAATGTCTTGCTGAAATAAACAACAAGTAAGATGTTTGGACAAGAGAGGATATACTGTGTGAGATGTATATTTTTTATTTTCATTTGGCAGGGAGGTTACAAGGGTGGAGGGCAGATATGCAGTGACTGGGATATGAGTGGGGTATATGTAGTGCATGATGTGAAGTTTACAAAATATCATTAAGAAATTTTTAAAAGATTTTTTCTGCATATGTATTGCTTAAAAAACTAGCTGCTGTACAGGATGAGCAATCGGAAACTTCTGTTTATTTGTATTTGACGATAAATTAATTCAGAATTTTCGTTCTGGTTTTATGATTTGAAACTTAGTCTCCTATGTAAATATAAAAGGAGAAAATCATTTGATTTTAAAGTATCAAAATATTCAGAATAGTGGGAAAATATTAAAATAAAGTTGTAGGTACTAAATGTTAATTAGAATGTTTACATGTATGATATAGTGGCCACACAATTGAAAATGTAGCAAAGCTATAGTTACTTATGAATTGTTAGTTTTCCTGCTGTTTTCCAACTGATCAGATAATATTAAGAGTGTCTCACCATTGAATGAAAAATAGGCTAGAAATTAAGAAAGAAATTAAAACCTTTTTAGAATTCAATTGAAACGAAAACACAATACACTCAAACTTATGGAGCACAATGAAAGCGGTTTCAATAAGCAAGTTTGTGGCACAAAATGCCTACATTAAAAAAAAAAGGAGAGATCTCAGTAACTTAACAGCATACCTGAAACCTCAAGTACAACTAGAAGAAATAACACACAAGTAGAGTAAAAGGCAAGAAATAATCAAACTCAGGATTGAAATCAATAAAACACAAACAAGCACTTAAAAATACAAAGAATCAATGAAATGAACAGTGGTTTCTTTGATAAAATCAATAAGATTGACAACCCCTTACTGAAATTAACTAAAAAGTGGAGAGAGAATATTCAGGTTAGCAAAATTAGAGACAAAATGGGGAGGGGGCATACCAGTAGACACAGGAAATCCAGAGAATTATAAGTAAATACTTTCAAAACTTATAACATGAAAATAGAATCTAAAAATACTGGACATCAACCAAAAAAAAAAAAAAAAACCTCAAGTTAAACAGTGGGTTACCGATCTAAACAGAATTCTCAGTGGATAAAATATAAATGTCTGAGAAGCACTTAAGAAATGTCAACATCATTGGTCATCAGAGAAATGCAAATCAAAACTACTTTAAGATGTTTATCTTATACCAGTTAGAATGGCCAAAATCAATAAAACAAATAATAGCTCCTGCTAGCGAGGATGTGGAACGAGGGGAAACTCATCCATTGCTGGTGGTAGTGAATGTAAACTTGTACAATTACTATGAAAATCAGTTTGGCAGTCCCTCAGGAAGCTGGAAATAGTTCTACCTCAAGATTCAGCTATACCACTCTTAGGCATATGCCCAAAGACAATTAATTCTATTACAAAGACACTTGCTCAACCATGTTTATTGCAGCTCTATAAACCCTTTGATTTACAGCGATGACCTGCCTGCAAGATGTGCTAGTGCAACAGTGGTGCAAAGCTTGTGGGTGTAACCAACCAGTATTTGATTGGACTTAAGGCCCACTCCATGAGATGAAACTTATACCCAATATAGGTAATCAAGAACCAAATAATAGACAGCTGAGACCTACAGTAAATCTAAATACTGTTCTGCTAAAGGAAGGAATGTAGCAATAAAACAAGTCCTAATGACATTCTGCTATACTCATAGATCAGTGCCTTGCTTAGTCATTATCTGAGAAGTTTCCTCCTGCAATAGATGGGAACAAATACAGAGATCCACAGATGGACAATGGAGACACACACACACACACAGAGAGAGAGAGAGACAGAGAGAGAGAGAGAGAGAGAGAGAGAGAGAGAGAGAGAGAGAGAGAGAGAGAGAGAGGGAGGGAGGGAGGGAGGGAGGGAGGGAGGGAGGGAGGGAGGGAGGGAGGGATGGAGAGGGAGGGAGGGAGAGGGAGAGGGAGAGGGAGAGGCAGACAAAGGCAGAGACAGAGAGACCTTGGAACACTCAGTCCTATATAGGATGTCTCTATCCCCATCCCTTCCCACAGGGATTACAGGATTCTGCAGAAAAGGAGGCAGAAAAATTGCAAAAGCCAGAGGAGATGGATATCACCAAAGAAACAAGGTCTTCTAATACAGCAGGACTGACACATACATGAACTCACAGAACTTGTGGCAAGGTTCACAGTACCTATACAGATCTGTGACATGTGAAATTCCAGTACTGAGAGGAAAAACAGACACAAGCTCCAATCCATAACTCAGAAGCTATCTCAAATTGATAACTACTCACAAATGAAAAATTAATTTTCTCCAACATATTTTCACTGGGGATATGAACCATTCTTAAGAGCAGGCCTTGTGCCCAGCAGCAGATTGCCAGCCAAAAGAAAGCAATTCAATGTCAACCTTGGAGGTTCTTTGTATCATAATGTGAAATCGGACTTAAAAAAATTAACCTTTCAGATAGGTTCACTCTATCTCCCTGTCTGTCTCTGTCTCTGTCTCTCTCCCTCTTTCCTTCCCTCCCTCCCTTCCTCCCTCTTTCTCCTGTTCATCTGTGGGTCTTTGTATTTGTTCCTATCTACAGGAGGAAGCTTCTGGGTTTGTATGGGGTTCCTTTCTGTGTGAACTTAAGTATCTCTGCATCTTTATATATTTCTTGTGCTTTTTCTTCTGTTTGTTTGTTTTGTCCTTTTCCAATTTGTGTCTTTTGCTTTATCTTACTTTATTATTATTCTTATATGCTTGCTTCTTTTTTTTTTCTAATAAGAGATGGAAAAGGTGAATATCTAGATGGGAGGGAAGATGAGGAGAGGAAAACCATAATTAGAGCATATTGATTTTTTAAATTTTCATTGATTCTTTGAGTTTCACATCATGTACTCCAATCCCACTCATCTCCTCCATCCTTTTGTATCTACCCTCTGCCTTTGCAACCTCCTCCACAAAAGAAAATTAAAAAAAAAAGAAAAACAAAACAAAAACATCTCACTGTGGAAGCTGTCATGTGTCGGTGTGTCCCACAGTATACTGTTTTGTCCACACATCTTTACTTGCAATTGTCCATTGCAATGAGTCATTGGTCTGATTTGAGATCTATGGCTTCCAAATACGATTAATCTTGGACCCTCATCAGGACTCCTTTCTGATATCCTGTTGTTGCCTTATGTCATGGGGATCCTGTAGCTTTGGATCTGAAGGACCAGCCCTTTTATGTGCTCCAGCAGTTCACCCAGTGCTGCTGTTGTGCAGGGATAGGGCCATCTGTTCGATTCTCATGTCCTCTGGGCCAGCTCTTCTGCCTGCCACAGGTGTCCAGGGACAGGAGGAGGCCGTCTCTCCTACGCTCACAACACCTCACAGCAAACAAGCTGAGAGGCCAGCTCTCCTATGCTCACAATCTTGGGACCAGTTCCCCTGTGCTGCCTAGGTGAAATGTTCCAGCTGGCAATGGGTGGGACCAGGTCTCCAGAATGCCACAGTCAGTGAGAGGCAGGGCCATCTCTGCACAACCCTTAGACATCAGCATAGTCCCAGGCTGCAGCCCAGACCAGGAATGTCCACATGGTCGTTAGTGGTAACATGAGACATGAACACAGACCCCTGTTGCTGCATGACCAGGGACTCAGACATGGCCCTCAGCAGCAGCACAGGCTGGGACTTCACCATGATCTCAGGTGGCAGGGCAGGCTACTTATATCAGGCTATTTCTCTCTTCCTTTGAGTTTCCAGTTCTGCATCTCTTCATAATGTTCAAAGCATTCTTTTTCTCTCACACCTCTCCACCATATACTTTTACATCTTAGTGGCTCCCACTGGGGCAGGCTATTTGGCTGGCAGTCCTCTGGGTGACCTCTGCCTGCCTGTGCAGTATGACTTGGTAGCCAACAGGCCTCTGGGTTGTCTATGGCCAGCCCGTCACTAAGGGCTGGCCTCTAATCAGAATTGTACAGAGGGGAAAACATATTTTCAATAAAAGAAAAAATAGAATAAAAGAGTGGATAAATGGGTGCTATCTGTTAATAGAAATGTAATAATGTAGTGAATAGGATGTTAATAATGAACTCATCATATGTTTATGTCTGGATTTAAAGTTTTTAAAGCACTCATTTACTATTTTGCTTTAGCTTGAAAAACATAAACTTGTTTCATTATACACATTAGTAATGTACTATTTGAGCCAAGAAATTATTCATTCAATTTTGCTTTGTTGTTGGAAAATGTATTTTTTTGAACTGTATACAAAATTAGAAAAAAATGTAATACTGTCCCCCCCCCAAAAAAAATGTGTTGTCAAACCTGGGTATGAGGTTTTAGGGGAGCTGTCTCAGTGGATGAAATGGTTGCTCTAGCTGTACACTTACACGGGAAAAAGGAATTGTACACACATATATACATGCATGTACACATCACAGAGAGAGGGGGAAGAGAGAGAGAGAGAGAGAGAGAGAGAGAGAGAGAGAGAGAGAGAGAGAGAGAGAGAGAGAGAGAGAGAGAGAATGGACAGAGGCTGCTAACATAGTTCAGTAGTAGAATATATGTACCTAGCATCTGTGAAGTGTTAGACAAAAAATCACCAAAAACAAAACGATGTAAAACCCAACACCTAGGCATTGTGCAGGAATAATTTTGCATTTAAGTACTTTTAAAAAACTGCTCCTCAATGGTTCAAGCCAGATTAACACACAGCAAGGGCAGAATAAAATGCCTTTTCTGGAAGAAGGAACTAAAGGTATCAGAATACAGACAGAGCAGCCATGCAGAAAGAGGAGAGGCTGTCAGCCCTGGATAACTGCTGCCATGGCAACAGTCTCTAGGCCCCTGACTTTCTCTGCTGGAATCTGAGCAAGTCCAGGAGAATTTCTGGCCCAGGGTTTCCTGCCCCAGTGGCAGGAACAGAGCCTGTCTTCCCTCTAATTACCCCCTTGTTTTCACACAGCAGGACCTGTCTGCCTGGGTTCCTCCAGCCAAGGGTGCTCTGTTGCTGAATTCCTCTGCATTCTTTCCTAAAGACACATACATTATGGTGGCAGTTCTTGCTGTTAGACTAAGGATCTGTTCACTGAAGCAGGTCCTGCCTAGCCTTTGGCTTTCCTGTTTTTCTTTTATCTCAGCATTCCTGATCCTCTATCCGCTGGGTTAGAGGACTGGTGTCCAAATAGGAATGCAATGACAGGAGTCTTCCCTTTTTTGCTTCTGGTGTTAACTGATGTGTGAAAACATATACATCACACATATGCACGTGCACACATGCATACCTGCATGTTTCCAGAGGAACAACAACTCTGAAGAAGGGTTGTAGCAACTTGAGCTTTTGGAAACACATGGGGCCAGAGAAGGTGGGTCCACAGGGCTAAAGGAAGCCACTAGCAAGCTGGGGAGTGCGGGGGGGGGGCAAAATTCATGGTATTAGGCACCATCTTGAGATTCTGCAGTCATACATGGGACCCTGCAATACCCAGTTTTGCTGCTGTTTATGCTCTCCTTCCCTAGAAGTCAGGTCAGTCTGTTGTAAAAGCAAGTCTAGACTGCTTTTAACCAGGGTTCTCTTAGGAATAAAAGTTGGTTGAATTGGTTGAATTCTCCATATTGAAGCATTGGGAGCACTTTCTGGACTCCAGTTAAATCTGGAATACAGAACTTCACTTGAGCTGTCCTATCTTCCCGGGTTCCAGCATACTCATTGCTAGTCTTCAACTTGGGGATTCTTAAACACCCCCAAAGATTCCCAACCGTTATAGTAGAGGACAGGAGAAGAACTGGGCCCATAATTTGTATCTATTTAAAATGATAACGGAACCCCTCCCCCATTAAGAGCCATTAAATGTGTCAAAACAAAGGTTTTGCAGTGTCATTTCTCTTTTGATATGGTCTTTTCTTTCGTTTTAAAATAGACATGTTTTTCAGATAGCTTCAGCTTTATAGGAAAATTGAAGGGAAAGTTCCCGTGTATATGATAACATGTCTCTCTCATTATTAATATCTTACCATTTTAACCAATTTATGAAATATCCTTTGTTTTATGAATATTCCTTTCCTGCTGTAAGATCCTCCTTTCTACAATGCCGAGTCACTGTTTGTTCTGAAATTTTAGTTCATAACTGTACTGATCCGGTGTTTTCTAGACTGTCACAGTACAGAAAACTTTCTGGTATTTTTCCCACGGTGAAACTGGGTTTATGTGCTTTGAGAAACAGGTTATAGAGGTAAAGTGTTTCAACACAGCATATCAAGGCTACATGTTATTAATATGATTTATGAATATTTTGAGGCTGTATTTCTTTGTATATCTCTGGTTGGCCTGGAACTTACTATATTGACTCTCAGGTCTGAAAGAAACTCCATTTCCCCAAATTCTGTTGTTTGGATAAAAGCCAGCACTTTCATGCCTCGGGTCCTTTTGAAGCTGGTTTGCCTCTACCAAAAGAAGTAATTTTTCTTATCTTTGACAGAAGGGACAAATGGCTATCTGTGATGCCTATTAGCATCCCAAAGCTTTTCCTAATGAGGATCAAACCCAGGTCCTCATGTAAACATGGGATGTACCATTCAACTATAGTGCAGGCATCTTGAGAGATTTGAACACAGGTGCATTTGTTACCTATTGAGAAAGTACTTTTTTTTCTTTTTGCTTCTCTTAATTATTTCATTACATTGACTTTCAAATATTAAACTCTTCTTACAATCTGGTTAGGATAAATTGATGTATTGCTGGATTCAATTCCCTTACATTTTTATTAAGAATTTTTGCATATGAACCAAATATGAATGTAATCCAATCACTAAGGCCAGAGGACACTAGTTCAATAACCAAATCAGCCAAACAAACAAACAAACAACCAAACCAACCAACCAAACAACAACAACACAAAAGGAAAAACCTGAAAAACTAACATCCAAAAGAATTCTTGCATCTTTATCCATGAGGCTGCTATTTCTCTTGTACAGCTTTTATATTTGTATCAAGGCAATACATACTTCATTATAAATAAAGGAGGCTTCTTCTTTCACTTTCTCAAATAATTGTTTAAAACTAGTAGTATATTCATCATTAAATGTCTGATAGAATTCACCAGTGAAGATATTGGACTTAAAATTTTCATGGGATTTCAATTGGGGAAGGGTAGTGAGGCAGAATCTATGTAAACGTTGTCCTGGAACTTGCTCTATTCAACAGAATGACCTGCCTGCTGAATGCTGGGATTAATGATGTGCAGCTTGGGAAATTTTTAAATAATTTATTTTAAATATGTAAGTAGTGATATGAAGGAGATGTCTTATAACAATGAGTGAGAAATGATGTTCATGATCTCTTGCTGAATTCATATTCAGTGATTACATATTGATAGTTGAAATTGTCTGTGAATTGTCCCATTGAAACCAGATACTGTATGACTCAGGGTTTTTGTTTGTTTGTTTGTTTGTTTGTTTTTATTTAGATATGGTATGTAGCCCAGGCTGGTCTCAAATACTCAATTCTCCTGTCTCAGATTCCAGAGTACTAAGATTACAAGCACATGCTACCATCCCTAGTTGGTAAACAGGCCATTTTAAATGTTTCATGGCAACTATATTTCTCCTTCCACATGTGGATTTTGTTGGTATTTCTATATGACTAGCTGAATTATTTTAGTCAAAAGCAGTGTATACACACTGTAAAACAGTGTATATACAATCTCTCAAGAAACCAAGCATTTGGCTAAATGTAGGGGTCCCCTGAGATAAAGGCAGTTTTGCAGTGTTCTATTTCTTTGACCACACTGAGGTACTAAGCTACACTGATTGCCTGCTAATTGTTCTATTGTTTTCTACAATACTCTGGAGTATAAATTGTTCAGTTTTATTTTCATGCCAGGAGGTATCCACATAACCTTGTCTTTCTCAGATCTCTGAGAAAGTAACAGGTACATAGCTTGTCTGTGTCTCCACTGACCATTGATGTTCTCCTAATTGGTTTTCAACATAAACAGTATTTTCAAAAGCCATTCTGACATCCAATGTGCATGCCACACCAACTGATTCTCCAACACAAACTGGAGGGCAGTTGAAATCACTCCATGCCTTGCTTTTAAATCAAGGACCATCTGGGCACTGTGGCACAATAGGAACCCTTACAGAAAGGCTCTTCTTAGCTGGGCACTGGTGATGCACACCTTTAATCTCAGCACTTGGGAAACAGAAGCAGGAGAAATTCTGGGAGGTTGAGGCCAGCCTAGTCTACAGAGTAAGTTCCAGAACTTCAGAGCTATGTAGAAACTCTATCTCAAAAATTAAACAATAAATTCATAAAGGACTCATGGGCAGAGAACTCCAGACTACTCAACTGTCATCAACCGGTTCTCTTGTTTTCCAACCTAGACCTTTCATCCACTCATTTGCCAGTTGCTTTATCTGAATCCTCCTGGTTCTTCCTCTTTGCTTTTGCAACTGGAGTGAACTCTGAAGCATTGTTCTTAAACCTGTGACATCCACAAAGGTCTGCTTCTCCAGCTTTTCCCCTGCATCTGATTTGGGTTCTTTATATTATTAATACAGACTATACATTTCTATCAGCCTAGTTCAGCAACCTCTGGAGACTTCTGGCCTCTTGAACTCCATACTAGTGTCTGTAACAAAAATCTGGTGTCAATAGTGTTGCCTGTAAAGGCAGACCCTACAAATTAAAATTCTCTATCAGAAGACATACTTCAACCTACATATACCAGCTACAAATGAGGTTCTCAGGCTACTCCCATTTCTAGTTTGAAATGTGAATGTTCACCTGATCAATTTTTTTTGAATAACTCACAAGTCATTAGATAGAGAGAGGGGGGGGAGAGAGAGAGAGAGAGAGAGAGAGAGAGAGAGAGAGAGAGAGAGAGAGAGAGAGAGAGAGAGAGAGAGAGAGGAGAAGGGAAATTTAGGACAGAAGACAGAGCAGAGGAGGCTGGGGTTGGAGTAGAAATAACAAAAGGAATGTTTTAAAAACCATATGGAAACATACTATCTTCTACATGTATCTGATATGGAGGTGTTTAATTGGAGTCATGCTATACAGAGAGAGGATAATGCTCTTCTCATAAGCCACAGGTGCCAAATAAAATGTCCAGTGCTACCAGAGCCATACTGATACAGATAAAGATGCTTGCAGCTAGCCATCAGACTGAGCATGGGGACCCCAATGGAGGAGCAACAATATCAACCAACCAGATCCCCCAGAGCTCCCAGGGAATAAACCACCAACCAAAGAGTACACATGGAGGGACCCATGTCTCCAGATGCATATGTAGCAGAGGATGGCATTGACTGGCATCAATAGGAGGAGAGGCCTTTGGTCCTGTGAAGGCTCGATTATCCAGTGTACGGGAATGCCAGGGTGATGAGGTGGGAGTGGGTGAGTGGGAAGGAGAACTTCCTCATAGAAGCAGGGGGTGGGGGATGGGAAAGGGGATAACATCTGAGATGTAAATGCATTAAATATCCAATACAAACGATTTAAAAAATAAATGTCCATTGCTAGATGTGGTAGACTTCCCCTCAAGTTGTTGGTCAGGGCTGTCCTCATGACTCTTCCCCTCAATAATACATGCTATTTGTAGTGACAATTTTGGAGTTTTAATCCCAGGTGTGGAATATGGGCCTGCAGCAGACTGTCTACTTCACCTGATTTTGATTTGCCTTGTGCGCTAACAGATTTTGTCAGCTGCAGATAGTTTCTGTGAGTGTGTAACAGTTGGTAGTGTCAGGAACCATGTGATGAAAGCTGCTCTAGGGGATAGGTTATCAACAATCTTACCCAGCTGTGAGCCCAGTGAGTTCCAATCATTAAAGCACTTTACCTACCATTATCTGTTTATTAAAAAGAATTAAATTCAACAATAACCAAATTAAAGACATTGACATGCTGGGTAGACTAAAATGTAGGACAGGAGTGCTGTTCCAAATATACTACATACTTTGTTCTATACAGTTTTCTTCATGCGACAAATCCTACAACTGTGCAATACTCTTGTTTCTCTAGCATTATGCATTTGATTTCTATGTGCATTATGAACCACATACCATAATATTATTATTTTATAATATGTAATTACTTCTGTTTAGCAGCATTATTGAGATATAACTTGTGTGTCATATAATCCATCTGTGAAAATTATATAACTATATAGTCCTAATGTATATTCATAGTAAAGGAGTCCAGGCATTGCCTCCCTAAGATGAGCACCCTCACTGGACATGGTGACGCACACCTTTGATCCTAGAACTTGAGACGTAGAGTAAGGTGGATTTTAGTGAGTTCCAGGTCAGCCAGAGCTACATAGTGTAAGCCTTTCTCTAATAACAAATAAATGAATAAATAAATGAATAAATGAACAAATGAATGAATGAATAAATGAGTAAACAAATAAATAAATAAAATATTAGACCCTTCATAAAGTATTTTGAAGGGCAGTAGAAAACAGCAAACAGTTCCTAGAAGCAACATTTTTCTGAAACATCCTTGTTTGCATAAAGTCTAAATTTCCAAATAGGAATAAAAGCAAAAACAAAACTCTGCTTTTTTGAGTTCTATTAAATAAATTCACATCATAGTAAAATAACTTAAACTGTTAATATACCTAGACTGAATTTTATCATGGTTCTTTGACTTTTACTTTGGTGCCAAAGATCATTTACAAGTAATTGTCTGACAAGTAGGCCAATCAGACTTTATCCTAAGGCTACCCAGTGTCTTCCCTAAACCCATTAACCTCCCTTGAGAATCATTTACTGATTACTTAACAGTCCCTATTGCTCTCCTCATACACAAACATATCTAAATAAGCTTTTGAAAATACCATATACATTTGTAAGTAATTTTGACCTAGTGTGCAATCAATCACATTGTTGTAATTTCCTCCTATGCTGTGTTTTTTTTAAAAAAAATTTTTTGTACATTAGTAACTTTGTTTGCCTCTTCTATTTAAAGTCCCTTTGTCAGTTTATTTTTTTAAAAAAAAACTTGAAAAGATAGAGAGAAATTGTTCTTAATTCCTACAATACTGATGTGCAAATTTTATGGCATTTCCAGAATCCCTAAAGAAAAACCCATCTCCATTACCACTCATCTCCCCTTTGTACTCTTCTCCTAGCTCCGTGCACTCATTAACATTTTTTCCTTGATAGATTTGGTGATATCACTATTTATTATGAACTGAACAGTGTCTAATATTTTGTGGCTGTCTACTTTCACTAAACATAATGTTTTTAAAGTTTACTCTATAGGAACATGGCTCAGCACTTCTTCCTTTTTTTCCTCAAGTAAATATATAGTTTGTCTATTCACAAGTTGATAGGCATCTATTTTTCAGCTATGATGTTGCTATGAACATTTTTGTGTACTTTTATATGCTTATATATTTTGATTTCTTTTGTGCATATACCTTGGAGTAGAAGTGTTTGGCCAAATGATAACTTTATGCTTGACATTATGACAAACTGTCAATGCATTTCCAAGGTTAGTACAGCATTTTACAATACAGCAAGATGTGGGGGCTGCATTTTCTCTCCATCCTTTGTCAAAGTTTATTTTCTATTTCTTTCATTTTGTTCATGTTCTTTTGTGTGATATGTTTGTGTTTCTTATTTGAATTTCCCTAATTGCTAATAGTTTTGAACTTCTTTTCATGTGGCTACATGTTACAATAATTTGGGTAAAATCATTATATGCAAAACAGGCAAATCTATGCCCAGAATAACTATTTACACTAGTAAGGACAAAATGCTGACATTTTATGGTGGAAAACGAAGGAGTCTATTATGATGATGAAATTAATGGTGATTGGATGAAGTAAGCAGGAGTTAATAACAATTCTGGACTTGTTGTCCAGCATATACACATCAGAAAACAGGAAATAAATTCACCCAAAGTTCAAGGAACTTTCTAGCTCAATAAAATTTCTATGAGTCCAGAAAGACTTTCCCTTCAAATAAATTTGGATCTTCACACGATATAGCTTCTGACAGAAGGGATTTGGCTCTCAGCACACCTTTTGATGAACATGTGTTTGGAACACAAGTATCTTCACATCCCGTGTCTATCTACATATTCATATGTATGGGACATGCAGAGATATTTCTAATTTGAAAGACAAACCAATACCTGGTCCCTCCCACCACAAAAAGTACTATTATTAGTTACTTTTCCTGTTGTTGCAATATGACCCCCAATAAAAGCAATTTAAAGGAGAAATCATTTTGGCTCACAGTTTGAGGGTTCAATTTCTCATGATGAAGAAATTATAGAAGCAGGAGCTTGAGGTGGCTTGTCACACAGTGTTCAGTGAGGATGCAGGGAGTAACAATGCTTAGTGCTCAGATCACTTTCTCTATTTTATAGAGTATATAGTCCTGGACTATGAGATGCTGCTACTCATATTCAGGATATGTCCTCTAACCTCAATTTCCCCAATCAAGGCAATCATTACTAGACATACCCAGAGGGTATGTAATCTAAATAAACCCTCACAAGCATGCTTAGAATAATGTAGTGCCATACATTATTCTAGATTCTGGTTAGCTAACAATTGATATTATCCAACACATGGGCCTATTTTGGTCTTGGAGTCACACATTCCTTAGTTGGATGTGTTATGCTGCTCTTACTTGGAAAGCTGTTAGAACATTAGAGGGACCTGAAACAAGAGCAGGCACTTCAACAGCTCTAGGCTGCTAGATTAAGTTCTCTGCCACTTGGACCATATGATCCAGTAAACCTATTGTTACTTGAGGTGTCATTGGTAGATATGGGGGCTATTTGGAGCCTTTGCAGGTCCCATAGGTGAATAACAGAGGGGACCTTTGTGATTTTTTTTTCATTTTTTTTAAAGGTTGTAATTAAGTATTTGTGGGGACCCTTGTGATTTTGAAGCAAGGTCCTGTTGCTATCTGCAGACAACTATTCTCCCTTTAAGAAGCAGCTCTTAGCCTGGTATTGGACATTAGTGCAATGAGTAACCAATATACCATGTGACCTAAGAGGTCCATAATGAGCTGGATATTATTTCATGCACCAAACTACAAAGTTGGACATGTACAGCAGTAATCTAGCATTAAGTGGAAGTGGTATGGATGTGAACAGGGCCAAGGACATACTAAAGGTAGGAACAAATTGCACAAAGATGTTGTCCAAATGCTTTCGGAGAGGCTTATGGTTCTTATTCCTGCAGTAATGCCTTCTGTCCCTAAGCATGCAGTCATGGCATCATGGTGGTGAGCTTTATGATCAGTTGACTGAGCTAGAGAAAACTTAGGACCGGTTTATAGATGTGTCTGTAAAATATACAAGCACCATCCAGAATTGAGCAGACACATCATCACTTCTTTCTGGGAAACCCCTGACAGGTACTGGTCAAGAAAAATCTTCACAATGGGCAGAATATCAAATAATAATCATGGCCATACCCTTTTCTTGGAAAGAGAAATGGCCAAAGGTGTGATTAAATACTGATTTATTGGCTATAACCAATGGTTTGGGCAGATGGTAGTGGAGAATAGTTGTAAAATTGCCGAGTATGATGTCTGGGGAAGAAGGATCCGGATAGATCTCTCCAAATGGGCAAAGGAATTGAGTTGCATGTAAAAGCTCACCAAAAGTTACCCTAAGGGCAAACGCTACATCTTGTGAAGATCTAAATTCATTCAAAGGAGGAAAGCCTAAACTGAAAACATTTTCTGGCCTTCAGAGGCAACTGTATAGGCAAGTGTTTCTCTAGGGTCAGCATACAAATGATGATAAAGTTGTGGTCAGGGAGACAGGATACACCTCATGCTACCAGCATAACTCAGTAGCATCATCTGTATGGTACTGGTTTTGAAGGCATGAAAGATAGGAGGGAGGGAGGGAGTGGGGGGAGTATCATGAGATCCTGCTTCACTATTTCAGATAGCAAATAAGACCAGGCAATGGATGGCAAAGTCTGAGTTCCTACAATGAGGGCATATGAGAAATCGTTGTGTGATACTGTGAGGGTGAAACTGAAGTTGTAGTGAAAAAAAATCCTGGATATTGGTGATGCCATAGCATGGGCTATCCATTAAGGAAAGCTGCAGGTGTGGAGTGGAACAGGCTCAAGAGAGAGAGAGGCTATGCTGGATGGGTAAGGCGACTTAAACTCTTTGAAGCCCAGCCAGCTTCATCTTGAAATGGTAGACTAGAGCTTGCAGGATTTGTTATTTTCTGCAATAGATTTCGGACTTGATTACTTTGATCATTCCTTGATATGTTCTAATCATCTATTTTGGAAAAGAAATGATTTATTCTGCATCATTATGTCTTATATAAGTCGTTCTTTAAATTTTTTTTATTTCCTAGGAGCTCACAGTTAAGAGATTGAACTTTACAACTGTTGTAAAAGACCACGTTTTGAAGTTTAACATATTTTGCATTGTAATATGAGCATAAAAAGTATAATTTTATGACTTAAAGTGAAGTGTTTTGGTGTCAAGTTGACAAGAGGTTGGCTTAATTGTTAATAATGGATTTAGAATTATCATAAGAATGGTCTTTGGGCTTACCTATGAAGGATTACCTAGATTAGACTGAGGTGGAAGACCTGCCCACAGTGGGTGATACCATTATAGGATTCTGGACTGTGTAGAAGGTAAATATGAGCTGAGCAGTGGTTCATAACATACTATTCTCTGCTTCCTGATTAATGATACAGGAATTAACCTCTTGACAATAAGACTTATCTGTTATAAAGAGTATGCCCTCAAAGCGTGAGCCTCAAAATTACTTTTTTTCTTACGTTATTTTTCTTGGGAAAATTAATTACTGCAACAGGAAAAACAACAAAAACACTATGTAACTGAAATTTTAGGGAGCAAGCCCCATAATTCCAACAGCCTAGCCTTGTATGTTATGCTGTTATCATGATTAAACAGACAAGTGGTAAAAATCAAAAAGTAGATTTAGAACCAATAAAAAGAGTCCAGTATTTCCAAGTTCATCTTCAAGGTACTGGCACATGATTTGGGTTTAAATAGAGAAGGAGCTGGAAAAAGACATGTATATTTCAGTAATCTTAGTCAAGGTGTGGTCTAATTGATCATTGTCTCCATTCTGATTCGTAATGCAAGACGATGTTATTAATCCTGGAATTGCTCGGGTAATCAGTCATGTCATAGACAAAGATTATTTGGGGCTATAGCCTCCCCAACATGTGTGAATTCCTTCATATATGGCTTATCTGTCCTCCAGTGTCTGCTCATACTGGAATTTAAAGTGATTGCAGGTTAAAGAAATGGCATTGAGACGCAGAGCGGAACCTGGCCTACCTGCCACCCAGATCGGCGGCTCATAGAGGCTGAGCAACTGGTGGGTGGGAGACGTGGGCTGCAGGGGAGCAGAAAGATCTCTGTGGAGTACACAAGGAAAGTGCACCCCCTGCCTTGCCCTGCCCTGCCGTGCCTGATCTAGCAAACAGAAACAGAACGTTGGAACTTCTGCTCACACCCAACGACTCTGAGGCATAAAACAGGGCTCGACCCATCTGACACCTCAACCAGTGGAGAACCAGAGACACAGACCAGATACAAGGGAAAGGTAAGAACATATAACTGACAACAAAATGGAAAGAGGAAAGAGAAAGAGTATATACCAAGGGAACCAAGATAATCTAGCAACACCAGAGCCCAGCTCTCCCATAACAGCAAACATCGGAACTCCAAACACTCCAGAAAAAGAAGACACAGACCTGAAATCATGCCTCAAGACGCTGATAGAGTTACTTAAACAAGAAAGGGAGGAAAAGCAAAAAGATTCAGAAGCTTTTAAGGAAGAAACAAGAAAAACACTCAAAGAACTCAAAGAACTAGAGGAAAACAGAACCAAAGAAATAAAAGAATGGAAGAGGGAAATTAAAACAGAGATTGACACAATAAAGAAAACACTAAAAGAGATAACCCTAGAGTCAGAACACCAAAAAAAGAAATCAGGAGTCACAGAAGCAAGCATTTCCAATAGATTACAGGAGATCGAAGAGAGAATCTTGGGGGCAGAAGACAACATTGCAAACATAGACAAAACAGCAAGAGAAGATGCAAAAAACAAAAATCTCCTAACCCAAAATGTCCAGGAAATCCAAGACACAATGAGAAGACGGAACCTAAGGATAATAGGAATGGAAGAGGAAGAAGAGTATCAACTAAGGGGCACAGTAAATATCTTCAACAAAATCATAGAAGAAAACTTCCCTACCCTCAAGAATGAGATGACCACGAGCATAAAAGAAGCCTTCAGAACTCCAAATAGGTTGGACCAGAAAAGAAATACCTCCCGACACATAATAGTAAAAACATCAAGCCCCCAAAGTAAAGAAAGAATACTAAAAGCAGTAAGGGAAAAAAGGTCAGGTAACATATAAAGGCAGACCAATCAGACTCACACCCGATTTCTCAACAGAGACTATGAAAGCTAGAAGAGTCTGGACAGACATCATGCACTCCTTAAGAGAGCACAAGTGCCAGCCCAAGCTGCTATACCCAGCAAAACTATCAATCACCATCGATGGAGAGACGAAGATATTTCAAGACAAATCAAAATTCACACAATATCTGACAACAAACTCAGCACTACAACGAATTATAGGTGGAAAACCCAATACAATGAAGGAAAATACAGCCTAGTAAGAACAAGGAAACTCCTAAACAAGAAAACCAAAAGAAGAAAAAAACACAGACACAACTCAACCCAAAAAAGCAATAATGGCAGGAAACAGAAACAACTCTTCCTTGATATCTATTAACATAAATGGTCTCAACTCCCCAATAAAGAGACATAGACTATCAGACTGGATACATAAACAAAATCCAGCCTTTTGCTGCATACAGGAAATTCATCTCAGAGACAAAGACAGACACTATCTCAGAGTAAAAGGGTGGGAAAAAAAACTTCCAAGCAAACAGCTCCAAGAAGCAAGCTGGAGTGGCTATTCTAATATCGAATAAAGTAAATTTCCAACCAAAAGTTATCAAAAAAGATAAGGAAGGACACTTTTTACTCATTACTGGGGAAATCTGTCAGGAGGAACTCTCAATCCTTAACATATATGCTCCAAATAAAAAATCACCCACATTCATAAAAGAAACCCTACTAAAGCTCAAAAAATACATTTCACCCCACACAATAATAGTGGGAGACTTTAATACCCCACTCTCACCAATGGACAGATCAGGGAAACAGAAACTGAACAAGGACACTGCAAAACTAGCAGAGACTTTGAACCAACTAGAATTAATAGATATATACAGAACATACTATCCCAAAGTAAAAGAATACACCTTCTTCTCACCACCCCATGGCACCTTCTCGAAAATTGACCACATAATTGGACACAGAACGAGCCTCCATCAATATAAGAAGATTGAAATACTCCCATGCATCCTCTCAGATCACCATGGTCTATGGCTGGTCTTTAACAACAACAAAGACAACAAAAAGCCCACATACACATGGAAACTAAACAATGCTCTGTTAAAGGATAGCAGGGACAACGAAGAAATAAAGAAAGAAATTAAGGATTTTCTAGAATTCAATGAAAACGAAAACACAACATACCCAAACCTATGGGATGCAATGAAAGCAGTATTGAGAGGAAAACTCATAGCCCTAAGTGCTTCCAAAAAGAAACTGGAGAGAGCTCACATCAGCAACCTGACAGCACAGCTAAAATCCCTAGAACAAAAGGAAGCAGATTTACCCAAAAAGAGTAGTCGGCAAGAAATAATCAAAATTAGGGCAGAAATAGACCAAATAGAAACAAAAGAACCATTGAAAAAATCAACAAAACCAAGAGTTGGTTCTTTGAGATAATCAACAAGATTGATAAACCCCTAGCCAGACTAACTAGAGGGCAAAGAGAGAGTATCCAAATTAACAAAATCAGAAAGGAAAGTGGGGACATAACAACTGAAACTGAGGAAATTCAAGAAATCATCAGATCCTACTACAAAAACTTATACTCCACAAAATTGGAAAATCTGGAGGAAATGGATGAATTCCTAGACAGATACAAGGTCCCAAAGTTAAACCAAGACCAAGTAAACCATCTAAATAACCCTATAACACCTAAAGAAATAGAAGAAGTCATCAAAAGCCTCCCAACCAAAAAAAGCCCAGGTCCAGACGGGTTCAGTGCAGAATTTTATCAGACTTTTATTGAGGATATAACACCTATACTCGCCAAACTATTCCAAAAGATAGAATCAGATGGAATATTACCCAACTCATTTTTTGAGGCTACAATAACCCTCGTACCTAAACCACACAAAGACCCTACAAGGAAAGAGAACTTCAGACCAATCTCACTTATGAACATTGATGCAAAAATACTCAACAAAATCCTTGCAAACCGAATCCAAGAACACATCAAAACGCTCATTCATCATGACCAAGTAGGCTTCATCCCTGGGATGCAGGGATGGTTTAACATAAGGAAATCCATCAATGTAATCCACCATATAAACAAACTCAAAGACCAAAATCACATGGTCATCTCCCTAGACGCTGAGAAAACATTCGACAAAATCCAACACCCCTTCATGTTAAAAGTCCTGGAAAGAACAGGAATCCAAGGCCCATACTTAAACATAATAAAAGCAATATACAGCAAACCAACAGCCAACATCAAACTTAATGGCGAGAAACTTGAAGCAATCCCACTAAAATCAGGGACTAGACAAGGCTGCCCACTCTTCCCCTACCTATTCAACATAGTACTGGGAATCCTGGCTGGAGCAATTAGACAGCAAAAGGAGATCAAGGGGATACAAATCGGAAAGGAAGAGATAAAAACATCACTCTTTGCCGATGACATGATAGTGTACTTGAGTGACCCCAAAAATTCCACCAGAGAACTCCTACAGCTGATAAACAAGTTCAGCAAAGTGGCTGGATACAAAATTAACTCAAACAAATCAGTAGCCTTCCTGTACTCAAAGGACAAACATGTGGAGAAAGTAATTAGGGAAAAGGTACCCTTCACAATCGTTACAAAAACTATGAAATACCTTGGTGTGACTCTAACTAAGCAAGTGAAGGACCTGTATGACAAGAACTTCAAACCTCTAAAGAAAGAAATTGAGGAGGATCTCAGAAAATGGAAAGATCTCCCATGCTCATGGATTGGAAAAATCAACATCTTAAAAATGGCCATCCTACCAAAAGCAATCTACAGATTCAATGCAATCCCCATCAAAATTCAAACCCAGTTCTTCATGGAATTGGAAAGATCAATGTGCAATTTCATATGGAATAACAAAAGACCCAGAATAGAGAAATCCATCCTCAACAACAAAAAAACATCTGCAGGAATCACTATCCCTGACCTCAAGCTATATTACAAGGCAATTGTGCTGAGAACTGCATGGTACTGGTACAGAAATAGGCATGTGGATCAATGGAATAGAATAGAAGATCCAGAAATGAGCCCTCATGTATATGGTCACCTGATTTTTGACAAAGGAGCAGTAAACATTCAATGGAAAAAGGACAGCCTATTCAACAAATGGTGCTGGTCCAACTGGCACTCAGCATGCAAAAGAATGAAAATAGACCCTTTCTTATCTCCTTGTACAAAGCTCAAGTGTAAGTGGATCAAAGATCTCCACATTAAACCAGATACATTGAAACTATTAGATGAGAAAGTAGGGAAAACTTTAGAACACATAGGTACAGGAGAAAATTTCCTGAACAAAACACCAATGGCTCAAGCTCTAAGGTCAAAGATTAACAAATGGGACTTAATGAGATTGCAAAGTTTCTGTAAGGCTAAAGACATCGTCAAGAAAACAAAATGGCAACCAACAGAATGGGAAAAGATCTTTACCAACACCACATCAGATAGAGGCCTAATATCCAAGGTGTACAAGGAACTCAAAAAGCTAGACACCAGAGAATCAAATAACCCTATTAAAAAATGGGCTACAGAGCTAAACAAAACGTTTTCAGTTGAGGAACACCGAATGGCCGAGAAACACCTGAGGAAGTGCTTGACATCCTTAGCCATCAGGGAAATACAAATCAAAACAACCCTGAGATTCCACCTCACACCAGTCAGATTGGCCAAGATCCAAAACTCAGATGACAGCAGATGCTGGCGAGGCTGCGGAGAAAGAGGAACACTTCTCCACTGTTGGTGGGGTTGCAAGCTAATACAACCACTCTGGAAATCTGTCTGGCGATACCTCAGAAAATTGGATAAAGTACTACCTGAAGACCCAGCGATTCCACTTCTGGGCATATACCCCAGAGACACTTTAATACACAACAAAGATATATGCACCACAATGTTCATAGCAGCTCTATTTATAATAGCCAGAAGCTGGAAGGAACCCAGATGTCCTTCAGAAGATGAATGGATACAAAAATTGTGGTACATATACACAATGGAATACTACTCAGCCACCAGAAACAATGACTTAACCAAATTCTTAAGAAAATGGCTGCATCTAGAGAATATCATCCTGAGTGAGATAACCCAGTCACAAAAGAACAGACATAATATGCAGTCACTGATAGTGGGATGCTAACCCCAGAGGCTTGCACTCCCCCAGAAACAACTCACAAACTGTATGAAGTCCAAGAAATAAAGAAAACAAAAAAATATACATATATTTACAAAACAAGAAGACTTTGACTATTTCCATATTGCATTTTGTTTTGCATGTACTTTACGCTTATTGTAACTATTAGATTTTCAATGCATACTGTCAAGCCCTTGAAAAAAATCAAGTACTGACTAAAAAAATATATTCACATGGTTTTATGTAAAAATTATTTCAATGTCTGAAAAAACAGTACTGACAAAAATGTATAATTTTAAGCAAAAAATGTTTAAAATCTGTACATTTATCTTTGTTTTGTAAAATAAAGTCGTTTAAAAAAAACTTAAAGGAAGAAAAAAAAAAAGCAATGGCATTGTTCTCTCTTCAGCCTTAAATGGTAGTAAGATAGAATTCCGTAGAAAGACATTCTTGAATAGTATGTTTATGCAAAGCAAAGCAGGCATTTGAAACAAAGTAAAGCAGACAGTCACAAAGTGAAGGCAGAGATGTCAGATATTCTACTTTTAGTCATTTTGTTATGCTGAGTAATGAATCAATGCTTTATTGTTGTTTTAGCAAAAGTCGATGAAGTTCCCATGATATCTTTTGACCATTTGTGTATCTTTTAGGAATAAAATGGCTACTTAAGCATTCACACATTTTCTGCTTGTTTAAGTTACTGTTCCTTTGCTGTGAAGAGACAACATGACCAAGGCAACTTTTATAAAAGAAATCATTTAATTGCAGACCTCCTTAGAGTTTAAGAGGGCTAGTTCAATATCATCGTGTCAGGGAATATGGCAATGTACAGGTAGTTAGTTATGGTGCTGGAGAGGCTGAGAGGCAGGGAGGCAGGGAGGGAGAGGGAGAGAGAGAAGGAGAGGGGAAAAGAGAGGGAGAGAGAGAGGCAGGGAGGCAGAGAGGGAGGCAGGGAGGGAGAGGGAGAGAGAGAGGCAGGGAGGCAGGGAGGGATAGGGAGAAGGAGAGGAAGAAGGAGGAGAGGGAGAGGGAGTCCACCCCCAGTGGCACACCCACTCCAACAAGGCCACACATCCTAATCCTTTCCAAAAAGTTCCATCAACTGGGGACAAGGCATTAAAAATATATGAGCCTTTGGGGGCCACTCTTGTTCAAATCATCACACTCCCCAACACAAATGCTCTTTTTAAACAGTTGGTGGTGTTTAGATTTTACATATGTACACATGTCCTTTATGATTGAGCTACACATAAAGTCCCTGTGTATCTTTAAAGATGAGTTACTTATGTTTTAGGATCAGTATTCAGAGTCCCTTATAATCTGGAAATTGGCTTTAAATTTGGCAATATTCTATACTGTAGCTTCTCTTTTCACTTATTTTTGTTTTCTTTTGAAACAGAGCTTTTCTGTGAAGCCTGGGACAGCCTCAAATCTGCTATTTTCCTGCCCCAATTTCTGAATGCTGATATTACAGGCATGTGTAACCACGCTCAGATATTTTTTTCATTCTGCTGTTTCATTTTGATGAGGCAGAATTTATCTTGTTTTGTTATATAATGTATTATTTGTCATAGCAAAGAAAACTTGCCTGAATTAAGATCATGAATATTTATACCTGTGTCAAAGTTTTAGCTGTTGCATTTCTATTTATCATCCATGTAGAGTTCTCTTTGGTGGGTGGTGTAACTTACTGGCTGAAGCCTTGATTTGGCTTTCTGAAATCTATAGGAGAGATGTTTCTGTTTTGATAAAACCTCATGTTCTCAACCCTGTATTTGAAAGCTACTTTGATTCATGACTACCTTTGGTTTTCTAATTATATAATCTCATATAACCATGCCCCCACTGAAACATGTTAATCAGGGCAAACTGAATCTGAGTTCTGAGGACTTGATCATTCATATTTGGCTCAAAATAAATTTCCTTCTTCCTTTTGAAGTGAGAGCTGTATTTTGTTTTGTTGTAGTTGTTGTTGTTGGTTTCTTTTTTATAAACAGTTTTGGAATGTGAACATGTAATTCCAAGGACAATCTACTTGCACTGTAGAAGTCACCTGAATTTTACCACCCTGGGCCCTTTTTGCCCAACTATCTATATTGTCTGCTTGGGTAGATATTGATGAGTTCTTTCCTGGGCCTAAGATTCCATTCAATTTGGCTGATATTCTATTGGTCTAGTCTGGGTTTGTTGTTGAGTATCCTTTTATTTTGTCAGGGCATTCAGTTGAGATGTTTGTTTATTTTTGTTTTCATAATATTTGTATGTTAACATTCAGATAATTTTCTCTGGTAATTAAAAAAAATATCTAAGATTGTGTTTTTTCCTGGGTTCTGTTTGCATATTATAACCTTGCCTATTTAGAGTAGACACTCGATAAGCACCTGATAATAAAGGCATTAAAGAAGCACCTGTTCTCAGTGAAGAATCATAATTACAGTAGTTCAATTTTCAAGTCTTTGGAAAAAGTGGGGAGCTGAAACTAAAGATAATATGGGTTTGGGTTTCCCAAAATGGGGAACATTAAATATACTAATTTTTCTCCATAATATACTAAAACTCCTAGCGAGTAAAAAAAATTCTTATTTTAAGCAGAATTTAAAAGCATCTAAGAAAATAAAATGAAGAAATTGCTAGTTTATACAAAACTAATAAGAATTTTGAAACTTTTTAAAAAGAGTTAAAGAATGGAAACTGAATAAAATCTTAGAAGCTGTGTCGTGCAGAATTCAAGATGAATTCTGAAGAATTAAAATTTCCAATCTACTATTGTCTTTTCACCTGCCTGATACTCATCTTTCATATACGTTATCAACTTCCCTTCTAGTCTCTTCTCTGTTTATCCCCAAGCAGAGTGAAATTCTGAATCAAATGTAGAGATAATACTATATGGTTGTTGTTTTTGTTTTTTAATGAGAAAGAGCCTATGCCAAGGAGAGATCCTGATACTATTTGTACTCCCTGGACTGGGCTAAAAACTGTAATTGGAGGGTTTTGAGAGTTATGTCAGGGCACACAAGAATTTGCTAAAGAATACAGATGAGTGTAATGTCTTACAAGCCAGGGTTTCTGAACTTTTATTAATTTGGAATTTTCATCTTTAAGAGTGTTTCACTCTCTGTAATTTGTCTTTTTAAAAATAACGAAGGGTTGTGTTATCCTTCTAACATTTTGTCTTTATTTACATGTAAAAGATGAAGGGTTTCTACCTTATTTCTCTTAATATAGTGCAGGTTACTTAGTACTACGGAGAAGAAATTGAAATCACCAAATCAGTCTCATTTCCTTTGAGTTCATAATATAAGAGGCCACCAGACCCAAAATTCCAACTAAAGAGATGAATAATAGTGAGTGAGTGGCAAGAAATGATGTGAGACACAAAAATTTTCCATGATTAAGTAATCTTAGGGAAGAATATAGTCTTTATGATTATTGTCTGAGTTTCTGTTTTTTGGAGGGTCATTGTTCTCAAAATACAAAGTGACTGCAGGTTGAGTACAATTTAACTCATTGTTTTCAGCTTTGAAGGGTGAAAGAAGTTAGACAAACACTTCCCAAATGATGAACATGCCTAAGCAGGGGAGTAAGCAGATAACACCGAAGATAGGAAACAAACACAAGAGGAAGGCAGAGGTGCCAGACGTACCTTTGTCTTTCAGACTAGAATGAGAAGCTAATTTTTTTTGTAGCAAGGTTGATCTCTGAGTTCCTGTTATAAAATAGTTTAGATGTTAAACAAAAGGTTAATTTAAATTAATTGGTGAGAGAAAAATAGACGTGTCTTTAGGACTGTTAAACATATTTTGTCTGTTTCAAATATATTTTTTTACTATAATATAGTTAATTACTATATTCATATATAGTTCATGTTTATAGTTATAGTTAACTAACAAAAATTTCTTCTAAACTTTACAAAAAATAAGACAGAAACAAATCATCAAGTATGCCAAATAAGTACACAAAATTATAGTTATTAAACACTTTTTTGGTAAAGACTGTTAAAGTAAAAAAGAAAAGGAGATGCTGTCATATGAGAAAGGGTTTCACATAGTAAAATAAGTTTTTGTGCTAAAATGGAAAAGAAAACAGGAGTGTAAAAATGTAGCCAGAGAACAAAGGATGTAGTGAAAGAAAGAAGCCAAGCAGCTATTTGCCCCACACAGAAGCTGACTAGCTTCCTACCCCAAACATTATCTGTGAGTCCTACAACATCATTCTGGAAACTGAGGTTATACCAAAAGGTTTCCCCTTTCAGTTCTCCATGCCTTTCTCTCTCTCTGCCCTAGGGATCAGGGAGCTAGCCTTCAGGATTTTGCTGTAAACCTCCCCACTTTCGGAGTTAGGACAGACTTCACAATCTGCCATTCCGGCTCAGAGTCTCTTTTGAGTCCCCACCTCCATGCTGTCTTTCTAAAGAATGTTCACAACAGTTAACTGTATAAAGAGATATACATAAAATTATTAATAGATTTGTCAAATGTATATATTTTAATGGATACACTAATGTAATATTATTAGACAATAAAAAAGAAATGAAAGGCAATACATGCTAGCAGCACAGACAAACCTTTAAAATATTATGAGTAAAAGAAGCTAGATACAAAAACTCCACATGCTTCATGATTCCATCGATAATATTCAAGTCCATAGAGAAAGAGGGTAGATTAGTGGTTGCCAGGGTATAATCTGTGTTTGGCATAATCTTAATTCAGCTATGACAATAGTCTTCTGGTCAGGTTAGCAAAGGAAATCAATATTGTTGATGAGAGGGTCCTGTGCCAGTCTCTTTGCTGCCAGTGTTTCCTTCTCTCAGCTGTTGACTTAGTACAGAGGAGATAAACGTGGTCTCTCCCACTGTCTCTCCAGAGTAGCTTTTACAGACAAATGATGCTTTCTCCTTAAGTCTCCTTAAGTTGCTTAGCAGAGGGCTCTCTCCTAAAATAGCAACTCAAAAACTTTTCTAAGCATGGAAACACAATCCTTACTTGAAAAAGTAGTAGAGATAATCTTTCAAAAATTACAGCACAAGGCTGGCTCAGCTACTTTGTGAGCTGAACACAAAAAAACCCTTTAAAATTTATCATAATTTCTGATAACATTTAACCAAAAAGATACAAGGCATTATATGGTATTCTGTGAAGGAAAAGCTGTTATTTAAGGTTACATATCCTTTGTCAGAAATGATTGGGCCTTGAAAGGTTCTGTTTCAGGGCGCAGAGGGTTTTGTTTGTTTGCCTTGTGTTTGGAATACTCTTGAACATCATAACCTGAAATCCAGGATATCTAAAAACACACAGCAGAAGGTTTTATGCATAATCCTCTACAGGCCAAATAGGAGTGAGACAGAGCTGTCATCTCAGATGCAGTTGCTCCTGGGGAACAGGTGACAACTATTCTCAGCCCTCTCACTCCTCAGCTGACAAGGTTCAGGGTCTGACCCCTCCACATGCCCCTAGCATGACATATAATCTATTGTGCAATCCTAGGAGCCAAATATTATCTCATGTTATAGATGACAAGATTAACCTTTACAGAAAAAGATGCATTATAAATGCCAAGTTTAAACTTTTAGCACTGAGTTCCAGAAGTAATGTGAATTTTGTTGATTTTATATTCAAACAAACAGGAGCTCTAAATGTCTTCATTGCTATTGTAAACCTCCTTAATAGTTCACCAGATCGTCACGTAACTTTCTGTTGTTAAAATTATTATATGGCAATTATACATCCCTTAATATAAAGGAGCATTAGGGCATTAGAGGACCCAGGAGAAAGGCCACAGTTTGAATCGATCTGGCTACAACCAGCAAGGGAATAGCAGGAAGTCTCCAACCACCTGATGATTGCATCTGTGTTTTTTTTTTTTTTTTTTTTTTTTTTTTTTTTTTTTTTTTTTTTTGTAGTGAAAAGTATTGTTAGAGTTTTGATGTACAGTTTCCTAGTTTTCTTAGTGCTAAGAATCCTTCTGCAAACATATTTACATTTTATATAAACAAGCTGATACCGTATTGTAGTTCTGCAAACTTTTTTATTGTTATTTTACAATGTACATGCACATGGGTGAAAATCCTGTACTAAAAGACAGAGATCACTGTAGTCGGGTCAGAAGGCTGCTGGTAAGGACAGTGACACCTAAAGCAGAGTTTCGGCTGAAGGTTAAAGCACAGGCCTGGCAAGTATGTACCAGGGAAAGCAGGGCCAGCAGTGTTCTTTCTCCTCAGAGAGGTCAGAATTGAAGGCCAAAGGCATTAAAGGTATGGGATGTCATGTAGGCCCCTCTGGCTCCTGCCTCCACCGCCCCTCACCCCCCTGACTCCCCGCTGGCCCCTGGGGACTAAAGCATCCTGTGCATCTCTTGGCACCCAGTGAAAACCACTCATTTTCTGCCTCTTCCTCAGCTCTTCCTGAGCCCTCGTCACATCCGCACACTCTCTCATCATCTCCTCACTGCTTACATGCCTGTCCTGTAAGCCCTCCTGGGAGTTCTTGGGAGAATCATCTGTCCCCCTATCTGTTTTTCGTTTTGCCTTCCGGGGCACATAATCTTCAGCAGGGCGCTTTTCTGCAGCCCGAGCCTCGCTGGCTGACTTTGCCTGGGAATCGGGCTTGCTCTCCCCTTGGCGCTTCCCCTCCCCGTCAGACTTTCCCTGCTTCTCGGGCTTCCCCTCTTCTTGCCCCTGCTCATCTGGCTTGGCCTCCCCCTCTAGCTTGCCCTCCCGTGCTGGCTTTGCTTTCTTGTCCCGCTTCTCTTCCTCATCTGACTTTTCTTCATCTTCAGGCTCCACTTCATCTTCTGGCTTCCCCTCCTTTTCCAGCTTGCCTTCCTTGTCACCGCGGAGTTCTTCCATGTCAAGATTTCCCTCCTTTTCCTGTCCTGAGGGTGAAAGTAGGAAACAGGAGGCAGAGAAGAGATGTGAGAGACTGAGACACCTGACAGAATACAGGCTCATTGACATCTGTCTTTGCCTCTGGCCCTTTGAGGGGGTCCGGGTGGCTGTCCCAACCCTCCAAGTATGTAGTAGGCTTGCACCCCTCCTCCACCCGAGACAGATAAACCATGCCAGGTCGGGCCACTTTCTAGGTGCTCAGGGTGGCAAGCTGAGTGTGTTACATGGGACAGCTTGGGAGGTGGAAGGCAGTGGGGTCCCAAATCCTGACCCATTTGGTTATTTTTCACTGACCTGCAGGAATCCCAGGCAGGTCGACCCTCTTTCTCAGATGTCACAATGCGCTGGGAACAACAGAGACCTACAGATAGGACACGGGGGCAGTGACTGCATGGTCAATGGATGCAGAGACTGTCCTGCAGTTTCATACTCATAACTCAACCTTGTCCTCCGTTACCCCGCCACCCCCGCATACCCCAGCCGCCATTTCTTTTCAGGCCTTGGGCACCAAATCAGGATGCTCTCCAAACTCCGTTTTACTCTGCGCTCCCCATTCGGACTCTGGAGGCAGCCTGCCCCACCCCCACCCTCTTTTGGTCCCGGTCAGTTTGTCTTCGGAGCCCGGAGTGTGAGTGGATCACTTCAGAAGGCATCAATCTGTCTACGTCTCACCGTCGCACTGCGGGCCCCCTCAACCACCCCCCCCCGCCTGCTCTAAAACGAATTAGGAATGGGACGAGGGAGGGAACCGCCTGCGCGGGGCGGGGGTCCTCCTTCCCCCTTCTTCTTGCCCAGTCCGCTGTGCCCCCTTCTTACCAGTCTCCCGGGTCTCTTCCCCTTCCCCTCCCGCTGCTACTGGTTCCAGTTGCCACCCCCACCACCCCTGCCCTGCTCTGTTGGCAGAGCCAGCATTTCAGTACTGACCTGAAGAGACCCAGGACAGGCCTTTGCCTTCTCTGGCTCACAGAAGCCCACTCGCAGCTGCTTAGGGCAGCTCAGGGAGCTGGTTCTGCGCGGGTGCCAAGACCAGACCGCAGGGCGGGCAAGCGGACGTGGGGGCTGGTGCCCACGTCTGCGCCTGGCCGGTCACGTGAACACCGCGTCACCCGAGCTCGCCCCCCCCAACCCCCCACATGCCTGACCCATCTCACTCTCCACCTCCCTAGGGGACTGAGATGAGCACTGTAGAAGGTGTGTACCACAAAGTCATGAGATGCCTGAGAAGAAGAGTGGGAGGTTGCAGGATGTTTTACCTGGTGCATCTTTGATACACATACATCTCTCTCATATACCCAAGTTACAGGTGGGACCAACGATCAGAATGGTATTTGACTTTGTCAGTCGTGTTCAGCTCTTGAGCCAAAATAACCTGCGTTCAAACCAAGTCTGGGCACAGTAGCACACGCCTCTAATCACAGCACCCAGAAAGTTGAAATAGGTGTTCAAGACAAGCGTTGGCTACAGGGAGTTCAAGGGCAGTGCTGCTACCATAAAGAGTTTAAAACAACATACTACCCAGCCTTGTGGAATATGAGTGGCTGGTGGAGCTGCCTGCTGGGAAGCTGAGCTGCTATTGATTCTTCCCTAGGGTTGTGTTCTGGGCTTCTTTCAGTTTACAGGGTTTTTTGTTTGTTTGCTTTTCTTTGTTTTGTTTTTTGCGTGATCTCACTCATTTACCCCAAAATATTGATGATTTCCAAATATGCATCTCTAGACTATTTTTTTCTGTATAAACACCAGACCCTGTTTTGCTTTTCTTTCAGTCATAGTAGGAGAGTGTTCTCCCATACCCCTTGAAATATAGTCTAAGATTTTTTTTTTTTTAAATTTCAGTGGCATGATAGTTGCTTGATGAACTTTTATGCTGTTCCATTCCATCTATTTCCAGCATATTTTTAGAGTCTAAGTTCTCTACATATTAATCAGTCATTTGCCATCCACAGTGCTGGTGTTGAAGCAATTACTGATTTACTTAACAGTGCTCCCAAAGTATAAAGTTTGTAATGCATACAATTCTCTTATATTAAATAAAGTCATAAAGTGCTTATTTGAAAGAGAAGCAGAGAGTTCATAACTTACTAACTAAAGGGAAAAAAACTAAGATCCTTTGGTGATGGGGGATGTGGCTAGTATGTGCAAGATTTTGAGTTCTATCTTTAACATCATTTTTTTTAAAAAGAATTCATCTTTTATTCATGAAATTGTGAGGAAATAAGTAAAATTCATGATAGTCTTAGCATTGCATCTTAGAGTAACAAACCCAACAACTACAAACCCTGGCAAGGTGCTCAGTAAAACATAGGAGCTTAGTAAAATACAGGGGTAAAAAACATTGTTTTAAAGTGTTTAAAATTACCCAGTTTCAGACACCTGTTGTAGATCTTGAATCTGATCATTTATGTATAGGTGGAAGTTAATGTGTTGTCAGGAATTCACCAGAAAAGACTGCTTAGACATGGATTTAAGCCAATAGAAAGTTTTTATTAGCTGACTAGCTACTACACTGGTTGTCTGGAATTGCAGTGTAGCCCCAAACTTTTCTCAAGATTAGCTTTTAAGCACACACACACACACACACACACACACACACACACACACACACACACAAACATACCCTGGGTTTATACCCCATCAGTTAACAAGAATGGTTATCGAGAAGCAGAAGCACAGAAGCCAAAAATTAAGGTCAGTACATGTAGATACTTTCCCATAACAATGGACTTCGATGGATTAAGCCTTTGTTATAGTTTTGGCAGATGGTGTTGTCTATGTGCTGAGTTTTGTAACCTGAATGATACTTCCATCATGGAGTCAGTTGTGCTAAGGTCTCAGGGCCTACTAAAGTCTGGGCCCTTGATACAAATGTAATAGAGTTTCAGAGAATCAAAGGCAAACAACAAAATTAAAGTAGCCAGAACTAAAGATTATGTTTTCAAAGAAACTAGTTCAATTGTTTTGATTTGGCTTCTCAACAGCAAAAATGGAAATATGAAGACAATGGAATATTATTCATGTCTTGAAAGAAAATAAAAACTTGGAAATTGGCAGGCAGTAGAAAATAGACTTCAAAGCAAAGGTGACATAAAAATAAAACAAAACTGGGAAAGTTGTACAGGCAGCAGGTATGAAATAATAGAAAACATCTTCAGGTTAAAAATATCTTAGACGGAAAAGTAGGGATGGAAGGGTGAACAAAATTTAAAAGGGTAAATATCTATAAGGTTTTAAACAATATTTTTGTCTTGACAGACTTCAGGATCATTTGAGAGATGGGAATCTGGTCATACCTGTGAAAGTATCTCTTGATTGGGTTAACTAAGATTGGGTTAAGCTGCCCACTGTGTGTGTATGACTTAATTCTGTGGCTGAGTCTTAGGCTAAGTAAAGAAAGTTTATCAGCATGCACACATGCATTCCCTTCTCTTCCCAATTAAGGAGAATGTGTGACCAACTTCCTTAAGTTTTTGGTGCTTTGTCTCTATGATTTCTCTGCGGTGATAGACTGAAATCTGGAACTGTGAACCAAAAGAAGACCCTTTTCCCTTAAGTTGCTTTTGTCAGTTTATTTCAATGAAGCATCAGGAAAAGAAACTGTCAAAACTACTATTGTCATTTTTTGAATGTATACCGACAAAGATACAAATAGAGGGGGGTAGTAAAAGCATGGAAAACACTTGCAATATCTTGGGAGTATGTAAAAGTATAAATTGATACCATATTTCAGAAGGTTAAGATTATATATGGTAATTGATAGATGAAGATTTCATGTTAGTAGATGGAGTATTATTCATGTCTTGAAAGAAAATAAAAATGTGGAAATTGGCAGCCAGCAAATTAAACATACTAACAATGAGAAGACTAGCAGAGATCATATAACCCAGAAAGAAACTTGATACAATAGTTAATTTAATCCTATTAAGAATAGTGATCACATTATAGCAAAGTATATATATATATATATATATATATATATATATATATATATATATATATACATACATACATACATACATATATATATATATATATATATATATATATATATATATATACATACATATATATATGAAGCCATTTAAAAACAATGATTTTAGAGTGAAAACTGCCCACCTATATGCAGCTTATAAAATACAAGCTTTAGGTGTTGAGTGATAGACTGTGTGCTTAACGAGATGAGGCCTACAGCATGAATATTTTCTCTCCTATAAACCAAAATGGAAATATAAAGATAAGTCAAGCTCAGGGACTGGAGGGGTGGTTCAGTAGTCAAGACCAGTGGTGATCTTCTAGAATTTCTAGCACCCTCATGGTAGCTTCCAACCATCTGTAACTCCAGTCTCAGGAGATCCAACTATCTGGCTTCAGTTGGTAATGAACACATGTGATGCACAAACATACATGAAGGCAAAACACCATACACATAAAATAAAATTTAAATTAAAAATAAGAGAAAAGCCAGGTATAGTTGTGCCTACCTTAAACACCAGCATTCTGGAGACAGAAGCAGACAGATCTCTGTGAGTTGGAGGGTATCCTGATCTACTTAGTGAGTTCCAGGACAGTCAAGGCTATATCGAGAGACCATGTCTCAAAAAAAAAAAAAAAAAAAAAAAAAAAAAAAAATGAAAGTACACGTGCAAAAAAACAAATAGCAAGAACTGACCAAAACAAAACGTTTTATACTCATATTAACAGTAACATACTTTACATCTTGTTTTACATGTACTTTATGCTCATTGTAACTAGTAAGATCTTAATGCACACTATCAAACCTTTAAAAAAAACCAAGTACTTCAAAATTGTGTTTGTATACTTGTATGCAAAAATGCTTAAAATCTGTACATTTATCTTTGTTTTTTTAAAAATAAAGTTGTTCAATTTATAAAAAACAGTAACATACTTTAAAATAGAGATAAGAGGTGTTATAATATGTATTTTGATTTTATGCATTTATTAATACTGTCTCAAACTTTAAAAATTGCAGTTCCTACAAGAATACATGTGTTTTTACATTCAGTGTTAACTGCAAAAGAGGTAAAAAGAATAGATAAAAGTAAAATAAAGAAAGCAATCTGTAAATTTGGCTTAGGGAGATACACAAAACATTAATTATAATCACTGTACAATCTTTTCAAATGAATGCAGACCAATTTTGAAGATTGACTAAATTCTTGATCATAAAGTACAATCTGAGGTTTTAAATTGGCTAGAATATAGAACATTTGCCATTGTGCAAGCATACAAAATTCAATAGTATAATACTTATAGGAGCATTTCAAATTGAAGTAATAAATTTGTAATCTAACAAAAATTAGTTTCTTAGTACTTTTCTGTTGCTGTGATTAAAGTCTATGGTAAGGCAACTTATAAAAGAAAGCCTTTAATTGTGCTTACAGTTTTCGAGGATTAGAGTCCACAAGGCAGAACAAAGGCATGGCAACAGGAACAGCTGAGAGCTCACATCTTGATCCACAAGTAGGAGAGAGAGAACACACTTGGAATGGCCTGACCAAGTCATTTGAAACCTCAAAGCATGCCCCCAGTGATACACATCCCCCAACCTAAAATTTTACTAACTGGGGACTAAGAATTGAAACATGAGTCTATGGGGACCATTTGCATTAAAACCTCATTTAAATTAGAAAATGTTTGAACTGAAAGATAATTAAAATATTTATGTGTCAACTATTTTGGGGGTAAAAAAAAACTTGAGAGCCATAACTGAGCCACACTTATGTTTACAACATGAAATATACATATTAGAAGAGATAAAATATTCCAAACCAATAACTCAGGCAGACAATCAGAACGTGGAAACAGAGCATAAATTAATTAAAATTACAAGAGACATAAATCTAATGGCAGAAATTAACTAAACAGATAAGACAGAATAAAAATATATCAACAAAACTACAAGTTTGTTACATAGGAAATAGCAATGAAATCAATCAATACACATACTGGTGTGTGAATCAATACACATTCTGGCGTGTGAATCAATACTCATACTGGTGTGTGAAATAATGAGAATACACAAATAATGTGAGGAACAAAATATGAGAGTACTGCTTTAATTCCTACAGATGAAAAAATCAATTAGAAAAAAACTTGTCAGTAATTTCAAAATAAAGATGAATGAGATAAGTTCTTATTAAAATGAATCTTATAGAATTGAAACACAATTAATTATAAATTCTTATAGTTTTTGACCCTCTGATAAGGATTGAACTCAGAACCTCTCACATGCTAGACAGACACAACTATAGAACTAACACTCCTGGACATTTCTAACCTTTATTTCCAGATAGTGTCTAGCAAAATTGCCCAGGCTGGGCAATTCTCTTATCTCAGCCTCCAGAATATCTAGGATTAAACCCATGTATCACTGCGATGCTTTAAGTTTAGTTACTCCTTAAACATGAAAGAAATAATGTCTATATTAAAAAATCTTTCAAGGTATTTTCAACTAGGGATCTTACCAAGCCAGAAGACTTCATCAGCAACTCCCACAAATACCTCAATGGGAAAAATAATATCCATCTAATTCAAAGCTTTCCAGAGAATTAGAAGACATGGAACACTCAGCAAGTCATCTTAATAATATAATATAAGCTTTGGGGATTTCTGAGTTTTATTGTGTGTGTGTGTGTGTGTGTGTGTGTGTTTTGTTTGCACATATGTGTGGCCCAAGGATGCAAGAAGAGGGCACAGGATTCCCAGGGACTGGAGTTACAGATGGTTATGAGCTGCCATTTTGGTGCTGAGAATTGAGCCCCAGGTTCTCTAGAAGTGTTGCCAGTGTTCTTAACTCAGGAACCATACTTACAGTTCCATAATCTTCATATTAAAATTTGACAAGACCACCATAGAAAAGGAAAAACACAGACTAATCAGCATATGTTAAAAAAGCCTGAATGAGAAACAACCTGATCAAATATGAGAAGAATACTCTATCATAAACAACATACTCTAGTGGAAAGTGTAACATAGCATCTCAAAACCAATGAATATAATTCATGTTAAGATGATAAAATATAATGCTTAATCATTATGAGTCATAAACCAAAGTATATAGAATTATTGATGTTTATACGAAGCACAAGAGAAACCCTTATAGAAAATATCTTCTTTGATTTACTAAAATATATTTACAAAACATATATTGTGAACGTTGAATAAAATGCCTAGGACCAAAAGCTTTACTTTTGAAATTGGGAGCAAGATAATAGTCATAGTTTCATTTCCGTTGCAATGATAAAAACATGCTGACAAGAAGCAGCCTGGAGCAGAAAAGCTTTGCTTACAATTCCAGGTTACACTCCATTCTTTCAGGGAAGATAAGACAACCAGAACTGGAAACAATTAGTCCCATCCAGTCAATAGCAGAGAGAGAATGAATATATACATGCTTAGTTTTTTTCTACTCATGTATCATAAAGTATTTGAACCCAGGGAATGGTGCTGCCTACTTCTAGACGAGGCTTCCCACATCCATAAATATAATCAATCCAGTCCTCCAGAGAAATGCACATAGACTACCTGATCTAGAGAATTTCTCACCTAGCCTCTTCTCAGAGGATTATTTTGAATTGTGTCAACTTGAAAAAATAACCATCATAGGTAGGAATATTGAGATCATTACAAAATTTTGCCACAGACCTTAGACACTAACAACAGGAAAGTGGAAGGCAAAGAAACAAAGGATGGATGGAAGATTCTGAAAGGAGAAACCCAGCTGTCAAGCAGGAGAATACTATTATGCAATTTAGGAATTCTAAAAGTTTATGTATAAATTTTATAACTGATAGTGATTTTAACTGATATGGACATCACAATATACACAAATTATATTTTATTTCTTATAAATAAGCAAATTTATATATAAATAAGCAGATTTTTGATATAAAATTCACAAATTCTTTTTATTTTGGAGACAGGTTTTGCTCTGTAGCCTTCCTGCTTCCTCAGAAATGTGAAGGTATGAGGTATGGTGCCTTGTTTGAATATGAAACTCAATAGTGTTCAGTGTATCCACAAAATTGTGCACTCATCCCCACAAATTGATTTTAGAAAATACTTTTCTCTCCTGAAAAAAATACTGCCCCTCCCACCACCTTAGTAGTGAAAATCTTATTCCTCTTTAAGGTCCTTCTTTAAGACCTTAGAAACTACTTATGTAATATTTTATGAAGCAGAAAAGATTATAAATCCAAGGGCAGCCTCTACTATATATCAAAGCGATAAGAATAGCAATGCCTCTCTCTCTCTCCCCACCACTCTCTCTCCCCCCCTCTTCTCTCTCTTTCTATATGTGAATATGTGTGTGTGTGTGTGTGTGTGTGTGTGTGTGTGTGTGTGTGTGTATGTATGTGTGTGTGTGTATGTGTGTGTGTGTGTATATGTGTGTGTGTGTGTGTGTGTGTGTGTGTGTGTCTGATTTATTTATTTGGGAATTTTTTAAGATATTCACTCAGCTGTCTTCTGGTACAATTTAACTTCATTTGAGAAGATTCAGACTCTACAAAGAGAATGCTTCTGGCTCCAATATAACTACTAGAGGCTAGTGTGATAGAACAGTGTAAAAAAACCCTAATCACTATAAACAATGAGTAAGTGCATTTGAAGAATAAAAATTGTTCAAATATATTTTTTAATTCTGATGGTAAATGGTAGGGTTGGGATCAGAACTCCATCAGCATCACTATCCTGAGAGCTCTATGTGCAGTGGTATAGACAGGGATGAGGGCATCTATTTTCAGCTTCATTTTGAAGACAAAAGGACAGTGTTGGTTGTGAAATTCATTTCTCTGGCCCTCAAGCTATTTTCTGATAAACTTAATTAAACAATTCAAGAGGGCTTTGTTCCCTGTACTTTCCAGGGGAATAATTTTCATCAGAAACTTGTACAACAAATATGCTGGAATAGCAACTAGTCAACTCCACAGTCTTCTAAACTTCCTGTGCTATGTAGACAGAAGAATAGAACATATATAAAAAGAAATGCTTTTGAAGTTCATAGGTTAAAGATGTAGGTCCACTAAAAGATAGAGATTTAACTGGTCAGTTACTGAAGTCCCCCCCTTCTCCCAAATCTTACTATCCTAATAGCAGTAAATTTCCACTGCTACCACTGCTGAACCCCCAGAGTCTCTGTGCTGAGTACTTAGGAAGGACTAAAGTCAGGAAAGGAAGCAAGAATTCTGAAAAACCGATTACTAATAACAACAGTAAACATTAGTCAACTCATAATCAGTGTAAACTCTTACACTAGAGGCTTATTTTTACCCTCATTTACTACTATTTGTTACAACACAGCTTTTTAATGAAAGAAACTTACAAAGCACAGCAAAAGGAACGGGAAAGATGTTTGAAGAGCAAAAACATACATCAGAACCATTCTCAAATATGACAAAGCTCTTGAAAATTTCAAACAATGAATAACTGATCATTTTTAAGGGTATTAGTGGGAAAAGTACATAGCATAAATAAATAAATTCACAGTGGTGGAAACTCTAATAAAGTTTGAAAGAGAGATACTAGAAATGAAAAAAAAAAAAAAAAGACCTGAGTTTGGTTACCAGCATTCATATCCAGAACTCACACCTGCTACTTCATTTCCAAGGGATACAACACCTTCTTCCACAGGCATCTGTAAACTTGTTACACATGCACATGAACAGGCACTTTAATGCATGCACAGGAGCTAGTGCATGGATATGCACACACACACACACACACACACACACACACACACAGAGAGAGAGAGAGAGAGAGAGACAGAGAGAGAGAGAGAGAGACAGAGAGAGAGAGAGACAGAGAGAGACAGAGAGAGACAGAGAGAGAGACAGAGAGAGAGACAGACAGACTGACAGACAGACAGACAGACAGATAAAGAGAGAGAAGTTAAACAAAAAATTTTAAAGATGAAAAAAAATTAAATAATATCATTGATAGTCTGGCAAACTGGGAATAACTAAGACAAAAGTCAGTATGTTTAACCGTTTACAGTCGCTAAGTTATGGAGTGATCCTGAATGTTGAAAACAGCGGACTAGATAAAGAATATGTAGTAAATATATGCAATAAATGTAGGTCTAGCCTTAAAGAACAACAATTATGTCATTTCTAGGAAATAATAATATTAAATGACTCAAAGTAGTCTCAGAATGACAAATTGCATATGTTTCCTATTATTCAGAGTTGATTTAATTTATATTTATAGTGTTGCTTGATGGTAATAGTGAACCTGCTTCCCTAAGAGAATAAAAAGAACTAAGCAGACTGAATAGGCAGAGGAAGAAAATGAGTTGGGGACACAGAGTAATATGCTTACTATAAAATATACAGTAGCATGAGAATGTCCTTAATGAAAACACAGGATGAAAAAATAGCAAACTTAGACTATGTCAATAAAAATTTCTCAAACAAAAATGCAAATAGATAAAAAATAACAAGAAAAATAAAACAAAGTAAAACAAAACCCCAAAATCTTTGGAACAATTAGAAGGAGCACATTCCAAGAAGGAAAAGAGCACAGAGCAGAAGTATTTGAAGTGACAGTGCTGACATTTTTCTGATCGAAGAAATATCAGGTCACTTATCGAAGAAGATGAGGAAAGCAAAATACCTCAAAGCTATCCTTAGGCAATGAACATTCAAGTTGCATGAAACAAAAGATAAACATCAGGAAAAGCAAGCAAGGGAAAGGGATGCTGACCTGTTGCAACAGAGTATTCTCCAGAAAGCATACAAGGCAAAAAATAGAGTAAAATATTTACAACAAATGAAAATAACTATCAGTGTAAAATAATATATATGGAAAAAATACCTCCCTTCATTGGTGAAGGAATAAATACTTTCTCAGAAAATCAAAACCGAAGAATTCAGTAGCAATAATTTGCTTTTCAAGAAATGTTCAAGGATTCCTTCAGGCAAAAAAAAAAAAAAAAAATCAGGGTCTGTGACATGGCTCAGTAGATAAAGACACTTGCCACATAACCTGGATTTTTGAGTTTAATCTGTGGGACCCACATACAGGTGGAAGCAGAGAAATGATTTCACAAAGCTGCCCTCTGACCACCACACTCACAACATGGGGTGTGTGCACTCAGACATGTGCATGCACACACACACAGTGAAAATGGATTTAAGCAATTAAAAAAGTAAAATAATATGATTCAACACTAAAATCTGCACAAAGATGGACAAGTATTGGAAGTGGAGTAACTTAAATATTTTTTCTTCTCAATTGATCTAAAATGCAACCATACAAAACAATAATATTGCAAAATGTATTAAATGACAAAGTGGAATTTAGATAACAGAAATGGCTAATAAATTCTCTGCTAAAGAAAAAAATCATAATTTAAGCAGAAATTTGATCTGATATAGATTTATATTTGTCCAAAATGTACAAGGATCAAGAATATAGCTCAGTGGTGGTTCACTAGCCTAGCATGGGTTCCCTTCTACCATAATGTTTTCAAAACAAATATATACCATATATGCCAATAGAAATAAAAAAAAAACCCACACACAAACAAACAAAACACCTTAACACAAAATATGGCAAAGAAGTTTGTGGCAATAAAGAGAAAACGGATATAAGTATGGATAACACAATCCAAATATATTAAGAATCAAACAGGCTGAGAGGTAACTTAACCAGTGAGGTGCTTGCTCGCTGGTTAAGAATTAGAACCCCAGAGCCCCAAAGCCCATTTAAAATTTTGTTGCAGTGACACACTTGTAATCCCAGTGCTAGGCTTGCAAAGACAAGAAGATTTCTGGGACTGGATGGACAGCTAGATTAGCCTACTTGTTCAGCTGCAGGACAGTAACAGATTCTGTCTCTAAAACCAAGGTAGGGTTGGTAAGATGGTTTACTAGGTAAAGATGCTTGCTACCTAAGCTTGGTGACCTGTGTTCCATCCTTGGAACCTGTGTTACAAGAAGGCAAAAACTGATTCTACAGAGTGTCACCTGATCTTTACACACATGCTGTGTCATGTATGAACATGCTGCACATAAACACAAAAGCAATAATAAACATTTTAAAAGTTATATGGCTTTTGTAGAATGGTACCTAAAGATGACTTCTGGTGCCCATGCACACACGAACATGCACACACAAACATGCACACACACCTACCTACAACTCCATTTCTTTCCCTCTGCTGTAATAAAATACCCCGACAAAAGGAATTTATATGAAAAAGAGTTTATCTGGCTCACAATTCCAGGTTATAGGGCAGCAAGTCAAAGCTTCAGGAATTTGAAGCAAGTGGTCACACTATGCCTACAGTCAAGAGCAAGGAACAATGAAGTAATAATGTATTCTTATTGTTCTGCTCTTTCCACTGTCATAGCTTAGAAGCCCTTTCCTAGGGACTAGTACCCCAGTGAGTGATTTTTCTTACTCCAATGAATATAATCCAGATAATCCCAACAGGCTTTTGCTTATGTAAACCTAATCTGGACATTCATTTAGTCTCCCTTCCCAGGTGAGTCTAGAATGTGTCAAGATGACAAATAAAACCAACAATCACACCCCCCACAAAGGGGGTAATTAGGATAAATCATATTAAATAAGCAATATATATATATATACATACATACATATACACACACACTACAATAATCAAAAGAAAGATGGAGTAGCTATACAATATTTAAAAAGACTTCAGAACAAGGAGAATCACATTTAGACAGCACTGCATAGTAAAGTGATTTATTGTTCAACATTTTCTAATATAAACATGCATGCACCTAATATTGTCAAAATATGTTCAGCAAAATGTAACAGAGTTGGAAAGGAAAAAGACAAATACATTTAGTTTCAGCATCCCTCATACAATTGGTAGTGAATAAAGTAGGAAGAAAATCAATGAGGATATAGTTGATCTGAATAGTTCTATCAATCAACCAACTTACTCTAATTGACCTTTAACTTAATTTATATCACACTATATCCAGCAAAAGAACACTGCTATTTCCAATCTCACAAACAATTTTTATCAACAGACCATGTTAGGCCATAACATACCTTGGTTATTTTAAAATAATAGGAATCACAAAAGCATGCTTTCTATAGAATTAAACTAAATAGCAATAATAGGAAATTATTATTGTAAAACCCAAATATCTGTAAATCAAGCATCCTTTTAAATAGCACATGAGTCGTATCAGAAACTCATGAAAGGTTTAAAAATGTTTTGAACTGAATGGAAATAGAGCATATCAATATAATACACTGTTAAAGAACCAGTGCTTATAGGATACTTTCTAGCTTAAATACGTTTATGAGTAAGGAAGACATATAATCAATAATATTACATTTTAATTCAGGAAAACAGAAGAGTAAGGCAAGGTAATAAGTAAAAATATAATACAAATTTTGAGAAAAATAACCTACTCTATTAGAGGTCCCAAGTTTGGTTCCCAGCATGTAGGACCGCCTTTCGGGGACCCCCACTTGAGTCTCAGGACACGGGGTTGCCCAGTGAAACGCGAGAGACCTTTTTGCTGAGTTTAATGATGGAGCTCCGGGCCGATTCGTATCTCACGCAGGAGACAGAGGCATCGACCCTGAACTCAATTGGGGGGACATATTTATAGGGAAAATTACATAAGCAGTTAGCAACAAGCACATAATAATTTTATTGGTTTATTTAAATTGGCACTCTCTGTCTGCTTTTGGATATGATTCAACTCTAGACCACTCTGTTTTAGGGCACACTGACCTTCATACTTTGTTTCTCTCAGGACTACAAGGCCAGCCCAGACCTTATCGAGTCTTGCCTGTCTGGGTTTGGGCCATTTCTTTAAACAAGTTATTTTGTTCTTAGCCTTGAAGCATACTTTTCCTCAAAGCAGGGTTAGTGGGAGCTAACTTGAAATTTTAACTCTTTCAAGCACAACCATTTGTAGCTTTAACTCCAGGGGAAATGAAGCCTTTGGCCTCTGCCAGCATCTGTACTCACATACACGTACCAGCGTGCCGATGCACACACCTACACATAATTAAAAATACTAAAAATTAGTCTTAAAAGAACCCTTGCTTCTAAAATTACTACTGTATTATGTAAAAAGTAGATATGTATAATGCATATTAATTTTGATGCTTAATTTATACATAATGTATATATTAATACAGTTATACCATGTACAATACTCTGATATTTAATTCCTCCACATATTTCTTTCTTACTATACACAGGAGTTCTTCATGCATTTTATGCTATTTTCCTATCTTCTAATTTATCAAAATGTATTCAATCATTCCTCATTCATTGATGGGAGAAATGTTTCATATATTTACTATTGAAAACATTAGTTCAGTAAAAGCTATATGGAGATCACATTCATTTCTTCACCCAGAGGAGAATTATGATAAAGATGAAAGATGACACAGCTCATTCCACATGTGACTTTGCCACTTTTCTTTTAGACAAATGTGGACTGTGATTAATTATTTTTTTCATGCTAAAAAGAATTGAATTTCTGTTGAATACCTTTAATCCCAGCATTTGGGAGGCAGTGGCAGGTTGATCTCTGTGAATTCTAGGCCAGCATGATCTACAGAACAATTTCCAGGACAGCTAGGGGTACATAGAAAAACCCTGTCTTGGAAAACCAACCAACCAAACAAACAAACAAAAATAAAAAGAATTTTCATAAGAACTGAATCTATAGTTTGAGACAGGATAAGCAAACTTTATTGTGAGCCCCTTCTAACTTGTTGTTTGCTTTTAAGGCTTTTCTTTGGGTGGGAAGAAAGTTCTCTCTCTAGCTTAGGATTTTTTTAAGTGGGAAGTGGGTAGACTAGCTGACCAAGTGAGCCCTAGTGACTTCCAAGCACTGGGTTCACAAATGAATCAAACTTAGAACCTTGTACTTAAAAAAACAAACACTTTAATGACTGAGCTATTCCCCAGCCCTGTCTATTGATTGATTGATTGATTGTGACAGGATCTTGATGTTTATACCTTGTTGGCAGAGAACTGGCTATGTAGACCAGACAACAGTTCTCTTCTCACACTTGCTGAGAGTCTCCTGATTCTGCCTTCTGAATGATTATATTGCACATAACGCCATGATTAGGTTTGTTTTGCTTTTTTTTTTTGAAGATCTTATCACTGTATACCCACAAATGGCCTGGAAAACACTATGTAGTTTACCTTGAACTTGTGCCACTCTTTCTGCCTTTTTTATGTGCTGGAATCAAAGGTGTGAACCACTAGTCAGCTTCTTGTGACTGCTTTAGTCTATACTGTATATGGGAAAGTATATTATGTAACTTTTCAGACTTAGCCAGAACATATCATAAAGTGTCTTAGAATACTCACACTGGGGAAAACAGCTACCACATAACCTTGTGCTTTTTCTGAGACAACTGCCCCAGAGAGCTCATGTCTTAGTTACTTCTCTGTTGCTATGACAAAACACCAGGACCAAGGCATCTTATAGAGAATGAGTTTATTTTGGTTAGTGTTCATGTTGGAGGAGTAGAGTTAGAAGGTCAAGGGCAGAAGCTGAGTGCTCACATCTTGAACTGTAAGCACAAAACAAAAAGTGAACTGTGCATGGCACTTAGCTTTTAAAATCTTAAAGGCCATCTCTGTTAAGTCTTCCCAAATAGCACCACCAACTGGAATGCAAGTATATAGATTCCTGAGTCATGGGTGGGGGGGGGGCATTCTCATTCAAATAGCCACAAGCCAGGCACATGCTTTCAGCTGGACAGCTCCAGATTATTTCTACTCTACTAGATAGGAGTGAGTGAGTGAGTGAGCCCTTTTGGCTTTCTCTTCCAGGCCAGCTTTCACATAAATGTCCTACCTAATGTCTACCCCAAGTAACAAGATAGCAGTTTAACAATTCCTGAAAGTTAACACTTGTTCTAAACTGCTATGTTTTATATTGATTTTAATATACCAATATTAAGCAGAATGATGTGTATATAAGATATAGTATTGATAAAACAATTGAACTGGGGGTGTAACTTGATAGTGTAATACTTTCGTAGTGTCATTAAGATGCTTAGTCCTAGAACTGCAGTAAAATAAAAGGACGATGTGTCAGGAGTAAAGAAAGTTATAAATAGATATTTCAGGAAGCCCTTTAGTGAAAAGGTTGGCTAATACATGTCTTAACCCAAAGTAAACAGCATAAATTTCCACCACACCACTACTGTCCTCATTGGCATATGTGGTTGAGGAGTTTTTACTAGAGATGCCTATTAGGGTTGCATTTTTTTCATTCGAATATTGTGGAATATTTCGATTCAGTTTTAAAACTATGGAAAAATCATTCTGAGTGTTTTTGAAACAAGAAATTCTTGAGTGTTAGAAATGAAAAATATAAAATTTTTATGGCTTCAAGGTAGCAAAATAATCTAGAAATCAGACTTTGTACTTTAGAACATTTAACCTTTCTTAGGCCCAATTAGTACATCTGTGAATATGTGAGGATGGAGGACAGTCAGAAAGCTGAAAATAGCAAGATTTTGTAAGCACACACACAAACAAACACACACAGTGGAAGTTTAAGTGTATATGATTGCTTTGGAAGATTGTCAGCACCTTCTACAGCTAAAGAGTAATGTATGTCTTTGCTCAGAAGTTATACTCCTGTTACAACCAACAGAGAGGTGTCCTTACGGCCACCAGTAGACATGAACAAGGAAAATAATTAATTCCATACACATTTTCAGCAATAGAAAAAATCCTTTGATAGTTCTAGAAAGCATCACAACACAGAAAAGTAAAAAAGCACTCTGAACAACATATGAGATGAGTGTCATAAATATTATGATCTCCCTACTCTGCTGCTCACAAACCTCCGCACTTCTGGATCCATAATATGCGGATGGTTCAGACAACAAAAAAAGAATGTAGGCAAAAGGAAGAGCAGAAACATCCCCCTGTAATACCAGACAAAGTGGCGGAAATGTGATGTGCAATTTTAATATCTGCACTTACAATTGTGACTACTTAGATTTCTTTTTGACACAAAGTTTTACCTTATTTTCTTAAATAAAAATGAGATCTTTTTCTCTTCACAACTGAAAACATTTCTTTAACAAAAAAAGTATATTTTCCTTAATGGTTTGGCGTAAAATGCTCTTGGAAGTCTAGCCATTTGTGTTAGTATCTCAATGAGCACTTCAACTATACCATTTTTCTTAGTCCCTAACTACCTTTTAAGAAACAGAAATGCTTCATTATTCTAGTTAATATTTTCCACAAATACTCTATCAACATCTCACTCATGCTACAGATATTTGGAGGAGATATTCTTTACAAACAATAAGTGTTCTTCATTTTCTTTTCCTTTATCTCTCTAAGGAAGCTATTTATATGTGAAGTTTCATGTCTTCTGAAGACAAGAACTCTTGTTACATATTTATTCATAAATTTAAAAGTATAGAGGATTTAAAACATTTTATTATATTTTGATTAGCATATGCTATGCCATATGAGTGGGAGTTGGAGGATAACTTGTGGAAGGAGTCAGTTCTTTCCCTACTGTGTCCTAGATGTCAATGGGCTTAGTGACAAGAGACTACTTGCTGAATCATCTTGCTGGCCTACGTTTGGAGCATCTTTGTAGGCTTTGAGAGCAATGTCAAGAAAGCAATTTAAATTTGTTCAGTGTTTCCATTGGTGTGTGCTCTGTATTTGGAAACCGTGATTGTGCCATGTTTTCTTCTTTGATTCACAGAGGTTTTGTTTGCTTGTTTGTGTGCTAGTTTGCTTCTATCAGACTTAAATGGAACTTTACCAGCCAGTTGTCTTGTTTTCTGGGAGCTCCAGGTTAAAGAGTTCCTGCTTAAGGTCAACTGGCTTAGGGCTGGATAATGTTTTGCTCTGGGTTGTCCGGTCAAAAAATGTCAGCAGCATTCATCTGGTACTGTGGGTCTAGATTAGGGAGGTCCTGTCTACCAAGGAGATGACACTGAGGTGTCTCCAATTTAGGTGCTATAAATGGTGTTCACAAACTATTCTAGACACAGAAAGTTTTCAATTATCTAGAAAATCACATGCCTACTAAGTAGATCATGCTTATAATCCATTTCATTCAATCAGATAGGTATTCAAGACTTTGTTTGGATATGTAGCCAATAAAAAGGAACCACCTTGTCACTAATCAAAATTGCCTTTCATTTTAAGCTATATGTATTGAATAGCTATGAATACCAGGGCTGAGAATCCTTCTAAATGTGTCATTATCCAGGAGGGCTTTCAGATAATTACTTTCAGGTTGCTTTGTGTGTGTGTGTGTGTGTGTGTGTGTGTGTGTGTGTGTGTGTGTGTGTGGTGAGGTGTCCTAGTACTTAAGACAGAGGCAGAAAGATTGCTATAAGTTCCAATACTAGCCTGGTCCACATAGAGCATTCCAGGCAACAGAGGGCAACATAGAAAGACTCTGCCTCAACTCCCTTCCAAAACACATTGTCATATCATTCAATGCCATATAAGATGTGAATAATTTTCCTATTGACGTCTTCAATTTCATTTCCATTGGGGTTAATGGTCTGACGTAGCAAATCAAGAACTTACCCATTACTTCCAGAGAGACATAGAAGTCCATACGCTTCCTGTTGCCAAGTGACACCAAAATCTCGTTTCAGAGTCGTAGAGGATGGTGTGGAAAACCATTTCCCAGTATAATGAGATCTATTTATAGCTGTCAATGTGTGGTGTCCTGTTCATTTAAAAATATCTTTTCTTTACCATGAAGTATCAATATGTTTATTATTAAATATCATCAGTTTTCATTTAGCTACGGTCTAGTTAAAGAGTAAAAATTAATCAAAATTTAAAATTGTACAGCTCAGTCCCAATTGATACATCTACAAAACACTCCTGTACCCAAGGCCCTGAGAACATTGCAAAAGAGGAGGTGGAAAGATTGTAAGAGGCAGATGATCAGGGAGTTTTCTCACAATGTCTGAAAGTCAGAGGAAAACACTCATGACCCAGGTCAGTCCTATTATTCTACAGTGTAGGTTTCAGAGATAGAACAAGTCATGTGGCTTGGTATCAAGCATCCATACCCACTGAGCCATCTTATTGGCCTATAACTTTAGGATGAAAGGTATTGATAGAGACTGCACAGAGTCTGTCAAACACTTTGGTGAGCAGTAATATCTTTACAGAATGAAGTCTTATAATCCAGAAGCATGGAATGCTTGTTTTTGTCTGTCTGTCTGTCTGTCTTTCTGTCTGTCTGTTGGCAAACACGTCTTTTGCCTCCTAGGTCAAGTTTATTTATGTTTTCTTTGTGATTCAATGGAAATGGTTTCTTTCTTTAAGATTTTTTTTTTATTATTTTAAAAATTAAGTGGTTTTTGTGTGCGCTATAAAGCATTTTCTTCTGAGATGAAAACCTTAGATCTTTCAGGGAAGCAATTTTAGGTAGCTCAGTGAGTAAACAACCAAAAATCATCAGAAGGTTCCTGAAACTGACCAGCTTAAGTAAGCCTCTCCCTTCCCAAACATATCTAAGCAATAAGGACTGCTTAAAGACATGCTCAAATAAGCTGAGCTGTTTAGAAGGGGCTCAGCCTGGCAGACTGCCCAGCACACTCCCAACCCCTGCCAGAAGAGAGCAGTGGAAATGATGGGAAAAAGTTCAGACAAGCCAGGATACTTAGAAAGGACAATCTCCAACCTGTTGAGCTGTTTGAAGGTTTCTAGGTTGAGTGAGCTATCACATATGCTGGTGTGGGCCTTTATTAATGCACCTGTCTTTGAGTCATTTCTGTTTCTGCAAGTAACCTCTCAACCCTGTATGTAATGCAATCCCAATCTAACTCCCTGGTTTACCAAGGTGGACTTAGGTGGTATTTCTACTTTTGCTTGTAATTGGTCCCCTATCTTCGGTAACATTTGTTCATTTTCCCCCCTAGAGATAATGTCACACAACAGTGAATTTCTGTGCATGACTACAGTTGCCAAGGAGGCCAGAGATTTCAGATTTACATGGAGTTGGAGATACAGGTGGTTGTGAACATCCTAATGTGACTGCTGGGGACCCTCTGGTCCTCTGCAGAAGCAGGATTTTCTCTTAACTACTGAACCATCTCTTTTGCTTGGATTAAAAAAAAGATTTATTTATTCATTTTATGTTTATAAATGCACAGTCTTTCTGCACACCAAAAGAGGGAATCAGATTCCATACATAGGACTGTGAGCCACAATGTGGTTGCTTGTAATTGAACTCAAAGCCTTCTTCAGACTAAGTACTTTTTTTAAACCATTGTGGAATCCGTGGCTTTTCTCAAGATTAGATTAGATCACATCACCCGATACTGGAAATAATAGCTTTAATTCCTCTACTCTATGGATGCTTTTACTTTTTATTTTTGCCAATACAAATTTGAATACAAATGTCTTATATCTAATCTTGACACTTTGGTTGTAAGCCTGGCCTGTAACGGCTGAAGCATCTCTCCAGCCCTTATTACCAATCTTAGAGGAAAACCTTACAGGCTTTCCCCAGCAATATGGAATTAGCTGGGGATCTTTCACACTGGGTTTTGGAAAGCTCTTTCTATTTGTTCACCCTAATACCAGGAGATAAAGCCAAGTAACTCTTCCCCTGGAATTAGACTGTGGATTGTAAAGATCTGACCAGTCCTCCATTCTTAGGGATTACAAACGACCTCAGAGTTCTTGGATTGTTAGCAATGATCTTCCTTTATTATCCACATGCTGGAGTACTATTAGTAATTTTTCATGCTAGGTTCCCAAATGTCAAACTTAGTTTGCTAACTAAAGCTGCTCAAAATGGATTAAGTAAGCACCATTCTCAAATATGGCATTTTGCTGAAACACAATTTGCTAATGACATACCAGTAAAAGGGAAGCCAACTTCTTAAGATCAATTATGTAGATGATCAAACACATAAAATACTTTAAAATTTTTTAAACTTTAGAGAGGGGAGAAATGTCATCTATAAAACGATATTTTAAAATTGCAAATCTGAATTTATATGGTTTTAGACATTATAAGTAATACTGATTTCCAGAGTGGTTGCACCAGTTTACAACCCCACCAACAGTGGAGAAGTGTTCCTCTTTCACCACATCCTCTCCAGTATCTGCTGTCACCTCTGTTTTTGATCTTAGCCATTCTTACTGGTGTGAGGTGGAATCTCAGGGTTGTTTTGATTTGCATTTCCCTGATGACTAGGGATGTTGAGCATTTTTTTAGGTGCTTCTCAGCCATTCGATATTCCTTAGTTGAGAAGTCTTTATTTAGCTCTGTACACCATTTTAATAGAATCATTTTATTCTCTAGAAAATTGGACATAGTGCTACCTGAGGACCCAGCTATACCACTCCTGGGCATTTACCCAAAAGTAGCTTCAATATCTAACAAGGGCACATGTTCCACTATGTTCATAGGAGCCTTATTTATAATAGCCAGAAGCTGGAAAGAACCCAGATGTCCCTCAACATAGGAATGGATTCAGAAATTGTGGGACATTTACACAATGGAGTACTACTCAGCTATTAAAAACAACGAGTTCAAAAAATTCTTAGGCAAATTGATGGAACTTGAAGCTATCATCTTGAGTGAGGTAACTCAGGCACAAAAGAAAACTCACGGTATGTACTCACTTATAAGTGGATACTAGCCCTCTAAACAAAAAAAAAAAAAAAAAAAAAAAAAAAGAAGTCCGAACACCCAAGAAACCATCCACAGAACTTATGAAGCTCAAAAAGAAGGAAGGACAGAAGGTGGATGCCTCAGTCCTTCTGAGAAAGGAGAACAAAGCAGGGGAGGAAATACAAGGTCAAATAGAAGAGCAGGGATTGAAGAAAAGATCCACAGAGACTGCCTCACCTGGAGAACCACCCCATATGCAGCCACCAAACCCAAGCACTATTGCTGATGCCAAGAAGTACTTACTGGCAGGAACCAAACATGGATGTCTCCTCAGAGGCTCTCCCAGAGTCATACAGATACAGATGAGGATGCTTGCAGCTAAACATCAGACTGAACACAAAGACCCCAGTGAAAGAACCAGAGAAAGGATCAAAATAGCTGAAAGATTTAGACCCTCATGGGAAGAACAACATCATCATCAGCCAAGGCACTGAAATGGAGAGGGTGATTGGGAGAGGGAGCACCTTCATGGAAGGAAGCAAGTTGAACAGGAGGAGAGAGGGGAGGGGGAAGCGTATAACATTTAAAATGTAAATGCAGAGAATATAAAATACAATTAAAAAAGGAAGAAATATTAATCTGGAAGATAGATTGATCTTCACTGCTGTGGCAAGGCTGGAATGGGGGTCTTAGTCATCATACTGGCTGGCGCTGAATATAATTTTGAAGGGACAACTACTTATTGCCATTTATGCCAAACATAGATGCTAAATTAGTGGGTCACACTTTATATCATTTCATCCTCTATGGCATTATAATAATATAAAACATTACAGTCTTTGATTTAAAAATATAAAATTATTTAAACTAATATGTGTCACATGCAGTCATTTGGATAACAGCTGAGTTCCAACACACACTTAACCTTTATACACATTCAGACAGACCCCACAGGCATGAACCACTGCTCATCTCCATGTTGGGAGAATGCCTCTTGGTTCTCACAGACTATGGGGCCATGGCGCAATTCTGTGCAGCTGTTAGCAGACCACACCTACTTCCTGCTCCTAAGACTTTATCACTGCCTCCTGGGTCCCGATGACGTCTGTGCTTTTGCCTCACTCCTTTGAGGCATAGCTGTGGGCTAGAAACCTGTTTTTCTGCATGACAACATGGACCCTGACTCACCAGGAAGTAAGCAACAGATCTCTTCTTTTTCCCAAGAAGAAGAGCAGAGGAAACCCATGCTTTTGCGGACTCACCCTTATAATGCCTTTCGCTATCTTCAAAATGTCTGGAGGTCACACTCTGCTTCTTTCTGGACATAGCTTACCTCCCCATCATTTACATGGGACTCTCAGTCTTCCTTCCTCTTCTTTTGGGATTCTGGGTCTTCCTTCTTCTGCTTCTGGGAATCTCGGGCTTCCCTCCTCTTCTGCTGAGACTCTCCGGCTTCCTTCCTTGTCTGCTGGGACTCTCCAGCTTCCTTCCTCTTCTTCTGGGAAGCTGGGTCTTCTTTCTTCTGCTGCTGGGAATCTCGGGATTCCTTCCTCTTCTGCTGGGACTCTCGGGCTTCCTTCCTTGGAGACACACCTTATGGCCTTTGGACAATCTTGCCAACATCAGCCCAGGAGGACAGCAAAGCAAGAACTGCTTGTAGAGGAGAGGGGTATGAAATGACTGCGGTTGATTGAGCAATGGTAATTTTCTAAGGCAAAATTAGAGAGAGGCATCTGTAATCAAAAGAGTGCAGCTGATGAGATTTTTCTTGTTTTTAGGGCAGTGAAGGTAACAAAGTCAGTCTCTAGAATCTTAAAATAAACATGCATATTTTTAATTTTCGTGGCTTCGTTTATATCAGTAAATGTTATCATTTATAACAGTAAATGTTACATCTGGTTCACAAATACTGATAAATCTAATACTTGAACAGAAAACATCTTGAGATGGAACATATAATCTATCCCCAGGACATGTTTTTGCCACACACTGAGTTTCTGAATCCTATCCATACAGTATGCACCCTATCCCAAGTTCTCCTGGTCTCTTGTGTGGGACTGGATGTCTGCATAATGAAGAGGAGTGCTGTTTTCACTGCAGTCCCAAAGCCTTCCTCCTACAGGACTTCTTGGAGCCATGTGCTCAGGATCTTGGATATTTACCTAAGATGCATCAGAGATGGCTTTGGGTAGGAGCAATATGTACAATAGAAGCAAACTTGTCTGCAGTGTGGACATATCAGTGTCAGTGCAGTCATCCCTGTCCCAGAAGGCACATGGGATGGGACTTCCTGTGGTAGAATGCACATTGCTCTAGGATGGGATTTTTGTCCATAAGCTTGGGGAGATTAGGATAATGGCTTTTTCTCTACCACCTTTAAGAGGTCAGTGTCTTGTTTTTGCTCTCTGGAAATGCAATCCTGATGTGAGAAGGGAAAGCAACAACATAGATGGGTAAATGTCTGGAAACACATCTCATTCCCTGATCCTTCCCCTCTTTCACAGAGATTAGACTGAATGTCAGGATTACCATGCGGTATATGTGCACACTTAGGGGATATGTAACCTGGCACCGTCTCTATAGAAGTCAATGTAGGAGGTCAGAACAAAAGAACAACTATTAGAAATATCAGAGATGGCTTAATGGGTTACATGAGTCCCATGTGAGTGTGAAGAGCTGAAGTTAAACCCCCAAGCTCCCCACAAAGTCAGTTGTAGTTGCACATGTCTGTAATTCCAGCACCCCGATGGCAGGCACAGACAGGAGACTCCCTGGAAGTCTGTGGTTCAGCCAAGCCAGCCTATTCTGCACTGGACAGTTCTCTGGGAAACAGAATGGAAGGAAAGGAGGAGTCCTAGAGCTTATCCTCAAGGCTTCACACGCACTAAGAAGCATTAGTGCCTACACATACACAGACCATATACACGAGCATGACACACACAGTCTAAATAAACCATTAAAACACAAACAAAACAAAACTGCAATATGGCCCGCCCACATGTCCCCAAAGACCAATATAAAGGCCTCTGAGTACCATAACACATAGAGCCATGCACGGTCATGTGCACGGGTGCACCACTCATGATGCACACAAAAGGCATCCAGTGTCCACGTCTATAGCTGATGAACAAATGCAGGAGGAAGATAAGGCACCACAACACGGTAGGATTTTATGGAGGCTCTAGAAACAAAGGAACTGGTGTTTTCAGCAAGATGGATGGAATTGGAAATCTTTATATTTCCTGCTCTAAAACAGTCTCCTGCCAGTGAGCTGGTGATACGAGCCTTCCTGCCATGGGACCTGTGGGTGGCCAGGTCTGATAGAGCTCTCGTGACCCTTCTACCAAGTGAGTGTACAGTCAGAGGTGAGAAGGGCAAAACAGCAGTGTTCACCTGGAATTGAGGCCATACTGTTCAGACACACTAAAATAGGACAAAAGCTATGGAGACATGTGGCCTCACTTCCCTTGGATGAAGCTGAGACTGAAATGGTTAGACACACTTTTTCTGTTTCTCACAAGTTCTCCGCATTCCCATCAGCAAGTTGGCTGTCCAGGCCAGAAGAGGGCATCTGATTCCCTTAAGCTGGAGTTACCTGTGCTTATGAGGTATGGGCCCTGGGACAGGAACCCTGGTCCTCTGCCATAGCAGCCAGGGCCCTTAGTTGTTGAGCCATCTCTCCAGACCCACACATACTATTCTTCATGAGAACATAACACTTTCACTTGCTGAGTTTTTATTTGACATCATATCTGTCTAAATTTCTTCTACCTGTTGGGTATAATTTTATTTTTTCTGCCATTGACATCAGTGACCATGTGTGGCTTACCACCTCACCTAAATCATTTTCAATAGAAAAAAAACTGTGTTGTGATTGTATACTGAATTACATTTTTATTTTCCTCAGTATCTTGCTGGTCATCAGGATATATACTCATGCTGCTTTCTTGTGGATTGTGAGGACAATCTTATATGCAGTTTTAAATGCCCTATTTTGTGGTTCCATCATTGTTAGATGGCAAACAAAAGCCCTCACTGTTACTGTGAAAAGTTTTTGCCTGATAATCCTTTCTTGCTCCTTAAATACGAAGTCTGGCTTTCATATAGAGTCTAGACTGTCATATACACATATGTGCTTGCATCTGTTTGACTAAATATCCGCTTATATTAAATTTAGTTTTATGTTACCAAGGTATAATCCCAAACTCAAATGGATCTTCTAGTCAATACTCTTCCCATAGATGTATATTTCTAGTAAGGTATTCCTTAAAGTAAAGGTGATTCTTTTGGGTCTCAGTTCCACAGGTCTTGACTAGGGCATGTGGTTCCATTTGCCTTCCCTTGTCCTTTTAGGGCTCTACTCACTTGAATGAATAGGTTAAATTTGTCCTTCAAAGATTAAAGAAGGGCTTTCTTATAACTGTGGCTTTAGTTTCTTTGAGTTGATAAGAGTATTCACTATGAGCCTTTGTTCCATATAATTTTTAAGTATGCTCTTAGAATTTGGATATTAGCTAAACTCTCTCACCATAAAAGTTATATTCACTGTATTTGTGTTTGTTGTAGCAAGTGGCTTGGCCAGATACAGGGACCACTACATGGTCATATATTTTATTGGTGAATACCCAGTGTGTGTGAGGAATATTTGTTTCCATTGAGTAGTAGTCCTCAAGTATGTTCAGAATCACTTTCTTCTACCCAATGATAGGCTTTGTACACGAAGCTACTTTCTTTGAGCAAATATACACAGGATATCTTCATCATGGCAGATCTTTGCTTACAGTTCCTTTGCAGTATTGTTCGCTGATTATTCTGTCCCTTTATCAGCTCTGTTTACATCCCTTGAGTGTGATGTTTTTTTACGGTTATGTTGAAAATGTTCTCATATATTTTGTTTCTCAGTCCTAAAGCCTTAATTTATTTGTTTTTTGTTTGTTTGTTTTAGTATGTGTGTGTGAGAGAGAGAGACAAAGAGAGAGAGAGTAAAAGAGAGAGATGAGTAAGAGACACATACACAGAGAGACACAGAGAGATAGACAGAGAGAGAAACAGACAGAGAGAGACAGACAGACAGAGAAAGCGATAGAGATAGATAGAGAGAGAGAGTGAGAGACAGACAGAGACAGAGAGAGAGAGACAGATAGACAGACAGACAGAGACAGAGACAGAGAGGGAGAGAGAGAGAATAGGTGCATGTTTGTCTCAATGCATGTATAGAAATCAAAGGATGTGTTTTCACAAGCTAGTTTTTTACTACCATATGTGTTTTTGGGCTTGACCTCAGGTCTTCCATCTTGAGTGAGATGTCTTGTCAGTCCCTTTATTTTTATATATAACCAATAAATTTAACATACCGTCCTTGAATTTTGTTGCCATGCTTAGTTAGTTTATTGTTCATGTTTGTAGAAAGAGGTATTTAAGGTAAGTCTTTGGGAGTATATCATTTGAGAGGAAGACCATAATATGGCTAGCTCTGTGTTCCAAGAGACACTGACAAGGGAAATGTGCTCTGTGACTTTTAGAACACACCAAACCTGATGGAACAGCAAAATGCATGTTGGCCAAGTAAAGAATAGAACCAGAAGTTTTGAAGGGAGAGGGTCTGGACTGTGATACTCATGTTTTCATGTCCAAAATTCCCTTAGACACGCCATTCCTATGATAGAGGCATGGAATCTCCAGAAAACTTGCAAATTCTTTAGTCACAGATGATTCTGGGGAAAAAAAATTCTGGAGAAAAATATCTGTAGTGGAGGAGTTCTCCAGCATATGACTCAATTGAGTTGTTAAGTTTATGCATACTAAGTAAGTAGTTCAGCCCAACATTTTTCAAATAATTTTGAGATTCCTTAAATGACAATATTAAAAAAAACCCATTATGCTCAATTCTTACACACCAAGAAAACTTTGACTAATTCCGGATTACATCCTGTTTTACATGTACTTTATGCTCATTGTTACTAGTAAGACCTTAATGCACACTATCAAACCTTTGAAAAAAAAGCCAAGCACTGACAAAAATGTATTCATATACTTTTATGCAAAAATGCTTAAAATTTGTTCATTTATCTTTGTTTTTTTAAAATAAAGTTGTTCAAAAAATGACAATATTTTAAATATTTTTTTGTATATTTTGTCAAGGTAGTTGAGAGAAAGTCTATTTTTCTCACAGATGTAGTGTGTGTGTATACATGCTCCCAACAGAAGGCTGGCTCATTTCCAACCTTTCCAGGATATATATATATATATATATATATATATATGCATACTGATAATACTATGTTGGTTTTATAAGGTCAGTTTTATGAAAAAATTCTTACTCTCGAAGCATTAAGCAAATTGTCTGCATCCTGTCCTAGACATTTGAATGAGGCTTTTATGGCAGTGGCCTTGAAGGCTTTCTGTTTGAAGAGAAAGGTAAGTGAAAAAGGAAAGTGTGCTCAGATGTACTTTCAGTACAAATGAAGAGCCTGCTTATCACAGTTGCCATGGTAACCTGACGTCATTGAGACAGCCAAGGTAATTGAAGTGACTTTTTAAAAAATGGAGACCAGGGTTATCTGTTGTGAAGGACAGTATCCTCCCTTCACATGCCTGTACAAAATACAGGCATGAGTGCCCACTTGTGGAGCAGACAGCCTTCAAAATCCCAAATCCAAGCTGTTTTGTTTGTCTTTCTGGTTTCGGTGGTGGGTTTGGTTCTCTGAATGCCTCTGAAAGAAAAGAGTGAGGCCATCTTAGCCTGGGAGATTGTGTTATCCTGGATCCACTTTTCATGTGGCTCCCTCTGAGTCTAGCTTCCCCCTCTGTGAAATGGGGGTCATGATGTTCAGTCATAGGAAGTCTGTCAGCTTTAGTAATAACAAATGTACAAGCCAAAGGACTTACTTATGGTTATTTTGTGAGCACAAACCCCTGTATGATTTTCAGGCTGCTTCATGTTATTAGTTCTATAAATTAGTGTACAAAGTAGTGAGTTTCAGTTTTGCACTTTCATGCATTATTTTTGATGTTCTCCTCCTCAACTTCCCTCCTGCCTCTCTTTCCTCTGCCCTGCTAGTCCTCTTCCTCCCTCCATTCACCCTACCTTTGTTGATTTTATGTCTCATGAATATATGTATGTATGTATGTATGTATGTATGTATGTATGTATTTATCCCCTTCTCCCACCTTTTCCCTCTTATGGTTTCTTTTTCTATTTTCATCCTTCTCTATCACACAGATTCTCTGTCTCTCTATCCTCCCCTCACACACATAAAATATAAAATCTGAAGGAGAGAAAAACTCATTTTATATTATTATTATTAATATCATCATTATTATTTATAATTACCTTCTAGTGGTGGTATTTGTGTTTAGGAGTCTGGATTACTTTACTTAGCTTCAGTTTCATTCTCTTACAAATATTGATTTCATCTTCTTAATTGTGTATATATCCTACATCTGTTTTATTTATTTTCCTATTGATGAACATATAAGTGGGTGTATATACAAAGGATTCTTAAATCCTACCGCAGAGATATTTGTATACCCAGGTTTATCACTATATTGATTGCTTCCTAATTCTTTTCAAATTTGCTGCTAGGGGATAGATAAAAGCAAGAGAAGAAAAAGATCCTGGTGAGAAGCTCATTGTTATTATCAGTATCCCATTGTTTTGGTGCCTCTGGTTGCTCACTAGTTCTTTAACGTGTTTCAGGGCACATACTTATTCCTTAGAGCACAGTAACTGCTGGATTCATTTTCTTTCTGGAAGTTTTTCCAGTGTCTCACCTTCATACAAGCTGGCATAAGGAAGCAGTGTGTTGTGATGCCTTCTAAAGTATCTACTCTAGATCTGAATGGCAGCAGTGGCCCATTATATCCTGTCCCTACTACCTCTGATGGATACCTACCTCCAGTGACATCATAGAGCTGAACATGTGGTAGAATGGCTTGCATGGGATCCAGAAAATAGTGTGAAAGTAGAAAATCGACTTGGATGTCATTATTGAAAAGGTGCAGCAGGTGAAATTTTTCTCAGTAGTAGGTCTTGAAGCCCACTTTAGCATGGGCTTCTTTATCACAAAGCAATGAATAGTTCAATTAAAGAAGGAAATTGTTCTTAAACTACATTTACAGCATTACTATGTACTTTATTTTCTGATTGCATCAATAATAAAAATATTAATTCTCCTTGTTTCAGTATGACATATAACATACATATGTGTATGTTTTTGTGTGTAGTTGCTGGATCATAATTACCTTCCCAATGAATGCATGCTGCAGATTCGATAATTTCTCTTCCATATGGTGAGTCATATGATCTCTAATATTTTTTGTATGGACTTTCATAAAGACATTTTCTGCCCTACCATATCTTATCATAAGATTCTCAACTCAGTAAGAGTTCTGCCCTATAATTAGAAAGGAAGAAATATTGTATAGAATGGTCAAGAAAAATCAAATGGGCCTGGTTGGTTTTCACCAACCAGGTTGTTACCACAGATTGTACACTCATTGTTAATTTCCATTTCTACATGACTTCCTATACTTCAGTTATGTCCATGTAAATAAGCCTCTGTAGAAATCTGAAAAAGATGAGTTTAGAGATCCCCTATAGCTCAATGCATGGGAATTCTCAGAGAGTGGTACCTAAAGAACACATAGATACATCAGATATATAGAAGATATAGAAGGGATTCTTCTATAGCTTGCTTTGCATTTCCTTGCCTGTGTCCTTTATATTATAATTTAATATAAACTGATCAAAATGTTTCCTTGAATTTTGGAAGCTCTCCAAGCAAGTTAATCAAACCTTAAAGAGGAGATTGTGATAGAAGCACAAAATAAAATTGTCTGGGGATCATGAGTAGCATTATGTAGCCATAGATTAAACACTGAAGAGTCCCCATTATCTACCACTCTACAAAACTCTTGGGTGTGGAATGTTCACAACAGCCTAACCATGTTACTTGGTTGCAGAGGCAGTAAAAAGAACTCTGGTTGTCTAATGATGAATATCTGAGAATAATTTTGTTTTGCCTCTGAGTAGTTGGGTACCTGCTGGAAAAATTTGGTTACTAAAGGCTAAAAATAAAATTTAACTTCTATCAGGTAGAGGCAGTACATGCCTTTAATCCCAGCACTTGGGAGGCCAGAAGCAGGTGGATCTCTGTGACTTTGAGGTCAGCATCAGCTTGGTTTGCAGAACCAGTTCCAGGACCTCCGGGGCTTCACAGAGAAACTAACAAAACAAACAAACAAAGAAACAAAAAACTTAAAATAAATAAATAAATTTAAAAGAATTAACTTTTGCACAGAAAATTATCCAAATCTTTGTTTAACAAGTGGGATTAAATCTCTATTAAGTCTAAATGGATTGGAACAACAAGCAGAATTAAATCATGAACTCGCAGAACTAGTACTCAAACTACTAGCACAATATTCCACCACAGAACATATGGCTAAATCACTAGTAAACTTTCCATCTCCATCAAACTGGATATGATCCCTATGCAGCCAAGGCCAAGAATCAACACTCTGAACATGAATCTCTCCATGAGAAAAGAATAATTCAATTAAGGTTAAACTAGACAGAAGACAAGTGAAAGTACTAGAAAAATAGCCACTGGACACAGTCACAAAGTCTGTGGCTCTAACAAGGCATGGATTAATCACTTTAGCTACTAGCTATTGAACACTAGCATTTCAAGATACAACTTTTATAAACACCTGTTATTCGTTTTACTTATAAAATCTGGACTGAAGCTACTGTCATTTCTCTGAATCAAGGAAATAAATCTAAAACACATGCTGGTGCTTTTCAAAAGATAGCATTGTAAAAGGAATATATCTTTTTCTTTTAAGTTCCTTCAGGCCGCAGGCACAACATGCAATTAAAACTGTTATGATTATCCATTTGATATGTGGACATCTTCTTCCCATACATTTCCTATTCTGGCGGTCTTATGAATAATAGGATTTTAATATCAATTACTCTGTGTTGCATTTTCACTAAACTGTAAGAAGCCAAATGCTTGGTATTAATTACTTAGAATTTTTGTTTAAAAGCATGGGCTACTGTAGGATAGAAATGATTTTTGAGTATTTATACTAATCAAAGTGCTCCAGAGAAACAGAACCAATAGCAGGTCAGTTGGTCAGTCTATCTATCTATCTATCTATCTATCTATCTATCTATCTATCTATCTATCTATCTATCTATCTATCTCTCTATCTATCCTTATCTATTGTAAGGATACCAAGAATTTAGCTCATATGATTTTGGATGATAGGCAAATTCAAATTTCGATGGTAGAGACCAGGAATGTTCATACTGAGCAGCTGAAATTTGAATCAATAGCCAGTCCACTGGTAACTTGATAGAGCCAATATCATAAATGAAATAAAGTGAGTTAAGCTCTTTACTACAGGGTATCATCTTTCTGTTTTATCTGGGGCTCTGAATAATGAACAAGGCCTACTCACACTATGGAGGGCAATCTGTTTTACTTAGTTTACTGATTCAAATGTAAATGTCATCCAAATAACCCTCATAGGAACATCCAAAATTATGTCTGACCAAATATCTTGGCACTGTAGCGTAGTTGACACATATTGTCAAGCATTGCATTCTCTATTTGTTCAAACTTCTATTCTCATTTTTAGAAGTAATAGACAATATATTCAAACAAGGGAGAAATTTTCTGAGAAAGTTTTATAGGTAATTTTTAGAAAAATAAGTCAGAAAAATAAAATAGTTTAATAACTTTTGATTTTTACAGTTTCAGGGTAGAATTTTTATTTTTTATCTCCAAAGAAATTCATCTTGATGAATTCCTGGGTCTTGGGTTTCGAGATAAAGAATTATGTATATGTATATATTTGTGTATATTGATCAAGCCATGGAAGTATTTGTCATGATAAATATTTGAGGTTAATTACTGTGCATTATGTCAGTTATGTTCAGTGCCTAGTACATATTAGGAAGCAAATGGAGGGCTGTGATGTTCGATTTTTCTCAGCTTTCCCTGGCCATCATGGTTACCATGGTGACTCAGTGAATGCTGTGAGATTTGGTGCAGACTGAGCATCCATTTATGAGGCTTTTTTGAATCGCTTCTTATGATGCTAATTGTCAAGAACTATTTTTATAATTCTATCATTTCTTCTGCATATATTTATTGACATTTGACTGCTGTGTAGAGCTATATTTATGATAATTTAGCTCATAGGTTATTTTGCTCGAGTTATCATGTTTTATTATAAGTATATACATTTTATTGCTTTATTTTATGAGCGCTATAGATCAAAAGCCCCTTAAATTTGTTTTGATTTTTCGGGGGAACATCATCTTGCCATGCCGACTAGCCTGTGTAGGCCAGGTTGATGTGAAAATCCTGCCTCTGCTGAAGCTATAAGCATCCCTTTTATCCAAGTTCCTTGAGATACAGTATTACCTTTTAATTAACATTTGAGATATTTCTTCTCTTTTGATAGCAGCATAAATTGTTATGATTTCTATTTATTGAATGACTTCCTCTACATTGGATAATTTCATTTTTCCATTTTTGCATCTACATATTTTTTTTCTCTTTGGTTGTTTACAAACATGGTTAAATTCCATATGTGAGTGAATTTTCTAAAATTGACCCTGTTACTGGCTTTTCATTTTACACTGTTGTATGTTTAAAAAACAAATTACTATTGGCTACATAGTGAAATACTATGTCTAAAACAAAAGACAGGGGACAAGGAAGGGGGAGAGAGAAATTTGGTGTGATCTCTGTCTTCCTGTATTTTTTAGGACTTTTCTTATGGCCTAAGATACAATTTGCCACAGAAAATGTTGTGTGCATAGTGGGGAAGACTATGTTCTACTGCTGATGCAAGCACCCTTCTTACAGTCATTTTGTCATGTCAGTGGCACTGATATCGGATGAAGCTTATCCACGGAACTTCCATGAAACACACCCTAAGTACAGCATTCTGGGATCCAAAGTCAGGTAGGGTCTGATACCTAGGGTATACTGATACATGGAGTGGCAGTACAGAGGGTACAGGTACTTGGGAAGGATTGGGGCATCATAGAATAGAAGCACAAATGTGAGCAGTTAGAGTGGTTTTGACACCAGGGTGGTGGTTGTGACTGAGGTACTGTCCAAGCAGTGTCATGTGTGATGAGGGCTCAGGGATGAGGCTCAGAGTATGGAATACATCAGTTTTTGAATGATTCTTGTGTCAGAGGTATGGTCGCCCCAGCACTGGGACAGACCTTGAGTTCAGAGTGTGAACATCTATGGAAGTGGACCTTGGACCTGGCAATGTTAGGGCTTGGAGATCTGCCAGATCATGCACCAAGGCAGCTTAATTTCTATCTGATTTCCCATTCAAGAATGGTTGTTCATTGAGCACACATGGAGAGACCCATGCCTAGACAAGGACTAAAACTCTGAGCCATATCCTCAGTTCTTTAAACACATTTAAAATTCTATTATTTATGAATGAACGTTAAAATTTTCTTTGTCCACCAACCTACCCATAAAACTTTCAACTCAAAATGTATCCTGTCTATAAGAAATGCAGGCTCAGGGGATGGAACAGAGACTGAAGGAATGACCAACCAATAACCCATCTAGTTTGATTCCCATTGAGAAAGCACCAATCTCTGACAGTATTAATGAAATTCTATTTTATTTGTAGACAGAAGTCTAGTATGGCTGTCTTTTGAGAGGCTCCATTCAGCAGCTAAGACAGATGCAGACATCCATAGCCAAACAATGAATGGAGCTTGGGGACTCTTATGGAAGAATAGAAGGAAGGATTGCAGGCCACAAAGTGGATAAGAACTCCACAGGAAGACCAACAGCATCAATTAACCTGGGCCTTTGGGACTCTCAGAGTCTGAACCACCAACCAAAGATCATACATGTACTGAACCTAGGCCTCCCTGCACATATATAGCAGATGTGCAGCTTGGTCTTCATGTGGGTCATGAATTATCCCAAAAGCTGTTGCCTGTCTGTGGGATATGTTTTTCTTGCTGGTCTGCCTTGTCTGGTCTCAATGGGAGAAGAAGCACCTAGCTTCTCAGATACTTGAAGTGCCAGGGTATGGGGAATATCCCCATCCACTCAGAGGAGAAGGGGAAGGGGCACAAGGGGAAAGATTGTGGGAAGGGTAACTGGGAGAGGATATAGGGAGAAGGATTGTGGGAGGGGGTAGCTGGGAGGGAGAAGTGAGAGGGATGTAAAGTGAACAATTAAAAAACTAAAATTAAATTAAAAAAGAATTTGTTCTGCAGAAAATACACTTTGTAACATCACTAATACAATAAAATGTTAACACTTTCCTTCTAAAAAATATTCTTCCTTAAATAAATTTTTGGAATATATATTCAAACATTAAAACTTCTGCTTTAATTGGTTTTTATTTTTATTTTAAAGAGTATTCATTTTATATGTATGAATGTTTTGTCTGTAAGTATGTACATCATGTGTGTCCATAGTGACTATTCAGCAGAGGGTGCCAGACTCTCTGGAACTACCATATAGGTGCTGGGAACTGAACTTCTGTCTTTTACAAGACCAATAAGTTTTCTTACCTGCTGAGACATCTTTCCAGTCCACCATGTTATTTTTTTCCTAATTTCCAAATTATTGAGATTATTCCATGCTCATTATTTAAATATACATAACAGTCAGATTAGGTATGTATGGTTTGAATAACAATGTTTCCTATGGGTAATATATATTTGAATACTCACTAGGGAGTGGAACTATTTGAAATGATTAGAAGGATTAGAAGGTGTGGTCTTGGAGGAATGTGTCATATAGTATGGGCTTTGGCTTTTTCTCTTCCTGCTGCCTGGGGATCCAGATGTAGTTCTCAGTTCCTGAATATATGCTGCCATGCCACCATGACACTAATAGCCTAAATTTAATTTTAAAGTGTAAAGAGCCCCCAATTACATGCTTTCTTTCATAAGAACTGATTTGGTTATGGTGCCTCTACAGCAATAGAACAGTGACTAAGACAGTATAAAAACAGTAACTAATGTTGTTATTATTTGTTCTTGACTTCCTCAGTGTTCCTACACTACTGTCAATGACAAGACTATACTTACTAATTTAAGACTTCCTGTAGCTGGTAATTGAGAAGTTAATATTTTAATGACTTTAAAATATCAGAACTGGGGATTAGAGAGATGATTCAGTGCCTAAAAGCACTAGCTGCTCTTCTAGAGGTCCTGAGTACAATTACTAGTACCACATGGCAGCTTACAACTATCTCTAGTGTGATCTAAAGCCTTCTTCTGGTGTGCAGGCATACATGTGTGCAAAGGTCTTTTCCATGAAATATGTAAACAAATATACTTTCAAGAGGAAAGGATACATTAAAAACAGAAATATATCTTTAAAAATCAAAACTAAACACAAAGAGCACAGCAAGGAAATGATGAAGGTCAGAAATGAACTCAGGTCATGTGGGTCATGGGTAAATACCTCTAACCAATATGTGAGATACTAATCTGCCTCTTGGTGACAAGACCAATGTTTTTCTTAATCAAGGCACAGCAAGATAAGTAAAACTGGTTTTCTTAGTTAACTGGGTGCTGGGGTAAAATACTGAAAAAAAAAATTCCTAGTTTAGAATGTTGAGAAATAGGTCTGCAGTATTTTATACAGTACTACTTGGAATCTTTTCTCATTTCCTGTGTTCTCACTTTGAAGAAAGTGGCCTTTCTGTAGGTAGCACAACAAACATTTGTGCTCAACAACTTTACCAATTTATTTACATGAGTGGTATGTGTTATTAGAAGATCTATGAGGTCATATATAACATGTCTCCAAAATAACATACAAAGTAAGCCTTGCTAATGATGTCCTCTTTTCATAGTACTCCTTAAGCATCTTTAGGATGAATTGTTTTTCCATTTAGGTACAAAATGTATGACCTCATTGTTTGTAACCAGAGTGGTGTTAATTGCATCACCAAAAGCGATATGACCAAGCCTTTAGTCACCAGTGCCTCATGAGCACAGCTTTTCTGGAAAATGAATCCATGACTGTGAAATGTAGAATCTTGAGAAAAGTCTTATCCTGGATTTATAATCTAACAACTGTAGTTTTCATACTACAAACAGGGAACTCGGACATGCAAAGGGGAGATCACAGAAGACTGAACTGGCATTGATATAATCCAGTATCTAATAGAAAAGCTGGAAGAGAGGCAAACAGGGAATCTCCTCTGGAGGGTTAGCAAGAAAAGAGATTTCACTTAGGTTATGCTCTGAAGGGTGCAGTGACTTGATGGGGCTGTCCTAGGTATCTATGCTCTGCAGTACTATCTCAAGTGTACCTGAGTGTGGGCCAATGTTAACCTATGATGGACTTTGTTATGGTTGTAGAAAAAAACTAATAATAGTAACAATGGAACATAAAGCCAAATTTAAAAATTGACAAAAATGTCTTATGCACCATACCCTTTTAAAGTGTGGAGCCATTCGGTGCTCAGAGCACAGGTTGAAGATGGACAGTGTTGCTAACCTTCACTGTGCACCCCAGATGAGACACCCAGGGCAGTGAGGATAAGGACGGGGCTCAAGGCTGCAGAGATTGGGAGGACAGCATGCATTTACACCCAGGACATTGTGCTCCAGACTCTGAGGAACTGTCAAAGACTTGTTGTCAAGGGAGAGAGACAGTCTGTACAATTGAGCATACGAGAGGACACCATCAAACTAATATTCAGTGTGCTAACGTTTCTATAGACAACTAGCTGTGCCTCGTGATGAAAAGAAAACTTGTGACCTTGGAGAGAATGTCTGCTGCAGCCAAGAGTCCTGAGACAAAAGCTTGGGCTAGGGAGTGTGTGAGAAGAGAATGGTGCAGAGAAAACAGGACACTTCTCAAGGTTAAAGGGTCAGGGTGGGGACCTCCTCTCAGACTGAAAGGCCACATATTTATCCTTCTTCCTTTGTGTTTGCTAGGACAATAATGGGTCACCTCTAATAGAATAGTGCAGGCCATGTGCTTAATTAATATTGAATTGCTGACAAATGAGAAAAATCCCAACAGATTACTGCGTGGATGCTTGTCCCTGCACAGGCAAGACAAAGGTGAAGTTCTCCTGTGGTGTCATGTCTCTGGATAGATCCAGATAATAGGACAGGCCCAGCATTTTCCTACAGAGACATTAACTAACTTGCTGAACCATTCAGGGGCAGCCACTAAGCACACACAGCATTGGTGAGCTCCCCCACATCAAAGTGAGCACCCCACATCAAGGTGAGCTCCCCACATCAATACACAGGTGGGTCTGCCTTCCCGATGGGGACCTGATTTGGGTTTGCATGGAGACATGATGTGCAACATCTCTAAACATGCTATGAAAGACCCAAGAACAGAAAGCACACCCCGACTCTAAGGTTGTGAACACAAAGGGTGCCAGAGAGACATTGCTTCATTACTGGGCATGTCTGTGTTCTCCTTAGGCAGGGGACAGAGGAATGATTTTCATGGTGCCTGCCTCAGATCTAAACTCAGCTGGACCCTGTTGCTGTGTCCCAACAGTTAAAAGCCATCAATGCCCCCTCTCTGTGACCTGCACACCGGGCATGTTTCCTCAGTTACCTTCAAGGCATCTCTGTAAGAAAAGCCTGGCCTGACCTTTATCACAGATGAGCAAGCTTAGGCTCATCTCCAGATGTCCAGCAGGGTTGGATCTTTACCGCCAAAGGGGATGCTCAGCATTCCTGGGTGCACTTTTGTCTCAGAGCATATGGGAGGGAAGGAGGAAAACCCCCATTTCAGAGGTTTCTGCAATACTTGCAGAGGATTCTGTTCATTACTTCGGCAGTTCCAGAAGACTCTGAAATTTAGAGGCACGTTCTAAGCCTATGTCTTTTTACTCAGCTTCCCGGTCTGACAAACTGGCAAGCTTCTTTTTGCTTGTCACTTGGTACCCGTATCTAGTTTTATTTTATTTTTGTTCTTTATTTTGGTTTGAGAGTCCAGCCTAGGATTGTCTGTAATTTACAGTGCTTTCCCTGGCCGATCTCTAACAGACATTCTTTCTATCTGTCTCAGAAGTGTGGGGCTTAGAGATGTATGCCACCATTGATAACGTCTTTCTCTCATTTTAGTGCAAAGGAAAACATTTTACAAAAATGATTGCAGTTGTTTGGCAATGTCATATGTATATTAAAGCACCTAGCTCCATTTTCTCTTTTCTGGTGTCTCCAGGTCTATCTGACCTTCACTGTAGGTTGACACCCCACACCCAGATGCCACTTTGTTTATCTTCCACTCTCCCACCCTTAGGCATTCTTTCTCAGCCTTTGTCCAATCTCTGTCTGCCACCCTTTCTCTAGGACACTATAGACACAGGCTTAGTCAGTGTCCTCTTCCCCTTCTAAAATACCTCCCTGGAGTCCTGTGCCTTCTGCCGGTGATAGGAGCGCTAGAATCATCTCCTGATTTTCATGTACATGATTTTATGATATGCTTTTACATATACAGTTTCTACCCGCAAAATAATTAGAATCGTGTTTATAAGCTTATTTTAAACGGTATTTTTTTTTCTTATTGTGGAACCTTCTTTGTACTATTTGCTATAGGTGGAGCTCTTTTGCCACCTGGTGATCGAAACTTAGACTGCAGCGTGCAGCTTGCTGAGCTAGGTGAGAGGGAGGGGCTGAGGCAAATTCTGATCATAGAGCTTTCTGGAAGTCTGAATGGTAAAGGGGGATGCTTCCCTGTATAAGACTACAAAGGCCACCAGACAGAGAGTACTGCCTAACACCGTGCTGAATTGAAAACCATACCAGAGGAACAAAAGGATTGATTTTCATGTTCAATATATGTATGTATGTATGTATGTATGTATGTATGTATATATATATATATATATGTATATACATATATATGTTTACATGTGCATTGGGTAGTCTTTATATGAATAATGATGATTGTTTCTCTGGCACAGGAGACAAGGTTTTAACAAATTAAAATTATTATTTTTATTTTTTGAGAGTGTATCATTCCCCACTTTCTTTTTATCATTTTAAAGCCTCCCACATATCCCTCTTTCAAATTCATGACCTCTTCTTGTCATTAATTGTTGTTACATACATATATGTATACACATATATGTTAGTAAATACATAAACACAACTGGCTCAGTTCATGTGATGTTATTTGTATGTATATGTTTTCAGGGCTGACCATTTGGAACTGGATAACCAATTGGTATGTTTTTCTCTGGGAAAGAAATCTTTCTCCCATTCTCAGCATTTTTTGGTTGTCTGTAGTTCTTTGTGTAGGGCTGGGGCCTGATAAGTTTTTCCATCTTCTTTAGCATGTCTGTTATTGTTGTCCTTGCTCAGTTCCTGTTTATAGGAACGTTATGGGTGTAGCTTCTGACCTTAGAGAAGACACAAATCTCACAACAAATTCCCTGCTCCTATGACTCTTACAATCTTCCTTTTCTCTCTTATTAAATGGTCCCTGAACCTTAGGTGTGAGAGTTGTTTTTAGAGATAGTCATTATGACTGATGTCCACAACTCTGCATTTTGGTTGTCTGTGGTTTACTGTAGTGGTCTCTGTCTGTTACAACAACATGCTTCCTTGATGAGGTGCTAGGACTCCACTTATCTATGGGTGTAAGAACAATGTATAGAATATATCTGGGGATTATGATGGTTTAGTAAAGTGGTGGCTATAAGTTCTCCTCCAAGATTCATGACTTCTCTAGCCCTGGGTAGTTGGCTAGGGTCTCAGTCCATTTAGAGAGCCAATGTATGAGCACCACTACTGGACCCTTGGGGTTATTGTGCTACACTGGTCATTGATGTGGCTCATGAGCATCACAGCTGGGTAGGACTGTTGGTTGCTTCCCTCCTTTGGAAGCCTATGAGGGGCCTTCTAGTTCCATGAGGCCAGTCCTTGAGGAGGACTTCTACAAATATACATGCATGTAAAGAAGCCGAGAATCAAAAGCTATGGAGCAAAAGCTATGACTAGGGAACAGAATAATCCATAGCCACCATTGTTGTCTTCACCATTGCTTGTTTGGTAATGTGACAATTGGGAGACCTATAACAACAGGGCTCCACATAAGCTGAATGTCGTTAACAAAGTGCATCTACTGGGCATGTAAAGTACATTCTACTTTAAAACAGCAGGGTGTACACTCTCTTCAAAGGAGTGTATATCATTCATTTAAAAATATAACTAGATCTCTCTCTTTCACACACACACACACACACACACACACACACACACAGAGAGAGAGAGAGAGAGAGAGAGAGAGAGAGAGAGAGAGAGAGAGAGAGAGAGAAGATGAAGAAGCTAAAGTCAAAGCAAATGGGTTACTTGATATAATGAATATAACTGTGAAAAAAATTACCCAAGAACATAGAAATTAAACACTATCTAACTGACTCACACATCATAGGAAATGTGCCAAGAGAAATACAAATATATGAAATTACATTAAAGAAACTCAAAATTTGGAGGAAAAGTTACGGACAGACGGAGACAAAGAGAGAGATACTTTAAAAGACAGAAGATAATCCAGAAATAATAGCACTTCCCTTTAATACCAGTACACCTGAGGCAGAAGCAGACAGATTTCTGAGAGTTCTAGGACAGCCATGGCTATGTTAGAGATTGTGTCTCAAAACAAATAAAACTATAAGTAAATAAAAAAAGAGACAGAGAAGGCCTATCATGGAAAGGCTGTTGTATATATTTACTGATTGTGGTGGTGAAAATGGAACCACGTGCCCTAGTCAAGACCTGTGGAACTGAGACCCAAAAGAATCACCTTTACTATAAAGATTACCTTATTAGAAATATACATGCAGTGAAAACAGCACTCCTCTTCATTATGCGCACATCCAGTCCCACACAAGAGACCAGGAGAACTTGGGATAGGGTGCATACTGTATGGATAGGATTCAGAAACTCAGTGTGTGGCAAAAACTGCCAATTACATAATAGCAGCCAGTTAATCCTATGAACTTGTACTGGCTAAAACATCTCCTGTACAGGTTTGTTAAAATGCAGGTGTTGCAGCCTACTCCAGACACAAGAAATATCTTCATTCGGTGTTCTTATTATGGATTCTTTATGCAGTGGTGAGACATTATGTCCTGGGAAGAGATTATGTGTTCCATCTCAAGATGTTTTCTGTACAAGTATTAGATTTATCAGTGTTTGTGAACCAGATGTCACATTTGCTGTTATAAATGATAACATTTACTGTTATAAACAAAGCCATGAAAATTAGCAATATTCATGTTTATTTTAAGATTCTAGAGACTGACTTTGTTACCTTCACTGCCCTAAAAACAAGAAAAATCTCATCAGCTGCACTCTTTTGATTACAGATGCCTCTCTCTAATTTTGCCTTAGAAAATTACCATTGCTCAATCAACCGCAGCCCTTTCAAACTCCTCTCCTCTACAAGCAGTTCTTGCTTTGCTGTCCTCCTGGGCTGATGTTGGCATGATTGTCCAAAGGCCATAAGGTGTGTCTCCAAGGAAGGAAGCCCGAGAGTCCCAGTAGAAGAGGAAGGAAGCCCGAGATTCCCAGCAGCAGAAGAAGGAAGACCCAGCTTCCCAGAAGAAGAGGAAGGAAGCTGGAGAGTCCCAGCAGATAAGGAAGGAAGACCGAGAGTCCTGTGCACGTGGATGACAGCAGAAGAGGAAGGAAGACTGAGAGTCCCGTGTAAATGATGGAGGCAGAACAAAGTGGAGGTAAGCTATGTCCAGAAAGAAGCAGAGTGTGACCTCCAGACATTTTGAAGATAGCGAAAGGCATTATAAGGGTGAGTATGCAAAAGCAAGGGTTCCCTCTGCTCTTGGGAAAAAGAAGAGATCTGTTGCTTACTTCCTGGTGAGTCAGGGTCCATGCTGTCATGCAGAAAAACAGGTTTCTAGCCCACAGCTGTGCCTCAAAGGAGTGAGGCAAAAGCACAGACGTCATCGGGACCCAGGAGGCAGTGATAAAGTCTTAGGAGCAGGAAGTAGGTGTGGTCCGCTAACAGCTGCACAGAATTGCGCCATGGCCCCATAGTCTGTGAGAACCAAGAGGCATTCTCCCAACATGGAGATGAGCAGTGGTTCATGCCTGTGGGGCCTGTCTGAATGTGTATAAAGGTTAAGTGTGTGTTGGAACTCAGCTGTTATCCAAATGACTGCATGTAACACATATTAGTTTTAAATTATAAGCAAGTTTATAGTGAATAGTGCTATATTTTTCATTATTTAAAATATTTTAATATGGTCTGCTAATTTTGCATCATCAATCTTGTTGTATAGAAATATTGACTGTGGGTAACTCTAAAAAATTCCAGTCCTTTAAAAAATGTGTGTCCTAATGTTTTATTAACGTGTTAAAATACCATAACTATCTACAAGGTTAAGAGGAAATATGCTATTTTATCTTAAATATCCAGTCAACAGTCCACCGCTGATCAAAGTCAGGGCAAGAACTCAGACAGGCCAGGATCATGGAGGCAGAAGCTAAAGTAGTATCACTGAAGGGGTGCTGCTTACTGGCTTTTTCCTTGTGGCTTATTCAGCTTGCCTTCTTCTAGGACCACAAACCCAGAGGCAGCACTTCCCTCAGTGATCCTTGTCCTTCCACATCACTCACTATTTAAGGCCAATCAGGTGGGAACATTTTCTAAGTTGATGTTTTCTCTTTTTATAATAAAGACTTTGTGTCAAGTTGACACAAGAGTAGCCAGTAGGTTTTTTCCTGGATGTACCTTTTTCCTTCTCTCTCTCCCTCCCCTGTCTCTCCCTCCCCAGTCTCTCCCTCCCTCCCTCCCTCTCTATCTCTATCTCTCTCTGTCTCCCTCTCTCTCTGTGTGTCTCTGTCTCTCTCTCTCTCTTTGTGTGTGTGTCCAGTTGGCTCAAAATTACTTAGGTTAATTTTTGCAGGTCTCATTTTTTCCATTGTTTTGAGGTCATGTGGAAAACCAAATGGCTTGGTTTTCCCAAAGCTTGTCCAATACCAGCCTCAAGCCCCCCTCGGCAGGCTTATTTACCAGATTAGCCACACTATCTGTGTCTAGCAGTCATGTCTTAGTTATACTACCTCAAACTCAGACCAATTCGGGCCATGTGGGGAGGGAAGTGCTTAGGCATGTGTTTACATGTATAAGACTATGGAGGTAACATGAGTCTGTATGTGGGTACCAGTGAAGGGCATTGGTTGTTATCTTCTATTGCTCTCTGCATATTGCCTCTAAGGTAAGGTCCAATCTCTGACTCAGAAGATTGTCTCTTCAGCTCATCTGGCTGGTCAGTGAGCTCCATGGCTTTACACTCTGGGCTGCATAATGCTGGGATCATAGGAATGTGCAGCCATGCCTGACATTTTCTGTGCTTGTTAAGAATTCATAGTCATGTTCTCAAACTTTTATAGCAAGGACTGTTACTTGTTGAGCCATCACCCTAGTCCCTGTAAAGTGAAAATTTGAATTAATCATGTTCATTTTTTTTAGATGAACCCTTCTCTTTATTTTGTTTTTATAAAGGACTTTATTTTATAAAACAAAGATAAATGTGCAGATTTTAAACATTTTTTGCTTAAAATTATACATTTTTGTCAGTACTGTTTTTTCAGATATTAAAATAATTTTTACATAAAACTATGTGAGTATATTTTTTAGTCAGTACTTGATTTTTTCAAGGGATTGACAGTATGCATTGAAAACATAATACTCACAGACTGTATGAAGTCCAAGAAATAAAGAAAACAAAAAAATATATTTACAAAACAAGAAGACTTTGACTATTTCCATGTTGTGTTTTGTTTTGCATGTACTTTACACTCATTGTAAGCATGTTCATTTTTATGCATATATGGTAACTTGTAAATGTTCTTGTCCTTCTTTTTATTAGTGTGTGATTGGCAAATTGTGTCTGCCTAAATCATCCCATTTCAGAATATTGGTTATTTAGTGAGGTGTGAGCTCCAGTTAGCAAGTTAAGGTTGACAAAGGGGAACCTAGTGTGGATAACATGCTTGGTAATTATCCTATAGGACTCCAGCACATATAATAGAAGCTCATTGTTGATAGGCTGGTAACTATGCCATTGTTTATAAGGCTTAGTAAGTGAGAACTTACATAAATTACAGAAGCCACTTGATAATTCTAGTGGAAGGGGATGTTTTCGGCTTTATTTCCTAGTATAAGGATAAACAAACAGAACTCTTCAGGAACCAAGTGTAGAAATCCACAGCTAATGTGCACAGCAGTGTGGGAAAGCCTAGGATGGTTTTCTTTGAGATGAGAAAGTAGATTTCTAATTTCAATTTCAATTTGCATTAAGAATTATACTGGCAGTTACAGGAGCTGCATTGGGGTAAGCAAAATCAAAAGCATTTAATTAGAAATGAGGTAAAACTTTCCATTGACATGTTACATGACCTAAGGTAGTCTTTGTAAAACAAACTCTGGAGATTCAAACAATGTTGGCTGTGATTGTTACTCCATGCTAGGACATGAGCTTAGCATATGGAAGCTCCTGAATTCATTCCAATTCACATATATGATGCTCAACATCACTAATCTTATGATAATATAAGTCAAAATTACAGGGATACAAGATTTCCCAGTCATTAGAATGACAATTTTAAATATAATGTGAACATCTAATTGCGAGTTATGGCAATGAAGCAGAGAAAGTGGAATTTTTATCCATTGCTAGTAAGGATATAAGATGGTGCTACCATTATGCAGAACAACAGAGCAATTTTTTTCATAAACATTTAAAATGAAGGGATTGGACAGGTGGCTCAGGGTTTAACAGTAATTTCTGCTTTTACTGGGGACATGGGTTCAGTTCCCAGCATCCACATGATAGTTCACAATCATCTATGACTCCAGTTTCTAGGGACCTGGTACCCTCTGAACTCTGTGGAAGGTATATGAACACAGCACAATATACTGATGCAGGTCCACTCACATTCTTTCACACACACAAACATACTCACACACACATACATGCAACCTGAAAGCAGGGTGTGAACCATCCACTCAATTTCTAGGCATAAACTCAAAGAAGTGAAAAAGAAAACTTGAATAGTTATAGACCAATGATCACAGCAGCCCAGAATTTCTAGGCCACTCATCTGTATTTACACTCATGTAAACTCTTAATAAAAGAATGTAACCCCAAATTTTAAACACACATAAAATACATTATTTACCATAGCAAATTGGTTTTGTTCCGGGGATGCAGAGATGATGTAATACATGTAAATCAATGTGAGTTATCACAAAAAGACTCAAGAACCAAAATCAAACTATCATTATGATGCAGAAAAGTCCTTTGTAAAAATTCAATCATCCTTTAATGCTGAAATTCTGAAGAGACCAGGGATATCTGAATAATAAGGACCTCTAACCTAACGCCTGCCCTGCTGTTCAGGAACACCTAATGTTAAAGAATTCCTCCAAAGTGCCTTATAGTCCATCCATCTGTTTGAAATGTCAGGGAGCATTTACACATGGAATCACATTTAACCTCCCAAGTCTGCTCATGAATAAGAGACAGGATATGGTTAACTTACTGAGCACACAAGGATGGTGGTAGGGTACTCACCTACCCAGAGCATCATCAGGTTCTTTTCACCCTTTCTGTCTGGGAGACCTCACAGCACACTGCATTCTTCTCAATGAGCTCCTGATGCTGGGATGCAGAGATCACACCCTTCTCTGTCACACTGGAAGGTCACATACAGGGAATTAAACACATGACAAAGAGGAGAGCCAGATGGGAAGGCACATAAACCCAGAGGGTTGGAATGATGGTGGATGGTGAGAGCAGACTACTTCAGTGGGAGGTATAGGCCACTCCTTTCCTGTTTCTAGCTCATCACATTACCCTGAACACACACAGCAATGCCAGCAAATGTACACACACAGTCGAAATGTGAGTCTATACATTCATTACTATCTTCCCAGGTACCCTCCCTTTTTGTGTCCTATACACAATCTCAGAGTGAAATGTTCAGAGTCAGGAAATTCTCCAGAGGCATCAGATGATGACTAAATGAATTCCACTCATCAATACCGGGACACTCTGAAGATCAAAGTATAGAACCGCAATATGAGCAGATAACACCAAGAAATACTGTCTCATAACAAAGTAAAACTGCAGATTTAATAAAAGAAATTAAAAAATAAGGCAAAACAGAATAACAAAACCAACAACAAAAACAAATAGTAAAGAAAGAAAAAGAAAGACCTCGACCCAACTGAATAATTAAATAATGATCTTAAACATCTATACAGGAAAATCATAGACTAATGTTTAGAAATTTCTACTTGATGCCCTACCTCTTAACCGTGTTTCACAGAGTGGAAAATAGAATCAGAGAACACACATCATATTAACTCCTACATCACCCTCCTCTATCCCCCTTCCAGTAATGACACCTGTGCATGAAGGTATAGGACAGCTTCCTCTGAGGACACACAATGCCCCAAGTCTCTCTCTTTCTGGAGGGAACCCATTAGCCACAAATCCTGAAATAGGAGTGTGACCACGTGGGACTGGGATCCCTGCATCTGTGTCTTCCACCCTCAGGGAGATTCAAGTGCTCACCTCTGGGAACCCATAACCTGGTCTACAGAGAATGCTCTTTTCCCTCATGTATTGTCAAATTCATGTTTAAATAATTTCTTCAGCAAATAAAAGTTCACTTATAACGGTACCGATTAAGTATGAACCTTGATGTGACACTCTGTAAAGTGGAAAAGCATAAGACCCAATTACCTTGATCTCTCCCATGGAGGAAACAGTCTTTTGTTGGTTCCCACTAGTTCATGAGAACTGTCTGGAGTTCCTTTTTCTTCACTACTGGGCTCATGAGCTATGTATTTGGATCAGCTGCTCTTTGGCATCTGAATCACTGAAATCCAGGGGACAGAGTTATGCTGATGATGGAAAATCTATCTGGTTGGATAGCATGTGACCACAAAAGGAAGTGGACCTCAGATAGGAGGTTAATAGAGAGGTGCGATAGCCCAGTAGGTGGTCAGAGGGCCGTGCCGGGCATCATAGCTGCACACATCCTTTGTTCTGCTTGTGGATACTGTTCAGTTCCTGTATCAGACCATGAGTTGATACTGTACATCCAACACTGCACCAAATGTTCTTTGTTCTCTAATGCTGACTGAATAAATGATTGGGAAAGTCTATTCTGCTAGTGAGTGCTCTGAACAGGAAATCAGAAAGATGTCAAAAGGCTACTGAGTAAGTCTGAAGAAATTACCCATGATAAGGAAGCAGATGTCGACAGAGCTGGTACTGGGATTTGCATATTCATATTTTCTTGTCCTCATGCTTCTCTCTTTCTTCTTCTAGAGGTATTCAGCCATGTATAGATAAATGTATCCCACACAATACTGTTGCATTTCTCTTATGTATATCCAAATATCATAAAACTATAAGGAAACATCCTCAAAAGAAAACCCATGTTCTAAAGTACTTAATGTTTAAAGAAGGAACCTAATGTTTTCAAAGTAAACCCTATGGGGCCTTCAATGGCATATGTAGCATGTTATAAATAGTCATCATCTTAAATGTTTAATGTGTTCTAATTTTTATGTTTATCATAGCTAATGAAAACTATTTTATATGTGTCTTCACTCCGAAGTTTAAATGTTTAATTTACAACTGGTGAAGTACAGGGAAATTTAAAATTAATTTTAATGAATAACTCAGCCATTATTTTAGTAAAGTTTAAGTTAATGCATTTGTCCCATTTAATTATCCTTTTCATTATATTTAGTGTAATAAAATATATGTACATTTAATTAATCTGGGGAATAAGCATTTGGTAGTGATCATGGATGTGCTAACTAACTGTCAATGGTTTTCAATTAACTTTAGGTAACTCTAAATCCCAGGCCACTAACCTTTGTAAAGTCATTGTTTTGCCTCAGCAAGATTTGATACCAAGACAAGGGAAGGAATCCCATGGTCCCCACAGACTAGAACACATCTAGACTTGGAATCCAGTCCTCCTTAATGCAGTGTGGAAACTAAGGACAAAAGGAGACAGAATGTGATACTTTTATTGTCTTCAAACTGTGACCTAGAGTTCATGATCTCTCAAACTGCATAAACCTCTCCATCACACATATATGCAGAGTGCATACTTCCCATGGCTTCACAACAGATTGATGTGCTGGAAGTGGACACACCATGTCTTATCCTTTGTGGAAGGAGGGTCAATACACACATTTGGTGATGTTTGTGTGTGACACACATCCCTAAAGCTCACTCACTGCTCTAACTTAACTCTGCACAGTTTCCACTCCTGACAAATTAGGATAATTATCATTATTCCAGTGGTCCTTATTGCCTTCACAAGAGGTTAAACAAAAATACCGAGCACACCTATATAGGAAGAAGAAGCAATGGGGAGCTATATGTATGCATAAATATGATACATGAACATGCTTGTTAATTACAAGTATGCATTTGAGAAGGTGAGGTTACAGTTTAAGTATTTGGTTATTAAATTCCATATTATATCCCATTAATGCATTATCTTTATTGGATATTCTCGGTATTTACATTTCAGATGTTATACGTTTTTCCCCATTCCCATCCCCTCTCCCCCTCCTGTTGCCTCTATAGTTAGGTGCTCCCTAACTCAACCACTCTATACCACCTTAGCGCCTTGGCATTGCCTACAGTGGGAAAACAAACCTACGCTTGACCAAAGGCCTCTTCTCTCATTGGTGCCATACAATGTTATCTTCAACCGGAGCCATGGGTCTCTCTATGTGTGCTCATTGGTCTGTGTTGTAGTATTGGGAAGCTGTGGTGGGTTTGGTTGGTAGATAATGTTGTTCTTCCCATGGGGTTGCAGACCCTTTCAGCTCCTTCAATCCTTTCTCTAGCTCCTTCATCAGGGTCCCTGTGTTCAGTCTGATGGTTAGCTTCAAGCTTCCTCCTCTGTATCAGTATGGCTCTGGCAGAGCCTCTGAGGAGACATCCATATCAGGTTCCTGCCAGTGAGCACTTTTTTGCATCAGCAATAGTGCTTGGGTTTGGAAACTGCATATGGTATAGATCCCCAGGTTAGGCAGACTCTGGATGATCTGTTCTCCAAACCCTGCTGCTCTATTTGTCCCAATATTTTCTCCCATTAGTGTTTGTTTTCCCTTCTAAGAAGGACTGAGGCATTTATTTACATTCTGACCTTCCTTCTCCTTGAACTTCATAATTTCTTTGAATTATTTCTTGGGTATGACTAGGTTTGCGGGCTTATATCCACTTATAAGTGAGCACATACCATGAGTGTTCTTTTGAGACTGGGCAACCTCACACAAGATGAAAGCTTCAAGTTCCATCCATTTGCCTCAGAATTTCATGAATTCGTTGTTTTTAATAGCTGAATAGTGTTCCATTGTGTGTTTGTAGCACAATTTCTGTATCCACTCCTCTGTTGAAGGACATCTGGGTTCTTTCCAGCTTCTGGCTATTATAAATAAGGCTGCTATGAACATGGTGGAGCATGTGTCCTTGTTAGAAGTTGGAGTCTCTTTTCTTCCTTGACCAAGCTATCATTGAGTAGAGCATTGTTCAGCTTCTGTGTATATTTTGTATCTTTGTTTGTTTTTGTAGTCATTGAAGACCAGCCTTAGTCCATGGTGATCTGATAGTATGCATGAAATTATCTCGATGTTCTTTTATCTGTTGAGATCTGTTTTGTGACAGACTATATGTTCAATTTTGGAGAAGGTGCCCTGTGGTGCTTAGAAGAAGGTATATTCTTTTGTTTTAGGATTAAACATTCTATAGATGCGTGTTAAATCTATTTGGTTCATAACGTCTGATAATTTCACTGTGTCTCTGTTCAGTTTCTCTCTCCATGATCTGTCCAATGATGAGAGTGGGGTGTTGAAGTCTCCCACTATTATTATGTCTGGTACAATATATGCTTTGAGTTTCAGTAGGTTTTCTTTTATGAAAGTGGGTGTGCTTGTATTTCGAGCATAGATGTTCAGAATTGAAAGTTCATCTTGATAGATTTTTCTTTTGATGAGTAAAAAGTGTCCTTCCTTGCCTTTTTTTGATGACTTTTGGTTGAAAATATATTTTTGTTCTATATTAGGATGGCTGCTCCAGCTTGATTATTGGGACCATTTCCTTGGAAAGTTTTTTTTTCCAATCTTTCCTTTGAAGTAGTGCCTGTCTTTGTTGGTAAGATGAGTTTCCTGTATGCAGCAAAATGCTTGGTCGTCTTTATGTATTCAGTCTGTTAATCTATGTGTTTTATTGGGAATTGAGTCCATTGATATTAAAAGATATTAAGGCTTAATAATTGTTGCTTCTGTTATTTTTGTTATTAGAGGTAGAATTATGTTTCTTTGCCTTTCTTATTTTGGTTTTGTTGTAAGAGCCTTATTTTCTTGCTTTTTCTAGGGTGTAGTTTCCCTCCTTGTGTAGGAGTTTTCCATCTACTATCCTTCGTAGGGCTGGACTTATGGATAGATATTGTGCAAATCTGGCCATTTCCTGGAATATCTTGTTTTCTCCATCTATAGTAACTGAGAATTTTGCTAGATATAATAACCTGGGCTGGCAGTTTTGTTCTCTTAGGATCTGTATGATGTCTGTCCAGGATCTTCTAGCTTTCATAGTCTCTGTTGAGAAGTTGGGTGTGATTCTGATTTGTCAGCCTTTATATGTTACATTACCTTTTCCCCTTACTGCTTTTAGTATTCTTTCTTTGTTTTGAACATTTGGGTTTTGAACTATTATGTACCGGGAAAAATTTCTTTTCTGGTCCAATCTATTTCATGTTCTGTAGGCGTCTCGTACGTTTGTGGTCATCTCTTTCTTTGGTTAAGGAAGTTATCTTCTATAATTTTATTGAAGATATTTACTGGGCCTTTTATTTGAGAGTCTTTGCTCTCTTCTACACCTATTATCTTTAGGTTTGGTCTTCTCATTGTGTTCTGGATTTCCTGAATGTTTTGGGACAGAAGCTTTTCAATTTTTGCATTTTCTGTGACTGTTGTGTCAATGTTTTCTACGTTGTCTTCTGTCCCTGAGATTCTCTCTTCCATCTTTTGGATTCTGTTGATAATGCTTGTGTCTATGATGGCAGATATCTTTCCTCAGTTTTCCAATTTCAGGGTTGTCTCCTTTTATGATTTCTTCATTGTTTTTATTTCTGTTTTTGATTACTTCACATTTGAATACTTACCTCTGCCATATTAAGAATATTAGTTGGGTTATGAAGTTATTGGCTGGAGATGAAGCTCAGTGCTAAAACACTTGTCCTGCCAGGCATTCAGGAAGTCTTATGTCATTTCTTAGCACCTGGCACCCAGTGTTTAATTGACTAAAGTCAATTAAAATGTGTCCCTTACAGAAGACACTCAACTGATACAATGGTTAAGGAAATTACCAGTAACAATAATGATTGCAACACACTGATTTTGATACAAAATAATTTCTGATAATAATTTATACTTTTATATGAAATTAACTAAAAACGAGCCTCTATCGTCTAATATCCATTATATAGAAAGAACTCAAGATCATAGACTTCAAAGGATCTAACAATACTATTAAAAATGAGGTACAGAGTTAAACAAAGAACTCTAAATTGAGAAATATCAAATGGGTGATAAGCACCTAAGGAAATGCTGGACATCCCTAGTCATCAGGGAAATGCAAATCAAAACAACCCTGAGATTCCACCTCACACCAGTCAGAATGGCTAAGATCAAAAACACACACTGGCAAGGATTTGGAGAAAGAGGAACACTCCTCCACTGTTGGTGGGGTTGTAAGCTACTTCAACCACTCTGGAAATCAGTCTGGGGGTTTCTCAGAAAATTTGACATATTTCTACCTGAAGAACCAGTAATCCCACTTCTGGGCATATACCCCAAAATGCTCCAACATACAATAAGGACACATGCTCCACCATGTTCATAGCAGCCTTATTTATAATAGCCAGAAGCTGGAAAAAAACAAGATGTCCTTCAGTAGATGAATGGATACAAAAATTGTGGAATTTCATCTATTAGAAACAATGACTTTATGAAATTCCTAGGAAAATGGATGTATCTAGAGAATATCATCCTGAGTAAGATAACCCAGTCACAAAAGAAGAGACATAATATGCAGTCACTGATAATTGGATAGTAGCCCAAGGATGCTCTAAATACCCAAGAAACAAATCACAGATCACATGAAGATCAAAAAAGGGGGGCCAAAAAGTGGAAGCCTCAACCCTACTTAGACAAAATAAACAAACTAATAAGTGTACAGCACCCTCTCAGAGTAAGGTGCACCTAGACGTTAAATCATTATTAACTCACGAACTAAGGAAATAGCCTTGTAGCAATTTTGGTATTTAAAAATCATTATATTTAATCTATACAGACTAAGAAAAATCTGACTATTTCCCTGTTAAGTTTTGTTTTACATGTACTTTATGCTTATTGTAATTTTAAGATTTCAGTGCATACTATGAAAACTTTAAAAAATCAAGTACTGACAAAATATATTCATATAGTTTTATGCCAAAATGCTTTTAAAAATTTGCACATGTATCTATGTTTATTTAAATAAAGTTTTAAGGAAAAAAGTGAGCCACTATGGTAGATCTTATTCACATCTAAATGAACTTCTGAAACCTGATACAAGTCAACCTACCCACTTTCCTGATGAATTTGGAACATTTACCTACTCTAGTTTCATAATAGGCAGCTAAAATGCAAACATTAAATTTTAAAATGATAAAATTTGATTAAGATGATGAAAACAAACATTTTAGAATCTAATGCTGGGCTAGATTATTTTACTTCATAAATACTGTGATGGCTATTCTCCATTGTCAGTTTGAAAATATCTACAATGAAGAAATAAAGGGCAGGGGTTGGAGACATGGATCAGTGGTTAAGAGTACTGAATGCTCTTCTAGAGGTCCTGAGTTCAATTCCCAGCACCCACATGATGGCTCACAACCATGTGTAATGAGATCTGATGATCTGATGCCCTTTTCTGATGAGTCTGAGGACAGCTACCATGTACTTAATTATAATAAGTGAATAAATCTTTAAAAAATGAATAAATGGAACTCCTGTGACCCATATCTTGAGACTGGGAGGCAAAAATTTTTGATCCAGATTTGAGGTGAGATGACACATGCGTGTACTCCAGATCCACACCTGCCTTTAATCCAGGTCTTGGGGGAAAATCTGTAGTCTTGACCATATGTCTGCTGGAATCCTATATAAGGACAGTGGGAGAAAGAAAGTTTTGTTGTTGTTATTTTGTTGTTGTTGTGGTTATTATTATTATTATTATTATTGTTGTTGTTGTTGTTATTATTATAACTATTATTGTTATTACTATAACTGCTTGTGCTTCATTTGGCAGTATATTTATTGGAGCATACTTCTTCAGGATTCCAGCTTACACAGAAGTCCAGAAGAAACACCCAGCCTTGTGTAACTAGCAACTAGTAGAATCTTAGACTTCCCATTCATATTTGGATGATGTAAGATAAGTTGTACTGCAGCCTGTAAGCCATTCTGATAAATTACTTTATTATATATGTAAGTGTGTGTGTGTATATGCACATTCATTCTGGTATTCCTGTGCTGTTGATAATCCTGAATAATAAATTACCTATATCAGTAAAATTGAAATGAACTATGTAATGGATTCAACTCATATCTCATCAAGTAAACAGGACTGACAAGGTGGCTCAGTGGATAGACACTAATAAAAATCATAATTAGATAACAAGAGGATGGGAAATCCTTAAAATATGAATATGCTTGCTGTTCTAAACAGAGGGGTAAAAAAGTAAAACAAGAATAAGGCCATGGCTAGGAGAAAAATTTTTAAAAATCATATCCAATAGAAAATTTCTATGATGGGCAGAAAATCTTTTAAAATTCAAGCAGAAAACAAAATTAAAAAATTCAAAACGTTTTAGATGTGCCATCCCTCACTAGCTTATTGAATACAATTGTTCATTTTATAAGAGATTTATTAGTGCCATTAAGGCACTGGGTGTGCAGACAGCAGCATGGTGCGGCTTCAGAGCAGAGGCAAGGTCAAATGGAATAGTTGTTACCACAGTAGATTACAACATAAAATTTCCAGTTGATCCAAAGCATACAGGTGTCCACAATTGTCATCTCATCATCGTAAAACTTTTATTTCTAAGACATCCAGGACACAGTGAAACACTATCTCAGAAAAATACCAAACTTCAGACTATTTTTAGAAGACTAAGAAGTGGAAGGAGGAGGAGGAGGAGAACAGGGAAGGAGGACTAGGGAGGAAGGAGGGAGAGATAAAGAGAGACAGAGAAAGAGACAGAGAGACAGACAGGGAGGAGGGAGAGAGAGATCCTCTAACCAACTGAATAATTAAATAATCATCTTAGACATCTATACAGGACAATCATTGACGACTGTTTAGAATTTTCTACTTGATGCCCTACCTCTCATCCCCATTTCACACAGTGGAAAATGGAATCAGAAAGCACACACTATATTCTCTCCTCCATCCTCCTCCTCCTTCCTTCCCCTTCCAGTAATGTCAGCTGTACATCAAGGTACAGGAGAGCTCCCTCTGAATACACACAGTGCCCCAAGTCTCTCTCTTTCTGGAGGGGACACACTAGCCAAGAATCCCGAAGTAGGAGTGAGACCACGTGGGACTGGGATCCCTGCATCTGTGTCCTCCACCCTCAGGGAGATTCAAGTGCTCACGTCTGGGAACCCATAACCTGGTCTACAGAGAATGCTCCTTTCCCTGCATCACCTAGGCCACCATTGAAAAGGGTCTGCACAAATATAGGTTTCCATGACGATCACCAGGCTTCCTCTTCTCCCTCTCTCTGTCTGTTTCTCTGAGGCTGGCTCTTTGTCCCTCTCTCCATCCCTCCCTCTCTCTGCTCTGTAACTAGGAATTCTTCTCCCAGGCTATCCTTCATTACTCTCACAGAACTCACTCACCCTTGTTTTCTATCATCTGAGAAACATACCCAATAGGAAAATGCAACCAGCATGAAGACCGAGCATCACTCAAGCTGTGAACAAAACATATTCCTAGTGTCATAACCACGCTGCACTCACCAGACTGTGGAGGTATCATGAAAATATTGTTTTGATTTTAAATAAACATTGGGTCATGGTCATACAATAGCGTGTTCGTTGATCACTAATTGCCTATGCATATATTCCCCCATAGCATAAAGTGAAAGTCTGGGATATCTTACATAGAACCAAACTCAAAAGAGGAAGAAAGAAGCCGCAGGATGCTGGGAATCGAACCCAGGACCACTGACGTACAGAACAGTCGCTCTACCACTGAGCCACATCACCACAGCTGCTTACAGCTCATTAACAGCCTTCATAAAGCAGAAAGACTGAAGCGGCATTGCTATAGTGTGCCACAGCCTGCCAGGATCTGTTCATGACTTTGTTAATAATTCATAACTCGCATTTTAGTGTGCAGGTGGGATTTTATGTTATATATTTTAGGAGAAAAGAATTTAGTCTAAAGATGAAGAAACTAATAATATTCGGAACATGGTGAGACAGGCTTTGGCTGAAGGGAAAATGCTGTTTTGTACTGTCTGCTCGGCAGAAACACACCATGACCACCGGCCAGTGCCTAGAAGGCAATGGCACGGATTGTTGTTTTCATTAATATTTCACACAGACAGTACAAATTTTGTCTTGTCTTCATATCAATTTTTTATTGATTGTAGTAGGAAGGGTAAATGCTGTTGTGTACTGTGGTGGTGTATTGTGCTGTGTTGTGGTGTAATATTGTATGATGTGTTTTAGTCATCTATAGATATATGACAACTTATGAAGAAGGCTCATGTGAACCTCTAAAGACAGAGGTTATGTGAATTGGAGACGAGTATTTCATGGCTGGAGCTATAGAGATAATTCTAATGGTTTGATTCTATCCAGAATATGTGAGTACAAAGGATAAAGGTCCTTTTCACATAGCGGGTTTTTATTGATTTAAGATGCTAGTTGTTAATCACCAGGCAATAGGAGACAGAACAGGACCCTGAGAGTTGCCAAGCAATAAAACTCAGGAAGGAACAAAAAGGAATCTCCATGACTTGGGGGTGAGAGATGGATGGACACAGGACTTACAGGAGATATTGATATTGCACCTATATAATACATTAGGGAATACAAGGCTTAGACTTATTCCTATAACTTCTATTATACATTGTTTATAGTTGAATAAACAATACTAGTTAAGGGCCAGAGAGCAAGCTCATTGTTCTTAACTAAAAGGATGTTTTTGAGATATTTCAGTTTAAAATGGACTAGAGTAGTCAAGTGTTATCAGTCCCGAAATGCTTTTTAGAGTTAGATGGTTTTCAGAAATGTCAGAAATCCTTAAATTATGACATTTAATCTTATTTATATTTATTGAGACATATCTGCTTCTTACACTTTTCCTCTGGTAGATTTAATTGAAAAAATTCAAAATCAGTTCCTCAGGTGAGGTATTATTTAAGGATAGGTAGCCATTCAGCAGACACTACCTAATTCTTCGACAGACAAAAAATGTCCAGAATGAGACACATTGTGCAAAATAGTCAACTGATAATCTTGCTGAGCCCAAGTTTTCAGCCCTTCAAGATTTCTGCATTTCTAATTTGTCCGTGATCATGGGTCAAAAGGCAGAAGACTTTCATGTACATGTTGTTAAGAGGCGACAGCTAGTAGAGATTTGACTCTACAAATTTTCTCAGTCTGGAAGTTGTGCAATCCCTCACTCGCTCATTGATTAATATTTTTCATTTTATATGAGATTTATTAGCACCATAAAGGAAGAGGGTGTGTAGATAGGAGCTTGGTGGGGAATCTGGGAAGAAGAAGGGTCACATGGAATCGTTGGTACTTGAATAGATTACATCATAAAATGTCCAGTTGCTCCAGAGCCCACAGGTGTCCCACAATTCTCATCTCATTATCTTACAACTTTTATTTCTAAGACATCTAGGACACAGTGAAACACTGTCTCAGAAAAATACCAAAGCACAATCTGCAGAAAGAGCACTAAGAAGTAGAAGGAGAAGGAGGAGGACAAGGAAGGAGGACTAGGGAGGAAGGAGGGAGACAGAAAGAGAGACAGAGACAGAGACAGACAGAGAGGAGGGAGAGAGAGATCCTCTATCCAACTGAATAATTAAATAATCATCTCAGACATCTATACACGACAATCATAGACGACTTTTTAGAATTTTCTACTTAATGCCCTACCTCTTATCCGTGTTTTACAGAGTGAAAAATGAAATCAGAGAGCACACACTATATACTCTCCTCCATCTTCCTCCATTCCCCCTTCCAGTAATGTTAGCTGTGCATCATGTTACAGGGCAGCTCCCTCTGTGGACAAACAACGACCCAAGTATCTCTCTTTCTGGAGGGGACACACTAGCCAAAATCCTGAAGTAAACCTGCACATGTGTCTTCCACCCATAGGGAGACTCAAGCCTCTGGGAACCCAAATGCTTCTCTAGAGAAAATGCTCCTTTCCCTGTATCACTCAAGTCACCATTGAAAAGGGTCTGCATTAAGAGTCCTGGTTTCCATGACAACCACCAAACTTCCTTCTCTCCCTCCCTCCCTCCCTCCCTCCCTATCTCTCTCTCTCTCTCTCTCTCTCTCTCTCTCTATCTCTCTCTCTATCTCTCTCTCTCCCTCCCTCTCCTTCTCTCTCTCTCTCTCTCTCTTTCTCTCTCTCTCTCTCTCTCTCTCTCTCTCTCTCTCTCTCTCTCTCTCTCTCTCTCTCTCTCTCCCTCTCCCTCTCCCTCTCCCTCTCCCTCTCCCTCTCCCTCTACCGGTCTCCCTCTCCCTCTCCCTCTCCCTCTCCCTCCACACCGCTCTCTCTCTCTCTCGCTCTCAATCTTCCTCTCTCTCACTTACTTTCTCTCTCTTTTGGTTTTTCCCTCCGTAATTCAATTCCTATCTCTCCCTCCTTCATTCAGACTTTCCCTCCCACAATCTTCCCTCCCTCTTTTTCTCCCTTTCTCTCTCAGCTCAGTGACTAGGAATTCTTCTCGAAGTGCCCCATCCTTACTCTCACAGAAGAACTCACACACCCTTGTTTTCTATCTTCTGAGAATCATAACCAGTAAATACTGGCTCAGTCCTGATAAGCAAGATTCACCCAGGGTGTGAGAAAAACACTCCTGGAGGCAGAATGAGCTTGAACTCACCAGACTGCGGAGATCTCATGAAAATGTTGTTTTGAATATGGATGAACATTGTTGTCATGGCAATAGACTAGCGTGGTGATCAATAATTTCCCATGCATATATGCCCTCATAGCATAAAGAAAAAGTCTATAATATCTTGCAAAAATATAATCCCAAAAAAGGAAGAAATAAAAGCTGCAGGACGCTCAGAATTGAACCCAGTATTATATATTTACAAAGTCGGGCGCTCTACCACTGAGCTATAATCATGCCGCTAACTAAACTTCATTCCTAGGCTATATGAAGGCAGCAAGCCTGACGCACCATTGCTACACTCCACCGCAGCCTTCTTCAACCTGCCTGGATCAGAACTTATCCTTTACTGTGCGGATGGGATTTTCATCTTATTCAGAAAACAATTTACTCTCAACGAGAAAAAACGGACAATAATAACCACATGAAATCATTTTGGAAAATGTAAAAAATATAACAGGAACAAACCGATTTCACAAAAGGAGGAATTAGCTATTAGACAAAGATGAGCAGAAAGGGGAAGGGCATAGGACCAAACCTGAGCTCTTCCTGTGAGTGCTCATAGGCTGAAGGGAGGTGACTTTGAAGTAGGCAGGTCTGAAACTAGACAGTATTTCTCACATTGTCCTAACGTTTTTGTTGGTTATAGCATTTTTCTGTAAATAATTTTTACATTTACTATAACGATTTCAAGTTGTTAATATTGTTACTGTCTTCTTGTTGAGAGTAGATTGTTTTCTGTTAAAATGAATAACATGAAAATCCCATCAGCACAGTAAAGTGTAAAATCTCAATGATTGACAAAGTCCTGATACAGATCCTGGAAGGCTGAAGAAGGCTGCAGTGGAGTGTAGCAATGGTGCTTAAGGCTTGTTCCCTTTATTTAGGCTGTGATTGAACTCCAGTGAGCTGCAGGACCGTAGCTCAGTGGTAGAGCGCCTGCTTTGCAAGTGTGTTACCCTGGGATCAATTCTCAGCATCCTGCTCCTCTTTTGGGATTGGTTTTTCCAAGATGTCCCAGACCTTGAATTTTGCTATGAGAGCATATATGCATGGGCAAATATTGATAAATGCTCTAGTGTATGGCCATGACAACAATGTTCATTTATAATCAAAACAACATTTTCATGAGACCTCCGCAGTCTGCTGAGTACACCGTGGTTATGACATAGGATTAAGTTATGTTCAAAGCTTGAGTGAAGCTCGGTTGTCATGATGGTAGCAGATTCCTAGTGAGTATGTTCCTCAGGAGATAGGAAACAAGGGTGAGTGAATTCTGCAGTGAGAGTAATGAAGGAAGGCCTGGGAGAAGAATTCTTAGTTACTGTGCATAGAGCAGTAGGGAGGGATAGAGACACAGAGAGAGGGGGCAGAGAAGGGATGGAGCAAGGGAGAGAAGGAATGTGGGAAAGAGAGAGGGGGCTGGAAAGAAGAGAGGGACTGAGAAGGAAGCTTGGTTGTCATGGGAAACTCTTATGTTTTTGCAGACCCTTTTCAATGTTGACCTAGGTGATGCAGGGGAAGGAACATTCTCTGTAGACCAGCTTAATAGTTACAAGATGTGAGTACTTGATTTCCCTGAGGGTGGAAGACACAGATGCAGGAATCCCAGACTTGCGTGGTCTCACTCCCACTTCAGGATTTGTGGCTAGTGTGTCCCCTCTCTGATTCCATTTTCCACTGTGTGTAATGGGGATGAGAGGTAGGGCCTCAAGTAGAAAATTCTAAAAAGTTGTCAATGATTGTCCTGTATAGATGTCTAAGATGATTATGTAATTTTTCAGTTGGATACAGGACCTCTCTCTACTCTCTGTCTGTCTGTCTGTCTGTCTGCATCTTTCTCTCTATCTCTCTATTTCCATTTCTGTCTCTGTCTCTCTGTCTCTCTCTCCTCTTTCTCTTCCTCCTCTTCATCGTCCTTCCCCTCCTCATCCTTCCTCTTCTTGGTCCTCTTTTTGTAGGTTAAGGTTTTTTTTTCCAGAGACAGTGTTTCACTGTGTCCTAGATGTCTTAGAACTAAAAGTTTTACAATGATGAGATGACAATTGTGGGACACCTGTGTCCTCTGTTGCAATTGGAAATTTTATTTTCTAATCTATTGAGGTATCAATGTGTCACCTTACCCTGACTGTCCACAGAAGCCCCACCAAGCTGCTCTCTACCCACCCTCTGCCTTTATGCTGCGAATAAATCTCTTATAAAATGAACAATCTTATTCAATGACCCAGTGAGGGATGGCACATCTAAAACATTCAAAAATTTTTAATTTATGTTTTATGCTTGAATTTTAAAAGTTTTTCTCTGAAGCATCAAGGAATTTTCTATTGGATATGACCTTTTCAAATGTCTCTCCTAGACATAGCCTTACTCTCATTTATCTTTTATCCATTTGTTTAGAGGATTAGGCATCTTCAGATTCAAAAAAAATTTCCATTCTCCTTTTCTCCAATTATTATTTTTGTTTTTTTTTTCTCTCAGTGAAATCTCCAGCTAACCCCTTTCTCATGACAGAGATTTTGGTCCATGCATTCAGTTAGACAATGTGTAGGCTTGTTTTTATTGTTTTGCATATGACACAATGCAGAACCTAATTTATATTTGTTTTAACTATTTATTTAATATGAGTGCTCTATCTGCACATACACCACTATTTCACAAGAGAGCGCTGGATCCCCATATTATTAAATCCACCAACCTTGTGGTTGCAGAGAATTGAACTCAGGACCTGTGGAAGAGCAGTTAGTACTCATAATCACTGAGCCATCCACTCATGGGCCTTGTGAACTGAACTCCATCTTCAGGTCTGGTTATATGTGGTCTACCCACTGAGCCACATTGTCAGTCCTGTTTTCTTGATGAGACAGGAGTTGAATCCATTACTTAGTTCATTTCTTTTTTACTGATATAGGTATTTGTATTACTCAGGGTTATCAAGAGCAGAGCACTACCAAAATGAATGTGCAGGAACATGCATACACACACTTACATACATACAAACACAATACATACATACATACAAACATATAAAAGTACATACATACATACATACTAAAGTAATATGTTGGAATGGCTTACAAGCTGCAGTACAACTAATCCTACAATGACCAACTATAAATGGGAAGTCTAAGACTCCAGTCGTTGCTAGTCACACAAGACTGGGTGTTTCATCTGGACTTCTGAGTAAGCTGGAATCCTGAAGAAGTATGCTCCAATAAATATACTGCCAAATGAAGCACAAGCAGTAATAATAATAATAATAATAATAATAATAATAATAATAATAATAACAACAATAGTAGTAGTAGTAATAATAATAATAAATGACAAGAACAAAACTTTCATTCTTCCACTGTCCTTATATAGGATTACAGCAGACATATGGTCAAGACTACAAGTGTGTTCCAGGATCTGCATTAAAGGCAGGTGTGGATCTGGAGTACATGCATGTGTCATCTCACCTCAAATCTGGTCAGAAACTTCTGCCACCCACACTCAAGATTTGGGTCACATGAGTTCCATTTATTCGTTTTCTTAAAGATCTATTCATTTATTATATATGAGTACACTGTTGCTGTCTGCAGACACACAAGAAGAGGGTGTCAGATCTAATAAAGATGGTTGTGAGCCATCATGTGGGTGCTGGGAATTGAACTCACAGACACACACACACACACACACACACACACACACACACTCACACACACACTCACAAACATGGGACATAAACCATCTTGAACAGAATGATTCTATTTTTCCAGTAAAAATGATAAGCCATAGGAGAGTAATTGTAAAACAGACCACAATCAGCAGGATGCCCTTGGAAGTCACCAGGGAGCATAATACAACCAATGGTGTTGATTGTCCAGGAGTGAAGGTGTCCTGCAGGGAGGGATCTGGGCAGTCATACCATAGCCTTTCACAGAGGGCTTGGAACCTTAGGGAATCTCAGCTGAGTGCCACAGAATTCAATCCAAGTGTGAATACCATATTATACATGAAATACTCCTGTATATACATTTTGAACTGCAAACTTTGTACTAAGCAGAGATGAAGTGAGTTGTTGATCACTAGATTTGTGCTAATCCATAAATAAAACTGCTCTAGCACAACTGTGAAATTTGCAAACACAACAGAAATACATTAAATTGGGGATATTGGAGCCTTTTTAATTCAAATGTGAGCTTATAGATTTCTGCCACCCGGTGGCTCTAAGGAGAACTACATCGTTTGAGTCAGGCCTGATAGAGGGAGAAGACAGGCTGTGAACAGGACTAGATGGGACCTTCCTTACTCTGGAATTCGGGAGATCGTTTCTCCTCTGTATATTTTCATGGAATATAAAATTCATGTCTTATGCAAATCTAATCTAAACCTGAGATTGCAACACAGTCCTGGTCCAAGGTGAATATAAAGATGATGGAGCTATAGAAGCTAGTGTGAGTCTAAAGAGGAACACACACATGCAGGCACACCCAGAGCACACAGGGCAAATCCATTTGTCCATAAAATTTTTGTATCACTCCTTCCCACCATCCCTCTGTCCCTCCCTCTCTCTTCTCAGTAACTAGGAATTCTTCTTCCAGTGCCTCTTCCTTAGTTCCACAGCAGAACTCACTCACCCTTGTTTTCTTTCATCTGAGAATCATACCCACTAGGAAACTGCCACCAGCATGAAATCTGAGCTTCTCTCAAGCTGTGGACAGCACATGTTCCTCGTGTCATAATGACGCTGTATTTTCCAGACTTCGGAGGTCTCATGGAAATATTGTATTGATCATAGATGAACATTGTTTCCACCATAGACCAGCGTTTGATCACTAATTAACTATGCATTGTTGCCCTCATAGCATAAAGTGTAACTCTGAGAGGTTTTGCAAAGACCCAAGTCCAAAAGAAACAGCAGGAAACTGGGAGTCGAACCTCTGACCACAGGCATGAAGAACAGACGTGCTACCACTGAGCTACATCACTGCAACAGCCTATGACTCATTAATAACCTCTACAAAGCAGGCCACCTGAGGCAGTATTGCTACATTTTGTCGCTACATTGTTCAGCCTGTCAGGATCTGAATCACATCTTTCTGATTGATTGATAACTTACAATATGTTGTAGGTATGGGATTTTGATGTTATCTATTTTAGGAGAAAAGACTTTAATCTCAAGACAAATAAGTAAGAATATTAAGAACATGGTGGAACATGTTTAGGTAAAGGGAAAATGCTGTTTTGTACTGTCTGCTTGGCAGAGACGCACCATGACCTCTGTCAGTTCCTAGAAGGCAATGGCACAGATTGTTGTTTCTATTAATATTTCACACAAGATAGTGCAAATATTATCTTCTCTTTGAATCATTTTTTATTGATTTAAAAAAGAAGATTAGGTGCTCTTGTTCTCTGTGGTGTTTGTGGTGTGGTGAATTGTGGTATGCTGTGTTTTGGTGGACTGTGGCGTGGTATGTTGTAATATGGCTTGATCATATATACATATATATATATACATATATAAATAATAACTTTATTGAAGAAGGCTCATGTGAACCTGTAAAGACATAGTTTATCTGAATTGGAGAATTTAGTATTACACAGAGTGTTAGGAATAATTCTAATGCTTTGATTCAATCTGGAATGTGTGAGTAAAAAAGATAAAGGTCCTTATCCCAAATAGGGTTTTTATTGATTAATAAAGATGTCAGTTTTTAATGACTAGGCCATGAGAGACAGTATAGGACCCTTACAGGACACCTCAGAGGACACAGAGGGGAGGAGGAAGGATCTCCATAACTTTGGGGAGTGAGAGATGGATGGACACAGGAGGATAAGGAGATAAAACCAAGGAGCCAGAGCCCAGCCCATCTGCCACTCGGACCGGCAGCTCCTAAAGGTTGAAAAACTGGTGAGTAGGAGAACTAGGCAGCCAGGGAGCAGAGAAATCTCTGCGGAGTGGGCACGGAAAGTGCACCCTCCGACCTGCCTGATCCAGGGACCAGGAACAGAACTTTGGAACTTCTGTTCCCACCCGGCGACTATGAGGCATAGAACAGGGCTCGACCAATAGGCCACCTGGACCAGTGGAGATCCAGGGACACAGACCAGATACAAGGGAAAGGTGAGAACATATCACTGACAACAAAATGGCAAGAGGAAAGCGAAAGAGGATTTTCTAAAATTCAACGAAAACAAAAACACAACATACCCAAACCTATGGGATGCAATGAAAGCAGTATTGAGAGAAAAACTCATAGCCCTAAGTGCTTCCAAAAAGAAACTGGAGGGAGCATACATACATCAGAAACTTGAATGCACAGCTTAAAGCCCTAGAACAAAAGGAAGCAGATACACCCAAGAAGAGTAGACGGCAAGAAATAATCAAAATTAGGGCAAAAATAGACGAAATAGAAACAAAAAGAACCATTGAAAAAATCAACAAAAGCAAGAGCTGGATCTTTGACATAATCAACAAGATTGATAAACCCCTAGCCAGACTAACTAGAGGGCAAAGAGAGAGTATACAAATTAACAAAATCAGAAAGGAAAGTGGGGACATAACAACTGAAACTGAGGAAATTCAAGAAATCATCAGATATTACTACAAAAACGTATACTCCAAAAAATTGGAAAATCTGTAGAAAATGGACGAATTCCTAGAGAGTCACAAGATCCCAAAGTTAAACCAGGACCAAGTAAACCATCTAAATAACCCTATAACACCTAAAGGAATAGAAGAAGTCATCAAAAGCCTCCCAACCAAAAAAATCCCCGGACCAGATGTGTTCAGGGCAGAATTTTATCAGACATTTATTGCGGTCATAACACCAATACTCTCCAAATTATTCCAAAAGATAGAATCAGATGGAATACTACCTATCTCATTTTTTGAGGCTACAATAAACCTCGTTCCTAAACCACACAAAGACCCTACAAAGAAAGAGAACTTCAGACGAAACTCACTTATGAACATTGATGCAAAAATACTCAACAAAATCCTTTCAAACCGAATCCAAGAACACATCAAAACGATCATTCATCATGACCAAGTAGGCTTCATCCCTGGGATGCAGGGATGGTTTAATATAAGGAAATCCAACAACATAATCCACCATATAAACAAACTCAAAGAACAAAACCATATGGTCATCTCACTAGATGCTGAGAAAGCATTTGACAAAATTCAACACCACTTCATGTTAAAAGTCCTAAACATAATAAAAGCAATATACAGCAAACTAACAGCCAACATCAAACTTAATGGTGGGAAACTTGAAGCAATCCCACTAAAATCAGGGACTCGACAAGGCTGCCCACTTTCCCCCTACCTATTCAACATAGTGCTGGAAGTCCTGGCTGGAGCAATTAGACAGCAAAAGGAGATCAATGGGATACAAATCGGAAAGAAAGAGGTAAAAACATCACTCTTTGCCGATGACATGAAAGTGTACTTAAGTGACCCCAAAAACTCCACCAGAGAACTCCTACAGCTGATAAACAAGTTCAGCAAAGTGACTGGATACAAAATTAACTCAAACAAATCAGTAGCCTTCCTATACTCAAAGGACAAACATGTGGAGAAATAAATTAGGGAAAAAGTACCCTTCAAAATCGTCACAAAAACTATGAAATACCTTGGTGTGACTCTAACTAAGCAAGTGAAGGACCTGTACGACAAGAACTTCAAACCTCTAAAGAAGGAAATTGAGGAGGATCTCAGAAAATGGAAAGATCTCCCATATTCATGGATTGGAAAGATCAACATTTTAAAAGTGGCCATCCTACCAAAAGCAATCTACAGATTCAATGCAATCCCCATCAAAATTCCAACCCAGTTCTTCATGGAATTGGAAAGATCAATGTGCAATTTCATACGGAACAACAAAAGACATAGAATAGCAAAATCCATCCTCAACAAGAAAACATCTGCAGGAATCACTATCCCTGACCTCAAGCTATATTACAAGGCAATTGTGCTGAAAACTGCATGGTACTGGTACAGAAATAGGCATGTGGATCAATGGAATAGAATAGAAGATCCAGAAATGAGCCTGGATTTAAAATGGGGTACAGAGCTAAACAAAACTTTCTCAATTGAGGAATATCGAATGGCTGAGAAACATCTAAGAAAGTGCTCGACATCCTTAGCCATCAGGGAAATGCAAATCAAACCAACCCTGAGATTCCACCTCACTCCAGTCAGATTGACAAAGAACCAAAACTCAGATGACAACAGATGCTGGCGAGGTTGTGGAGAAAGAGGAACACTTCTCCACTGTTGGTGGGGTTGCAAACTAATACAACCACTCTGGAAATCAGTCTGGCGATACCTCAGAAAATTGGACATAATACTACCTGAAGACCCAGCTATTCCACTTCTGGGCATATACCCCAGAGACACCTTAGTACACAACAAAGATATATGTACCACATTGTTCATAGCAGCTCTATTTATAATAGCCAGAAGCTGGAAAGAACCCAGATGTCCTTCAGAAGATGAAGGGATACAAAAATTGTGTTACTTTTACACAATGGAATACTACTCAGCCACCAGAAACAATGACTTAACAAAATTCTTAAGAAAATGGCTGCATCTAGAGAATATCATCCTGAGTGAGATAACCTAGTCACAAAAGAACAGACATAATATGCAGTCACTGATAGTGGAATACTAACCCCAGAGGCTTGCACTACCCCAGAAACAACTCACAGACAGTGTGAAGTCCAAGAAAAAAACAAAACAAAACAAAAGTCATGCTCAATACTTACACACCAAGAATATATTGACAAATTATGTGTTACACCCTGTATTACATATACTTTTTGCTCACTGTAAAAAAAATTTGTATTGATTGATATTTTCTACAACATTCTTTTCTTTCTGTTAAACCCTCTAAAATATTTTTCTAAAGTCTTGGACAACCAGGGGACTATTTCCTGCAAAGTTTTCACTGCCTTATATACCATGTGGAAAGAGTTTGGTTAAATTCTGTGTACTAGAAACACTGTGCTTCTCCTTTAGATGTTTTGTGTACTACTGTTCTTTCTAGGAAACCCCATTGTGGTTTTTATTGTTCATAGAGTTAGAATGTGGTTTTTATTGTTTCTATGTGCCCTTTTACCAATAAAAGACGGTCTATGGAAAAAAAAGAAGAAGACAAAAAAGTGAAAGGAGGAAGAGGAGAACAAGGAAGGAGGACTATGGAGGAAGGAGGGAGAGAGAGAGACAGAGAAAGAGACAGAGAGACAGACACAGTGGAGGGAGAGAGAGGTCCTCTAACCAACTGCATATTTAAATAATGATCATAGACATCTATACAGGACAATCATAGACGACTGTTTAGAATTTTCTACTTAATGCCCTACCTCTCTTCCCCATTTCACACAGTGGAAAATGGATCCAGAGAGCACACAATATATTCTCTCCCCCATTCCCACTTCCAGTAATGTCAGCTGTGCATCAAGGGACAGGAAAGCTCCCTCTGAGGACACACAGTGCCCCAAGTCTCTCTCTCTTTCTGGAGAGGACACTCTGGCCAAAAATCCCGAAGTGGGAGTGAGACCACTCAGGTCTGAATTCCAGCATCTGTGTCTTCCACCCTCAGGGAGATTCTAGTGCTCACCTCTGGGTACCCATAAGCTGGTCTACAGACAATGCTCCATTCTGTGCATCACTATTGAAAAGGGTCTGCACAAAGGTTCCCATGACAACCACCAAGCTTGGTCTCCTCCCTCCCTCTGTTTCTCTGTCTGTTTCTGTCTTTCTCTCCCTCCCTCTCCTTCTCCCAACCACCCTCCCTCTGCTCAGTAACTAGGAATTCTTCTCCCAGTCCTTCCTTCCTTACTCTCACAGAAGAACTCACTCACCCTTGTTTTCTATCATCTGAGAAACATGCTAACTAGGAAACTGCCACCAGCATGAAGACTGAACTTCTCTCAATCTGTGAACAGCACATGGTCCTCGTGACATAACCACGCTTTATTCACCAGACTGCGGAGGTCTCATGGAAATATCATATTGATCATAGACGATCATTGTTGTCATGGACATAGACTATCGTGTTGAACAATAATTGCCCATGCATATATGCCCTCATTGTATAAAATCAAAATCTGGGACGTCTTGCAGAGAACCAAAACCAAGACAGAAACCAACAAAGCTGCCTAATGCTGGGAGTCGAACCCAGGGCAACTGTCATATATAATCACTACTCTACCACAAAGCTACATCACAGCAGGTGTGTATAATTCATTAACAGCCGTTTAAAGTCAGGGAGACAGAAGCAGCATTGTTCAGCCTGCTAGGATCTGCATCTAGTCTCTGTGAATCATTGATAACTTACAATTTAGTGTGGGAACGGGATTTGTATGTTATTCATTTCAGGAGAAAACAATTTAGTCTCAAGACGAAAAAGCAAGAATATTAAGAACAAAGTGGGACAGGTTTTGGCTAAAGAGAAAATGCTGTTGGGCTGTCTGCTAGGCAGAAACACATCATAACCACCGGCCAGTGCCTAGAAGGAAATGGCACAGATTGTTGTTTTCTTTAACATTTCCCACAAAAAGACAGTACAAATTTTTCCCGTCGTATAAATTTTTTACTGAGTGAAGGTAGAAATGTAAGTTCTGTTGTGCACTGTGTTGTTTAGTGCTGTGAGCACTGTGGTGCATGTGTTGGTATATATACATATATACATATATATATAATAAATTATTGAAGAAGGCTCTTGTGGACCTCTAAAGACACAGGTTATATTACTGGAGACTTTAGTATTACACCATGTGTTAGAGATAATTCTAATGCTTTGATTCAGTCTGAAGTTTGTGAGTCCAAACTTTAAAGGTCTTTGTCCCCAATTAGGTTTTGATTGATCAATAAAGATGCCAGGCAATAGGAGGACGGTGGGACCCTTAGAGTTGCCACATCATAGGCCACAGAGGGGAGGAGGAAAGAATCTCCATAACTTGGGGGTGAGAGATGGATGGACACAGGAGGTGCAGGAGATAAACCAAGAAGCCATGTGACTTTCAGGTCAGTTTCAACTGGCCACTTAGATGAGTGGGCCTGGGTGGAACAGGAGAAGGTTCAGAAGGGGCCAGACTTTGAGGTAGCCAAGTTAATTTAAAATTAAATTGTGTGTGTGTGTGTGTGTGTGTGTGTGTGTGTGTGTGTGTGTGTGTGTCTTCCATAAGCAGTTCCAAAGATTCCCTGGGAAAGAGGCTACAAGTTCTACCCTCTAGCAGCGTGATACAGTTTAGCACAAAGTCTCAGCTACACATGGAAGTTGTGAAGAAACAATATTAACAATGACACAGAAAGATCTAGACATCCAGCACACACCACATTTGAGGGTCTCTATTCCTACACCTACCCTAGATTTCTGGGACACCTAATGTTAAGGAATTCCTCCAAAGTACCTTAGTCCATCTGTTTGAGATGTCAGGTTCATTTACATAAGGAATCACATTTAATCTCCAAAGTCTGCTCATGAATAAGAGACAGGATATGGTTAACTTACTGAGCACACAAGGATGGAGGAAGGGAACTCACCTACCCAGAGCATCATCAAGTTCTTTTCACCCTTTCAGGCTGGGAGACCTCACACCTCACTGAATTCTACTCAAGGAGCTCCTGATGCTGGGATGCAGAGATCACAACCTTCTCTGTCACACTGGAAGGTCGCATACAGGAAATTAAACACATGACATAGAGGAGAGCCAGATGGGAAGGCACATAAACCCAGAGGGTTGGAGTGATGGTGGATTGTGAGAGCAGACTACTTCAGTGGGAGGTATAGGCCACTCCTTTCCTGTTTCTAGCTCATCACATTACCATGAACACACCTAGCAATGCACACACACACAGTGGAAACGTGAGTCTATCCATTCATCACTACCTTCCCAGGGACCCTCCCTTTCTGTGTCCTATACACAGTCTCAGAGTGAAATCTTTAGAGTCAGGAAATTCTCCAGAGGCATCAGATGATGACTCAATGAATTCCACTCATCAATACCGGGGCACTCTGAAGATCAAAGTATAGAATGTCAATATGAGCAGACAACACCAAGAAATACTGTCTCAAAACAAAGCAAAACTGCAGATTTAATAAAAGAAATTATAAAAACAAGGCAAAACAAAATCAATAACAAAAACAAATAGTAAATAAAGAAAAAGAAAGACCTCTAGCCAACTGAAAATAATTAAATAATGATCTTAGACGTTTATACAGGAGAATCATTGACAACTGTTTAGAATTTTCTACTTGATGTCTTACCTCTTAACCGTGTTTCACAGAGTGGAAAATAGAATCAGAGAACACACACCATATTAATTCCTACATCATCCTTCTCTATCACCCTTCCAGTAATGACACCTGTGCATGAAGGTATAGGACAGCTTCCTCTGAGGACACACAATGCCCCAAGTCTCTCTCTTTCTGGAGGGAACCCATTAGCCACAAATCCTGAAATAGGAGTGTGACCACGTGGTACTGGGATCCCTGCATCTGTGTCTTCCACCCTCAGGGAGATCCAAGTGCTCACCTCTGGGAACCCATAACCTGGTCTACAGAGAATGCTCCTTTCCCTGCATCACCTAGGTCAGCATTGAAAAGGGTCTGCACAGAGAATCGTGGTTTCCAATACAAGCCCCAAGCTTCCTCTCTGTCTATCTCTCTGTCTCTTTCCCTGCTCAGCAACTAAGAATTCTTCTTCCAGTTCCCCTTCCTTACTCACACAGCAGAACTCACTCACCCTTGTTTCCTATCACCTGACAAACATACACACTAGGAAACTGCCACCATCATGACGACCAAGCTTCACTTAGGCTGTGAACAAAACATTTTACTAGAGTCAAAATCACGCTGTACTCATCAGACTGTGGTGGTCTCCATGGAAATGTCATTGAGGATATAGGGGAACTGTGTTGTCATGGTCATATATAAGGTTTTTTTTTTCTGACTCACCTGACTACAGAGGTCTTATTAAATGTTGCCACAATTAGTATATCAAATATTAACTAAAGATATCATAGGCATTGATGAGTGATTTACCTAATAATTACCGAAGCGTATATGGGCTCAGAACAGAAAGTTAAAAGACAAGGACATTTTGTGAAGAAAATCCAGGGTGCAGAAAAGGAGATGACAGCTTCGAGATGCCAGGAATCGAACCCAGGACCCCTTACATGCAAAGCATGTGCTCTACCACTGAGCTACATCCCCTTGGCAGTCAGTCTTGTGGTCGGAGCATAAATGAAAAAACAATGATGCAAGTTGAATTCTTACAACATTACAGGGTCTTCTTAAGACTTTTATGTATGATTATGAATCTGTATAATATTTTTCTAGATGCTTTGTGGCTTCCACTTTAGAGATTTTATGGATTTTTGTGTTGTTTCTCCTATCAGAAAATAATCTATTTTAAGGAAAAATACAATATTAATAACAGGAAATTTTGTGCACTATAAAATGTGGCAGACCTACAGGAAATTGAAAACGTCATGGGAAATTAATTATAATGTGTATTTAGAGGGTTAGTAACATCAGGCCCAGGTGGAGCAGAGGTTGGGGAAATGGCATTGCAAGGCTGGGGACAGCATGGATGGGGCTGCGGATAGTCAGGTTTGCCTCCCTTTGTGGGGGCAATCAGGAGCTGAGACTCAAACCTCTTGGATGCTCAAAGTTCATGTTTAAATTATTTCTTCAGCAGAAAAAAAAGTTCACTTATAACGGTACCGAGGAAGTATGAACCTTGATCTGACACTGTGTGAAGTGGACAAGCATATGATCCAATTACCTTGATCCCTCCCATGGAGGAAACAGTCTTTTGTTGGTTCCCACTAGTTCATGAGAACTCTCTGGAGTTCCTTTTTCTTCACTACTGGGCTCATGGGCTATGTATCTGGATCAGCTGCTCTTTGGCATCTGAATCACTGAAATCCAGGGGACAGAGTTATGCTGATGATGGAAAATCTATCTGGTTGGATAGCATGTGACCACAAAAGGAAGTGGACCTCAGATAGGAGATTAATATAGATGTTCAATAGCCTAGTAGGTGGTCAGGGGGCCGTGACGGCCATCATAGCTGCACACATCCTCTGTTTTGCTTGTGGATACTGTTCAGTTCCTGTATCAGACCATGAGCCAATACTGTACATCCAACACTGCACCAAATGTTCTTTGTTCTCCAATGCTGACTGAAGAAATGATTGGGAAAGTCTATTCTGCTAGTGAGTGCTCTGAACAGGAAATCAGAAAGATGGCAAAAGGCTACTGAGTAAGTCTGAAGTACTTTCCCATGGTAAGGAAGCAGATGTGACGAGAGCTGGTACTGGGATTTGCTTATTCATATTTTCTCGTCCTCATGATCTTTCGTTCTTCTTCTAGAGGTATTCAGCCATGTATAGATAGAAAAATGTATTCTACACAATACTGTTGCATTTCTCTTATGTATATCCAAATATCATAAAACTATAATAAAATATTCTCAAAAGAAAGCCCATGTTCTGAAGTACTTAATTTTTAAAGAAGGAACCTAATGATTTCAGAGTAAACCCTATGGAGCCTTCAATGGCATATGTACCATGTTATAAATAGTCATCAAAGTAAATGTTTAATGTGTTCTAATTTTTAGGTTTATCATAGCTAATGAAGACCATTTTATATGTGTCTTCACTCTGAAGTTTAAATGGCCCATATTAATTTAGACCTGGTGAAGTACAGGAAAATTTAAAACTAATTTTAATGAATAACTCAGCCATTATTTTAGTAAAGTGTAGGTTTATGCATTTGTCCCTTTTAATTATTCATTTCATTATATGAAATTCTGAAACCTGATACAAGTCAGCCTACCTACTTTCCTGATGAATTTGGAACATTTACCTTCTCCAATTTCATAGTAGGCTGTTAAAATGCAAACATTAAGTTTAAAAATGATAAAATTTGATTAAGATAATGAAAACAAACATTTTAGAATATAAAGCTGGGGTAGATTATTTTACTTTCTAAATAATGTGATGGCTATTCTCCATTGTCAACTTGAAAGGAACTACAATCAAGAACTAAAGGGCAGGGGCTGGAGAGATGGCTCAGTGGTTAAGAGCACTGAATGCTCTTCCAGAGGTTCCGAGTTCAATTCCCAGCACCCACATGATGGCTCATAATCATCTGTAATGAGATCTGACGCCCTCTTCTGGAGTGTCTGCAGACAGCGACAGTGTACTTATATATAAAAAATGAGTAAATCTAAAAAAAAGAAATAAAGGGCGTACCTGTGACCCAGATCTTGAGTGTGGGAAACACAAGGTTTGATCCAGTTTTGAGGTGGGATGACACATGGGTATACCCAGATCCACACCTGACTTTAATCCAGATATTGGGGCACACCTGTAGTCTTGACCATACGTCTGCTGAAATCCTATATAAGGAGAGTGGAAGAAGGAAAGTTTTGTAGTTGTTGGTGTTATTATTATTATTATTATTATTATTATTATTATTATTACTATTATTATTACTATTATTATTATTATAACTGCTTGTGCTTCATTTGGCAGTATATTTATTGGAGCATACTTCTTCAGGATTCCAGCTAACACAGAAGTCCAGAAGAAACACCCAGACTTGTGTAACTAGCAACTAGTAGAATCTTAGACTTCCTATTCATAATTGATCATTTCTGTAGCCTGTAAGCCATTCCAATAAATTACTTTATGGATGTAAGTGTGTGTTTGTGGAGGGGTACATGCACATTCATTCTGGTAGTACTGTGCTAATTTAGGAACCTGAGTAAGAGAAATAATTATATCTGTAAAAATGAAATGAAGTATGTAATGGATTCAACTTCTGTCTCATCAAGAAAACAGGACTGACAAGGTGGCTCAGTGGGGAGACACACATGTAACCAGGCCTGAAGATGGATTTTAGTTCCCTAGGTCCATGAGTGGATGGCTCAGTGGTTAAGACTACTACCTGCTCTTCCACAGGTCCTGAGTTCAATTCTCTGCTACCACATGGTTGGTAGTTTTAACCATATGGGGATCCAGCGCCCTCTTGAGAAATGGTGGTGTATGTGCAGATAGAGGACTCTCATAAAATAAATATTTTAAACAAATATAAATTAGGTTCTGCATTGTGTCATATAAAAGGATTTAAAAACAAGCCTACACTTTGTCTAACTGAATGCACAGAACAAAATCCCTGTCATGAGAAAGGGGGAAGCTGGAGATATCGCAGAGAGAAAAAAATCATAATTGGAGAGAAGAGAATGGAAAGTTTTTTTAAAATCTGAAGATGCATACTCTTCTAAACACATGGATAAATTTTAAATGGAATAAGACATTGGCTAAGAGAAAACTTTGAAAAGTTCATATCCAATGAGAATTTCTATGATGCTTCACAGAAAAGCTTTCATAAACTCAAGGACAAAAGAGAAATTGAAAAATTCGAAATATTTAAGTTGTGCCATCCCTCATTAGCTCAATGAATAAGACTTTTCTTTTAATATGAGATTTTTTAGCGCCATAAAGGCAGAGGGTGTGTAGACAGCAGCTTCGTGGGGTGTCTGAGGAGAGTAAGGGAAACATGGAATCTTTGGTACCACATTAGATTACAACATAAAATGTCCAATTGCTCCAGAGCCCACAGGTGTCCCACAATTATCATCTCATCATTGTAAAATTTTTAGTTATAAGACATCTAGGACACAGTGAAACACTGTCTTCGAAAAAAAACTCAAACTATAGAAAGAAAACTAAGAAGCAGAAGGAGGAGGAGCACAAGAAAGGAGGACTAGGGAGGAAGGAGAAAGAGAGAAAGAGAGACAGAGAAAGAGACAGACAGACAGAGAGGAAGAGAGAGAGGTCCTCTAACCAACTGCATGTTTAAATAATGATCGTAGACATCTATCTATACAGGACAATCATAGACGACTGTTTAAAATATAATACTTGAGAACTGATCTCTAATCCCCGTTTCACAGAGTTGAAAATGAAGTCAGAGAGCACACACTTTATTAACTCCTCCGTCCTCCTCCCTCCCCACTTCCAGTAATGTCAGCTGTGCATCAAGTTACAGGGCAGCTCCCTCTGAGGACACACAATGCCCCAAGTCTCTCTCTTTCTGGAGGGGACACACTAGCCACAAATACAATAACAGAGTGCCAATAAGAGAACTAAGCAGCTCCCAGTGGAAAAAAAAAAAAAAAAAAAAAAAAAAAAAAAAAAAAACAAAGCACAAAGTACCGAGAAAAACAACAACAAGAACAAACTGATTTACCAAAAGGAGGACTGAGCAAAGATGGGCAGAAAGGGGAAGGGCATAGGACCAAACCTGAGCTCTTCCTGTGAGTGCTCATAGGCTGAAGGGAGGTGACTTTGAAGTGGGCACGGATGAAACTACACAGTGTTTCTCACATTGTCCTAAGATTTTCAGGTGTTTGCATTTTTCTGTAAACATTTTTTTACATTTTCTAAAAAGATTTTATGTGGTTAATATTGTTAGTTTCTTCTCATTGAGAGTAGATTGTTTTCTGTTAAAAAGAATAAGATGAAAATCCCATCTGCAGAGTAAAGGGTAAGTTCTGATCCTGGCAGGCTGAAGAAAGCTGCAGTGGAATGTAGCAATGGGGCTTCAGGCTTGCTGCCTTCATATAGGCTATGATTGAGGTCTAGATAGCTGCAGGACCGTAGCTCAGTGGTAGAGCGCCCGCCTTGGTAAGTATGGAGTACTGGGTTCGATTCCCAAGGTCCTGTAGCTTTCTTTCTTCCACTTTCGGGATTGTATTTTTCTGAGATATTATTGACTTTTACTTTTATGCTATGAGGGCATATATGCATGGGCAATTATTGATCAACACACTAATCTATTGCCATGACAACAATGTTCATCCATATTCAAAACAACATTTTCATGAGATATCCGCAGTCTGGTGAGTTCAGCCTCATCCTGCCTCCAGGAGTGTTTTTTTCACACCCTGGGTGAAGCTTGGTCATCAGGCTGGTGCCAGTATCTTAGTTTTTATAATTCTAAGGAGATAGGAAACAAGAATCAGTGAGTTCTTCTGTGAGAGTAAGGAAGGGTAACTTAGAGAAGAATCCCTAGTCACTGAGTTGAGAGAGGAAGGGGGAAAAAGAGAGAGGGAACGTTGTGGGAGGGAGACGCTGAAAGAAGGAGGGAGAGATAAGAATTGAAGGACGGAGGGAGAAAGGAAAAGAGAGAAAGAAAGTGAGACACAGGAAGATAGAGATAAACAGAGAGAGGGGCCAGGAAGAAAGCTTGGTCGTTGTCATGGAAACCAGGAATGTTAATGGAGACCATTTTCAATGGTGTTCTTGGTGATACAGGGAAAGGAGCATTCTCTATAGAGAAGCTTATGGTCCTCAGAGGCTTGAATCGCCCTAAGGGTGGAAGACACAAGTGCAGGGTTACTCAGGATTTGTGGCTAGTGTGTCCCCTCCAGAAAGAGAGAGACTTGGGGCATTGTGTGTCCTCAGAGGGAGCTGCCCTGTAACTTGATGCACAGCTGACATTACTGGAAGTGGGAAGGGAGGAGGACGGAGGAGAGAATATAGTGTGTGCTATCGATTTCATTTTTCACTCTGTAAAACACGGATAAGAGGTAGGGCAACAAGTAGAAAATTCTAAAAAGTCGTCTATGATTGTCCTGTTAGATGTCTAAGATGATAATTTAATTATTCAGTTGGATAGAGGATCCTTCTCTTCCTTCTCTTTGTCTGTCTCTCTTTCTCTTTCACTGTCTCTCTTTCTGTCTCCCTCCTTCCTCCCTAGTCCTCATTCCTTTTCTTCCTCCTCCTTCTACTTTTTAGTCTTCTTTCTGTAGTTTGAGTTTCTTTTTTTCTGGGGCAGTGTTTCACTGTGTCCTAGATGTCTTAGAAATAAAAGTTTTACAATGATGAAATGACGATTGTGGAACACCTGTGGGCTCTGAAGCAATTGGACATTTTATGTTGTAATCTATTGAGGTACCAACGATTCCATATGACCCTCACTGTCATCAGACGACCCATGAGGCTGCTGTCTACACCCCTCTGCCTTTATATCGCTAATAAATCTCATATAAAATGAAAAATCTCTTTCAATGAGATAATGAGGAAAGGCATAAATTAAATATTTTGAACTTTTAAATTTGTATTTTCTGCTTGAATTTTCAAAATATTTTCTGGGAAGCATCATAGAAATTTTCATTGCATATGAAATTTTCAGAGGTTTCTCCTATCCATTGCTTTATTCTCATTTAATTTTTGCCCATGTGTTTATAAGAGTAGGCATCTTCCGATTTTAAAAGTTTTCCCATTCTCCTCACTCCAAATATCATTTTTTCTCCTAAATATGCATAACCTGGAGTTGTCTCTTTTGAGAGTAGTGGATAAAATTTGTGAAGGATTCGTTGTGCTCAGTGAAAGGTGACTTTTGTTCAGATTTTTCACCTAAATTAGCATCAGCTGGATTTGGCCCGTTTTAGGGGCTCTAGATAAACTTTGTGACAGTCTCAGTGTCCTCAAGGACTGTTTGCTTTGGTACAGATTTTTCATATAAATATGCACAACCTTGAGATAGTTCTTTTGAGAAGTAGAGAATAAAATTTGTGAAAGTTGTACATTGCTCAGGGATTGGTGTAAACTGTTCAGAATTTTCACCTAAAATTAGCATTACCCGGGGACAGCCCTGCTTAGGGGCCATAGATAAACTTTGTGAATGTTTCCGAGTGTTCAGCCACTTTTTGCTTTTGTTCAGACTTTTCACATAAATGTGCATAACCTGGAGATGTGTCTTATGAGGGATAGTGGATACAGTTTGTAAAAGTTGAAGAATGCCCAAGGATTGGTGGCTTTAATACAGATTTTTCACCTAAAATAAAGATATCCTAGGTATAGTCTTTTTCACAGGCTGTTGATGAATTTTCTGAAAATTTCAGAGTGTTGAGATATTGTTTCCTTTCTTCAGAGGTTTCACAAAAATATGCATAACCTCAGATGTTTCTTTATAGGGTAGTGGATACAATTTGTGAGAGATTCAGAATGCTCAGGGATTGGTGGCTTTTGTCAAGTATTTTAAACTATAATGAGAATAACCTGGAGATGTCTGTTCATCTGGACAGGAGTTGAATCCATTACTTAGTTCATTTCTTTTTTACTGATATAGGTATTTGTATTACTCAGGGTTATCAAGGTCAGAGCACTACCAAAATGAATGTGCAGGAAAATGCATACACACACTTACATGTATACAAACACAATACATACATACATACAAACATATATACATACATACATACATACTAAAGTAATATGTTGGAATGGCTTACAAGCTGCAGTACAACTAATCCTACAATGACCAACTAAGAATGGGAAGTCTAAGACTCCAGTCGTTGCTAGTCACACAAGACTGGGTGTTTCTTCTAAACTTCTGTGTAAGCTGGAATCTTGAAGAAGTATGCTCCAATAAATATACTGCTAGTGAGTGCTCTGAACAGGAAGTCAGACAGTTGTCAAAAGGCAGCTGTGTAAGTTTGAAGAAATTACCCATGGTAAGGAATCAGATGTGGCCAGAGCTGGTACTGGGATTTGCATATTCATATTTTCTCCTCCTGCTTCTTTCATTCTACTTCTAGAGGTATTCAGCCAAGTATAAATAAATGTATTCCATAAAATACGGTTGCATTTCTCCTATGTATATCCAAATATCATAAAACTATAAGAAAATATCTTCAAATGAAAACCCAAGTTATATAGTAGTTAATGTTTAAAGAAGGAAACTAATGTTATCGGAGTAAACCCTAAGGGGCCTTCTATAGCATATGAACCATGTTAAAAATAGTCATCTATGTACATTTTTGCTGTATTCTAATTTTTATGTTTATAATACCTAATGAGGACCACTTATTATGTGTCTTAATTCTGAAGATTAAATGGTCTATTCGGGACTTGATAGATTTAAGTAATTCCGTTAGCCAGAGTAATTCCATTTTAGCCAGTTCTCAACCTAGGTTTCTGTCCCTACAGTAAGGGCCTTTTCCCAAGAATCACGTGATTTATCTTAGTTCAGGTGGCTGTCTGAGTAGACCAATCAGCCAGACAATGGATCTTGCTTGGCAGAATATTCCTTCCTGCACCTATGTGGTTCCCCTCCTCAAGTAATTCTTCACAATGGGAACCGTGAGAAATCCTTACACTGGAAAGTTCCCTTAGATCCATGCCTTACTTTCTAATTCCTAATTTCCTTTTATTACCTGTATAAAACTAGCATGGGAAAAAATAAAAATTTGTCACCTTGATCAGACCACTTGACTTGCTGGCCTTCTTCCTGGAAGAAGAAAAGCTTTGTTAAAATAATAATAATTTTTATTATCATCATTATTATTACTATTATTATTATTATTATTATTATAACTGCTTGTGCTTCATTTGACAGTATATTTATTGGAGCATACTTTTTCAGGATTCCAGCTTACACAGAAGTTTAGAAGAAACGCCCAGCCTTGTGTAACTAGCAACTAGTAGAATTTTAGACTTCCCATTCATAGTTGGACATTACTGTAGCCTGTAAACTATTCCAATAAATTAATTTATGGATGTAAGTGTGTGTGTGTGGAGGGGTACATGCACATTCACTCTGGTAGTTCTGTGCTACTTTAGGAACCTGAGTAAGAGAAATAATTATATCTGTAAAAATGAAATGAAGTAATTGATTCAACTTCTGTGACATCAAGAAAACAGGACTGACAAGGGGGCTCAGTGGGGAGACACACATGTAACCAGGTCTGAAGATGGAGTAAAATTCCCAAGGCCCATGAGTGGATGGCTCAGTGGTTAAGAGTACTAACTGCTATTCCACATTCCTGAGTTCAATTCTCTGCTACCACATGGTTGGTTGTTTTAATCATATGGGAATCTGGGCCATCTTGTGAAATGGTGGTGTATGTGCAGATAGAGCACTCACATAAAAATATTTTAAACAAATATAAATTAGGTTCTGCATTGTGTCATATGAAAGGATATAAAAACAAGCCTACACATTGTCTAACTGAATGGATGGAACAAAATCCCTGTCATGAGGAAGAGGGAAGCTGGAGATTTCACAGAGAGAAAAAACCAAATAAAAATCATAATTGGAGAAGAAAATTTTGGAATATTTTAAAATCTGAAGATGCATACTCTTCTAAACGCATGGTAAAATATCAAATGAAATAAAGCATTGTCTAGGAGAAAACTTTGAAAAGTTCATATCCAATGAGAATTTCTATGATGCCTCACAGAAAAGCTTTTAAAACTTCAAGCAGAAAACATAAAATGAAAAATTCGAAATATTTAAGTTGTACCGTTCCTCACAAGCTCAATAAATAAGACTTTTCATTCTTTATGAAATATAATAGTGCCATAAAGGTAGAGGGTGTGTAAACAGCAGCTTGGTGGGGCATCTGGGAAGAGGAAGTGTCACATGGAATCGTTGGTACTTCAATAGATTACAACATAAAATGTCCAATTGCTCCAGAGCCCACAGGTGTCCCACAATTCTCATCTCATTATCTTAAAACTTTTATTTCTAAGACATCTATGACACAGTGAAACACTGTCTAAGAAAAATACCAAAGCACAATCTGCAGAAATAACACTAAGAAGTGGAAGGAGAAGGAGGAGGAGGACAAGGAAGGAGGACTAGGGAGGAAGGAGGGAGCCAGAAAGAAAGACAGAGAAAGAGACAGAGATAGAGAGAGAGGAGAGAGAGAGAGAGATCCTCTATCCAACTGAATAATTAAATAATCATCTTAGACATCTATACACGACAATCATAGACGACTGTTTAGAATTTTCTACTTGATGCCCTACCTCTTATCCGTGTTTACAGAGTGAAAAATGAAATCAGAGAGCACACACTATATACTCTCCTCCATCCTTCTTCATCCCCCCTTCCAGTAATGTTAGCTGTGCATCATGTTAAAGGGCAGCTCCCTCTGAGGACACACAATGCCCCAAGTATCTCTCTTTCTGGAGGGGACACACTAGCCAAAATCTTGAAGTAAACCTGCACTTGTGTCTTCCACCCATAGGGAGACTCAAGCCTCTGGGAACCCAAAAGCTTCTCTAGAGAAAATGCTCCTTTCCCTGTATCACCAAGGTCACCATTGAAAACGGTCTCCAATAAGATTCCTGGTTTCCATGACAACCACCAAGCTTCCTTTCCTTCCACTCTCTCTCTCCCTCTCTCTCTCTCTCTCTCTCTCTCTCTCTCTCTCTCTCTCTCTCTCTCTCTCTCTCTCTCCGTCCCTCCCTCCCTCCCTCCCTCCCCCCCTCACTTCCTCTCTCTCCCTTTCTCTCTCCCTCTCCCTCTCCCTCTGCCTCTCCCTCTCCCTCTCCCTCTGCCTCTCCCTCTCCCTCTCCCTCTCCCTCCCCCCCACTCTCTCTCTCTCGCTCTCGCTCTCGCTCTTCCTCTCTCTCACTTACTTTCTCTCTCTTTTGGTTTTTCCCTCCGTCCTTCAATTCCTATCTCTCCCTCCTTCATTCAGACTCTCCCTCCCACAATCTTCCCTCTCTCCTTTTCTCCCTTTATCTCTCAGGTAAGTGACTAGGAATTCTTCTCACAGTGCCCCTTCCTTACTCTTACAGAAGAACTCACACACCCTTGTTTTCTATCTCCTGAGAATCATAACCAGTAAATACTGGCTCAGTCCTGATAAGCAAGATTCACCCAGGGTGTGAGAAAAACACTCCTGGAGGCAGGATGAGGCTGAACTCACCAGACTGCAGAGATCTCATGAAAATGTTGTTTTGAATATGGATGAACATTGTTGTCATGGCAATAGATTAGCGTGGTGATCAATAATTTCCCATGCATATATGCCCTCATAGCATAAAGAAAAAGTCTATAATATCTTGCAAAAATATAATCCCAAAAAAGGAAGAAATAAAAGCTGCAGGACGCTCAGAATCGAACCCAGTATTATATATTTACAAAGTCGGGCGCTCTACCACTGAGCTATAATCATGCCGCTAACTAACGTACATTCCTAGGCTATATGAAGGCAGCAAGCCTGAAGCCCCATTGCTACACTCCACCGCAGCCTTCTTCAACCTGCCTGGATCAGAACTTATCCTTTACTGTGCGGATGGGATTTTCATCTTATTCAGAAAACAATTTACTCTCAACGAGAAAAAACGGACAATAATAACCACATGAAATCATTTTGGAAAATGTAAAAAATATAACAGGAACAAACCGATTTCACAAAAGGAGGAATTAGCTATTAGACAAAGATGAGCAGAAAGGGGAAGGGCATAGGACCAAACCTGAGCTCTTCCTGTGAGTGCTCATAGGCTGAAGGGAGGTGACTTTGAAGTAGGCAGGTCTGAAACTAGACAGTATTTCTCACATTGTCCTAACGTTTTTGTTGGTTATAGCATTTTTCTGTAAATAATTTTTACATTTACTATAACGATTTCAAGTTGTTAATATTGTTACTGTCTTCTTGTTGAGAGTAGATTGTTTTCTGTTAAAATGAATAACATGAAAATCCCATCAGCACAGTAAAGTGTAAAATCTCAATGATTGACAAAGTCCTGATACAGATCCTGGAAGGCTGAAGAAGGCTGCAGTGGAGTGTAGCAATGGTGCTTAAGGCTTGTTCCCTTTATTTAGGCTGTGATTGAACTCCAGTGAGCTGCAGGACCGTAGCTCAGTGGTAGAGCGCCTGCTTTGCAAGTGTGTTACCCTGGGATCTATTCTCAGCATCCTGCACCTCTTTTGGGATTGGTTTTTGCAAGATGTCCCAGACCTTGAATTTTGCTATGAGAGCATATATGCATGGGCAAATATTGATAAATGCTCTAGTGTATGGCCATGACAACAATGTTCATTTATAATCAAAACAACATTTTCATGAGACCTCTGCAGTCTGGTGAGTACACCGTGGTTATGACATCAGGATTAAGTTATGTTCACAGCTTGAGTGAAGCACGGTCGTCACGATGGTAGCAGATTCCTAGTGAGTATGTTTCTCAGGAGATAGGAAACAAGGGTGAGTGAATTCTGCAGTGAGGGTACGGAAGGAAGGCCTGGGAGAAGAATTCCTAGTCACTGTGCATAGAGCAGTAGGGAGGGATAGAGACAGAGAGAGGGGGCAAAGAAGGGAAGGAGCAAGGGAATGAGGGAAAGAGAGAGAGAGACCGAAAGAGAGACAGACAAGGAGGGAGAGAGAGAGGGGGAGGGGAGGGAAGAAGAGAATGACTGAGAAGGAAGCTGGGTTGTCATGGGAAACTCTTATGTTTTTGCAGACCCTTTTCAATGTTTACCTAGGTGATGCAGGGGAAGGAACATTCTCTGTAGACCAGCTTAATAGGTACAAGACATGAGAACTTGATTCTCCCTAAGGGTGGAAGACACAGATGCAGGAATCCCAGACTCTCGTGGTCTCACTCCCACTTCAGGATTTGTGGCTAGTGTGTCCCCTCTCTGATTCCATTTTCCACTGTGTGTAATGGGGATGAGAGGTAGGGCCTCAAGTATAAAATTCTAAAAGTCGTCAATGATTGTCCTGTATAGATGTCTAAGATGTTTATTTAATTATTCAGTTGGATACAGGACCTCTCTCCTCCCTATCTGTCTGTCTATCTGTCTGTCTGTATCTTTCTCTCTATCTCTCTATTTCCTTATCTGTCTCTGTCTCTGTCTCTCTGTCTCTCTCCTTCTCTTTCTCATCCTCCTCTTCATCGTCCTTCCCCTTCTCATCCTTACCCTTCTTGGTCCTCTTTTTGTAGGTTAAGGATTTTTTTTTTCCTGAGACAGTGTTTCACTGTGTCCTAGATGTCTTAGAACTAAAGGTTTTACAATGATGAGATGACAATTGTGGGACACCTGTGTGATCTGTTGCAATTGGAAATTTTATGTTGTAATCTATTGAGGTATCAATTGTGTCACCTTACCCTGACTGTCCTCAGAAGCCCCACCAAGCTGCTGTCTACACACCCTCTGCCTTTATGGCGCTAATAAATCTCTTATAAAATGAACAATCTTATTCAATGACCCAGTGAGGGATGGCACATCTAAAACATTCCAAATTTTTCAATTTCTGTTTTCTGCTTGAATTTTAAAAGTTTTTCTCTGAAGCATCAAGGAATTTTCTATTGGATATGACCTTTTCAAATTTCTCTCCTAGACATAGCCTTAATCTCATTTAACTTTTATCCATCTTCAGATTTAAAAAAAATTCCATTCTCCTGTTCTCCAATTATCATTTTTTTTTCTCTCTGTGAAATCTCCAGCTAACCCCTTCCTCATGACAGAGATTTTGGTCCATGCATTCAGTTAGACAATGTGTAGGCTTGTTTTTATTGTCTTGCATATGACACAATGCAGAACCTAATTTATATTTGTTTTAACTATTTATTTTATGTGAGTGCTCTATCTGCACATACACCACTATTTCACAAGAGGGCACTGCATCCCCATATTATTAAATCCACCAACCTTGTGGTTGCAGAGAATTGAATTCAGGACCTGTGGAAGAGCAGTTAGTACTCTTAACCACTGAGCCATCCACTCATGGGCCTTGGGAACTGAACTCCATCTTCAAGCCTGGTTACATGTGGTCTACCCACTGAGACACATTGTCAGTCCTGTTTTCTTGATGAGACAGGAGTTGAATCCATTCCTTAGTTCATTTCTTTTTTACTGATATAGGTATTTGTATTACTCAGGGTTATCAAGAGCAGAGCACTACCAAAATGAATGTGCAGGAACATGCATACACACACTTACATATATACAAACACAATACATACATACACACAAACATATATATGCTCCAATAAATATACTGCCAAATGAAGCACAAACAGTTATAATAATAATAATAATAATAATAATAATAGTAATAGTAGTAATAATAATAATAACAATAACAATAACAAAGCTTTATTATTATTGTTATTATTGTTATCATTATTATTATTATTACTATTATTATTATTATTATTATTATCATTATTATTATTATTATAACAAAGCTTTTCTTCCAGGAAGAAGGCCAGCATGTCAAGTGGTTTGATCAAGGTGACAAATTTTTAGTTTTTCACATGCTAGTTTTATACAGGTAGTTGAAGGAAATAAGGCATGGGAAAATAAGGCATGGATCTAAGGGAACTTTCCAGTGTAAGGATTTCTCACGGTTCCCATTGTGAAGAATTACTTGAGGAGGGGAACCACATAGGTGCAGGAAGGAATATTCTGCCAAGCAAGATCCATTGTCTGGCTGATTGGTCTACTCAGACAGCCACCTGAACTAAGATAAATCACGTGATTCTTGGGAAAAGGCCCTCACTGTAGGGACAGAAACCTAGGTTGAGAACTGGCTAAAATGGAATTACTCTGGCTAACGGAATTACTTAAATCTATCAAGTCCCGAATAGACCATTTAATCTTCAGAATTAAGACACATAATAAGTGGTCCTCATTAGGTATTATAAACATAAAAATTAGAATACAGCAAAAATGTACATAGATGACTATTTTTAACATGGTTCATATGCTATAGAAGGCCCCTTAGGGTTTACTCTGATAACATTAGTTTCCTTCTTTAAACATTAACTACTATATAACTTGGGTTTTCATTTGAAGATATTTCCTTATAGTTTTATGATATTTGGATATACATAGGAGAAATGCAACAGTATTTTATGGAATACATTTATTTATACATGGCTGATTTCTTTCTCTAGAAGTAGAAAGAAAGAAGCAGGAGGAGAAAATATGAATATGCAAATCCCAGTACCAGCTCTGGCCACATCTGATTACTTGCCTGGGGTAATTTCTTCAAACTTATTCAGCTGCCTTTTGACAACTGTCTGACTTCCTGTTCAGAGCACTCACTAGTAGAATGGACTTTCCCAATCATTTCTTCAGTCAGCATTGGAGAACAAAGGATGTTTAGTGCTGTGTTGGATGTACTGTATCAGCTCATGGTCTAATGCAGGGACTGAACAGTTTCCACAAGCAGAACAGAGGATGTTTGCAGCTATGATGCTAGTCACGGTCCTCTGACCACTCCCTAGACTATTGCACATCTATATTAATCTCCTATCTGAGGTCTACTTCCTTTTGTGGTCACATGCTATCCAACCAGACAGCTTTTACATCATCAGCATAACTCTACCCACTGGATTTCAATGATTCAGTCAACCAAAGAGCAGCTGATCCAAATATATTTGCCTTAAATTTACATTAAACCATTTTTTAATAGCTAAGAAGTAATGCATTGTGTAAATGTACCACATTTTCTGAATCCATTCCTCTGTTGAAGGACATCTGGGTTTTTTCCAGCTTCTGGCTATTATAAATAAGGCTGCTATGAACATTGTTGCACATGTGTCCTAGTTAGATATTGGAGCCACTTTTGGGGATATGCCCAGTAATGATTTATCTTGGCCTTAGGTACTATTATTTCCAATTTTCTGAGAAACTCCCAGACTGATTTCCAGAGTGGTTGTACCAGCTTACAACCACACCAACAGTGGCAGAGTGTTCCCCTTTCTCCACATCTTCACCAGCATACATATGTAGACATCTCTGTTGTAAATTCTTATTCAAATCATTACATAAGTTCATGTTTGAACTTTTAGAGTACTTTTGTTTAAAAATAAAGGATGCTAGGAAAATCCACATGACCTATATTCCTAGAGTAGTTATAAAAATAGGATCCTTACATTGCAAGGCATTGTTACATCAGAGAAGGAAATGAGAACAAGAGGAGGAAGGAGAAAGACAGCACAATGGAATAACAAATTAGAAATTAAAAGGGAACTTGGGAACCAAGAGGACAACTTGGAGACACAAGGAGAAAAGAAGAAGCTGCAGAGAGCAGAAAGAACAGAGCAGCATCTCCTTGCATTAGACAGAACAGGTTTTTCTTCACAGCAAGTCAGGCTTTTTACTAAAGAGTACAAAACGTTTTTATTCTTAAAGACTGAGGCTTAATTCATTTACCAATAAAAGGATAGAAGCTTTTTCACTTTGAATATAAAACGGATAGCTCACCTTTCATCTGGAATGAGTGAATTTTTCCAGCACAGTGGGTTGGTCTTTGCTCTGTATGCTTAAATAAGTATAAAGGTGTGCTTCTGTGTGTGTGTGGTGGGTTGGGTATTTGTGTGTGTAAACACATAATTATGAGTATGTAACTGTGTTCAGCTGGAATGTTCAAGATGTATAAGTGTGTATACATGTTTTGGTATATGAACTAATGTGAGTTTCTGCAAATCTGCTTGTTTTAAAATGCTTCTTCTGCGAGGGACTCTCCTCAGTATCAATAAAAGTCTATTGTACCAATCTTCCTGTCTACCTGACAATCTCCAGGTGAGTATTCTGGGCAATAGGAAAAAAGCCCTGACTCCCAATCCTTTATATAATATAACCTGGCCCAACCCCATTTTCTGGAGGTGCAGTATGTGGCCTCAAAGGAACTCAGATATGCAGTCAAGTGACCATTGCAAAGTAACTTAGAATTAATATAGGTAAAGATCTTTATTATTTAAATACAGTTCTAATATCTACCAAGACCAAGACCTGCTCCTGCAGCTGACAGACTTTGCCCCAAGCGCCCTTCAAGAGAGGACAGCAGTGATAGAGCCTGTCCCTGACAGAAAATTACTCAGGTGTTAAAAATGAACACGTCATGAAATTTGCATGCCAATGGATGGAAGGGTGAAAATTAACTGGAGGGAGGCAACACAGATGCAGAAAGATAAATGTGCTGTGTATTTTCTTACATGTGTGTATCATTAGTGAACTCCATAATTATAACCAAGCTGGAATCCATAGCCCTAGAGAGCTTCAGTATACAAGAAGAGACTAGGGGGTCACAAGACTCTCTCTGGGAGTGGGACATAGAGTAGAGTATGTGGCTGAATGGGGAAGGTGCAAGAACAAGAGGAGCAGGTGCCCTGGGAGGGGGTGATGTATCGAGGAAGAGGAAGAGAAGAGACAGAGTTGAGAGGCAGTTGAGAGGTGTTAAGGAGAGGTTCTGCTTAGTATCTTTCTAAAATATACAATGTCAATGCAACTGTAGTCTCTAAATAATTAGAAAGTTGGAGTCTCAATTGGCCATCATGTATTCCCATACAAGGATGATAAAATGCATTTGATATGCTGACCAAAGGGGTCACATAGTAACTCAGGATATTGCCAAGACAATAGGTTGCTCTCTACAAAATGACAGGATGGATTCTTTGTTTAAGAAATGCATGTTCATGCAAAAATGCAGGAGAACACACAAATACACACACAAAGACACACACCCCAAAAAAGGTTCACCACACAGAGAAAGGTGAATTGGTGTGTACAAAGAATCTTCACCCCCACATTCTAGTGTCATTGTATGGAAAAGTACTATGCAAGACAGGGAAAGAGAGCTGCAAAGAGCAATCCAACCACAAATGCCCAAGGGTTAGTTAGGATCTACAATGTGGTCCTGCTTGCAAAATATCCTAGGACATATGTGTCATAATCCTATGGGAGAAAACACCATTTTGTCTGAATTGACTTAAGGCCCACTCCAATAGAAGGGAACTACACCCAACACTGTCCTGGTGACCAAGACCAGAGACCAAATAGCCCAGGTGCCCAGAGTAAAAGTAAACACTCTTAATTATAACAAAAAGCAGGAGGCTGGGTGATAAAATGAATATTGGGGTAGCCTCAGGTAAAGTACTTTTCATTTCAGCAGACTGAATGATGCTTTCATTCTGCATCATTCATTCAGAGCTGGCTTTTATATTTCCGCACTATGTAGACAATCCTGATTTTAAAAAAACCCAGCAAAAATGTGGGGAGATCAAATTTTGGACAACCTATGTTATGGCTGGCACTGAAGTCTCTTGTTTGCTTTCACACTATACCACCTGTTTAAGACAAGTTCTCAGTGTTTCATTGCATTCCCTAGGCCAGTGTACATTTGCCTTCTCCTGTCATTTCTGGTTGTATAAAGACAGTATTGGGATAGAGGTGTGGTCAGTGTCATGTTCATTTCCCATGGGGTCTTGTGCGGAATGAGACTATTAGCTCAGGTCTGACCCTCCAGTCCCTCGGTGTTAACATTTTCTATTCTGGATAATATGGAGCTAATGGGAATCTATAAAGACCCTTAGCTTCTCTCTCCTGTGAAGTCAGTACTGGTCTAACTAGTTCAGTAAATGGGAGTTTGCCAGCAGTTAAAAGAACTGCATTTCAGATGATGCAAAAAAAGAAATAGGTTGACAATTCTTAATTCCATGGTCTTCACCTGTATCAAAGAAAAAGGAAACGAGAAGGAATGGAAGGTGATGTGTTTACAAAAAGATAAAGAGGCAGGGTATGTTCTACTTTGGTGTAGTCAGGTGTGGTAAAACATGGTGCCTCTAGCAAGCTGGTGTAATAGCTTCCCTTCCCCTTAAGGAAGCAGCCACAAGAAGGAGTCCTGTAGAATACCATGTGTTCCTTCCGGCATCAGGATAATATTGTATAAAACAGCATGTGTTCATGGTATCAGGAAGGTATAGTATAGAATAACATGTGTTCAGGGCATCAGGAAGGTATAGTATAGAATAGCATGTGTTCAGGGCATGGGTAGAGTATTTAAGAGGGTAGGAGGGGCAGACAGATATCAGGAGGTGTAGAGTAGAGGAGAAGAGTAGAGGCTGACCATGAGAACTTGGAGAGACGGGGAAGGGAATGAAGAGAGAAGGGACAAATGGGGAAGAGGGTAAGAGGGCAATAAGCTAGGGAACATGAAGCAAGAAATTATGAGAGAGAGGAGGGGGCATGCATCCTCTTGCATAGTGCCAGACATGCCTGACTGTTGCTAGGCAACTGTGAGGCAGAGCATACCTGGCTGTTTCTAGGTAACTGTGGGATGGAGCTTAGACAGAATGCTGGCAGATGGGTTATCTAAGAAGATGTGCTTTCCCTTAAGCAGCTGTAGAGGGACTCAGTGTGTTACCTGTGGATAGATGGGTTAGACACTTTATTGATTGATCACCATAGAACATACTTTCCCTGACTAAAGGATATCCTCCTTCTGAACTTGCATATTTCTCTAAAAGAAAAGGGGCAAAATAAAAAGTCAGGTGACAGTGATGCCAAGCAAGTTCATATGAACCTATCTCCTAACCCTTACATCTAGATTGCCTTTCGTATTGAGTCTAGAAACACAGCAAGTTAGTCCAAAGTAGCCTACAGTTATAATGATGCATGGTTTCCTGAAGACCTAACATGTAAGAAACAGCAAATGTGCTTATTAGGGCCAGACTTTTATGACCTTCAGTTTCACTATATTATCACCTATTCTCCTTCGTAAACCTGCAATCACACATTGCAAAAGCCCCTTAAGAGTTCTTCCACAGAAGGGCTATCTTCACGACATGCCAGCTCCTGCAGATTTACTTTATTTTAAACACACATATATTTTAACCTTTACCCTAATTCTTACCTTAAATGCTGGCCATAGTGACACTTGACACTGTGACCCACTGCTGAGGAGATGGATTACTGGGTATCCAACCTATTTCCAAACACAGTGAGAAACATATTCACAAATGCATGAATCAGAAAGTGATAGAGTAAGTCTCCCAATGTCCTCTTGTGACCTTCACCTGAATACAACCATCCACATGTACTGTACACACACACACACACACACACACACACACACACACACACACACAGACACACTCACACACACACACACACACACACACACACACACACACACACACACACACACTCACAAACTTACACGTAAGTGTAAGTCTTCAGTCTTCTAGCCCAGGATCTCTGACAGATCTGAAATGCTAAAGTCTTGTAGTTCTGACAATTTGGGCTCGGCAAAGATTATCAGCTGGCTATTTTCCACAATATGACCCATTCTGGACAGTATTAGTCTGTAGAAGAAATAAGCAGTGTCTGCCCAGTGGCTACTCATCTACAAACAATACTTCAAATTGAGGTAGTGATTTTCATTTTTTTCAACGAAATCTACCAGAGGAGAACTGTACGGAGCACATATGTCTCAACAGAAGATAGATAACATAAAATATCATATTTTATGGATTTCAGACGTTTCTGAAAATAGTGTAATTCTAAAAAGCATTTCTGAACTGTTAAGCCTTGAGTACTCCTGTCCATTTTAAATTGAAATATCTCAAAAATACACTTTTAATTGATAAACATGAGTTTGCTATCCAGCCCTTAACTAGTATTGTTTAGTCAACACTCTAAATGATATTTTATCAATCATTCACAGAGATGTGATGCAGATCCTGGGAGGTTGAACAATGCAGTAATGTGTAGCGATGCTGCGTGGCTCTTCCTGCTTGATAGAGGCCGTTAATGAGCCTTGAACTACAGCAGTGATGTAGCTTAGTGGTAGAGTGTCTGTTCCTCATGCTAGAGGTTGGAGCGTCATGTCCTTTCTTCTTATTTTTGCTTTGGTTCTTTGCAAGACGTCCCAGACTTTGACTTTATGCTAGGAGAGCATATAGACATAGGTAATTAGTAAGCAAAGCTCTGGTCTATGGCCATGACAACAATGTTGGTAATGGTCAATACAATATTTCCATGAGACCTCCACAGTCTGGTGAATACCGCGTGGTTATGACACGAGGAACATGTGCTGTTCACAGCTTGAGAGAAGCTCGGTCGTCATGATGGTGAGATGTTTCATAGTGGGTATGATTCTCAGGTGATAGAAAACAAGGGTGAGTGAGTTCTGCTGAGAGACATAGGAAGGGAGGACCGGCCTGAGCATTCTTAGTTACTGAACAGAGACACAGAGGGACATACAAACAATTAAACAATGAGGTGGTGACTTTGAAGTTGGCAGGTCTGAAACTAGACAGTGTTTCTCATATTGGCCTAAGTTTTTTCAGGTGTTTGAATTTTTCTGTAACTATTTTTTTACATTTTCCAAAAAGATTTCATGTGGTCAGTATTGTTAGTTTCTTCTGGTTGAGAGTAGATTGTTTTCTGTTAAAATGAGTAAGATGAAAATCCCATCCGCACAGTAAAGGGTAAGTTCTGATCCTGGCAGGCTGAAGAAGGCTGTAGTGGAGTGTAGCAATGGTGCGTCAGGCTTGCTGCCTTCATATAGCCTAGGAATGAAGCCTAGTAAGCTGCAGGACCGTAGCTCAGTGGTAGAGCGCCCGCTTCTGAATGCGTGGAGTACTGTGTTCGATTCCCAGGATCCTGCAGCTTTTTCTTCTTCTTTTGGGATTGTTTTTTTGCAAGATATTATAGACTCTTACTTTTATGCTATGAGGGCATATATGAATGGGCAATTATTGATCAACACGCTAGTCTATTGCCATGACAACAATGTTCATCCATAATCAAAACATATTCATGAGATCTCCGCAGTCAGGTGAGTTCAGCCTGATCCTACCTCCAGGAGTGTTTTTCTCACAGCCTGAGTGAAGAAGCTTGGTCATCAGGGTGGTTGCAGTATCTTATTAGTTATGATTCTCAGGAGATAGAGAACAAGGGTGAGTGAGTTCTTCTGTGAGAGTAAGGAAGGGTCACTATGTTACGAATTCCTAGTCACTTAGCTGAGAGAGAAAGGAAGAAAAAGAGAGAGTGAAGGTTGTAGGAGGGAGAGGCTGAAGGAAGGAGGGAGAGATAGGAAATGAAGGACGGAGGGAGAAAGTAAAGAGAGAGAAAGAAAGTGTGAGAAAAGAAGAGAGAGAGAGACAGAGAGAGGGGGTGGGAAGAAAGCTTGGTGGTTGTCATGGAAACCAGGAATCTTAATGGAGACCATTTTCAATGGTGACCTTAGTGATACAGGGAAAGGAGCATTCTCTGTAGAGAAGCTTTTGGGTTCTCAGAGGCTTGAGTCTCCCTAAGGGTGGAAGACACAGATGCAGCGTTACACAGGATTTGTGGCTAGTATGTCCCCTCCAGAAAGAGAGTGACTTGGGGCATTGTGTGTCCTCAGAGGGAGCTGCCCTGTAACTTGATGCGCAGCTGACATTACTGGAAGTGGGGATGGAGGAGGACAGAGGAGTGAACATAGTGTGTGCTCTCTGACTACATTTTCAACTCTGTGAAACAGGGATGAAAGATCGGGTCTGAGTTAGAAAATTCTAAATAGTTGTCTATGATTGTCCTGTATAGATGTCTATGATGATTAATTAATTAGTTGTATAGAGGACCTCTCTCTCCATCCTCTTTGTCTGTCTGTCTCTTTCTCTGTCTCTCTTTCTCTCTTCCTTTTTCCTCCCTAGTCCTCCTTCCTTGTCCTACTCCTCCTCCTTCTACTTCTTAGTGTTCTTTCTGTAGTTTGATTTTTTTTTCTGAGACAGTGTTTCACTGTGTCCTAGATGTCTTAGAGCTAAAAGTTTTACATTTATGTGACGACAATGTTGGGACACCTGTGGACTCTGGAGCAATTGGACATTTTATGTTGTAATCTATTGAGGTACCAATGATTCCATGTGATACTCTTCCCAGACACCTCACCAAGCTGCTGTCTACACACCCTCAACCTTTATGGTGCTAATAAATCTCTTATAAAATGAAAAATCTCTTTCAATGAGATAATGAGAAATAGCATAAATTAAATATTTTGAATTTTTGAATTTGTATTTTCTGCTTGAATTTTCAAAATATTTTCTGTGAAGCATCATAGAAATTTTCATTGGATATGAAATTTTCAGAGGTGTCTTCTATCCATTGCTTTATTCTCATTTAATTTTTGTCCACATATTTATAAGAGTAAGCGTCTTTAGATTTTAAAAGATTTCCCATTCTCCTGACTCCAGTTATCATTTTTTTTCACCTAAATATGCATAACCTGGAGTTGTCTCTTTTGAGAGTAGTGGATGAAATTTGTGAAGGATTCATTGTGCTCAGTGACTGGTGACTTTTGTTCAGATTTTTCACCTAAATTAGCATCAGCTGGACTTGGCCTGTTTTAGGGACTCTAGATAAACTTTGTGAAAGTCTCACTGTCCTCATGGAAGGTTTGATTTTGTACAGATTTTTCATATAAATATGCACAACCTTGAGATAGTTCTTTTGAGAAGTAGAGAATAAAATGTGTGAAAGTTGCACATTGCTCAGGGATTGGTGGAAACTTCAGAATTTTCACCTAAAATTAGCATTACCCGGGGACAGCCCTGCTTAGGGGCCATAGATAAACTTTGTGAATGTTTCCGAGTGTTCAGCCACTTTTTACTTTTGTTCAGACTTTTCACATAAATGTGCATAACCCGGAGATGTGTCTTATGAGGGATAGTGGATACAGTTTGTAAAAGTTGAAGAATGCCCAGGGATTGGTGGCTTTCATTCAGATTTTTCACCTAAAATTAGGATATCATAGGTATAGTCTTTTTCACAGGCTGTTGATGAAGTTTCTGAAAATTTCAGAGTGTTGAGATATTGTTTCCTTTCTTCAGAGGTTTCACCAAAATATGCATAACCTCAGATGTTTCTTTATAGGGTAGTGGATACAATTTGTGAGAGATTCAGAAGGCTCAGGGATTGGTGGCTTTTGTCCAGTATTTTAAACTATAATGAGAATAACATGGAGATGGTCCTGTTTAGGGGCTCTAGATAATCTTTGTGAAAGTCCCAGTGCATTCAGGAATTGTTTGCTTTTTTCAGACTTTTCACAAAAATATTCACAACCTGAAGATTGTCCAGTTGTTTATTGAATAAAACTTGTAAAAGATCAGAGTCTCAGTGTTTGTGAACTGTGTTCAGATTTTTCAACTAAAATTAGCATAACTCTTGGATGTTCTTCTTGGTGGGCTATGGATAAAACTTGCAAAGTTTCCTGAGTGCTCTGGAATTGTTTGCTTTTGTCGAGACATTTCAATAAATATTTATAACCTAGGATGTTTCTTTTGAGGGTATTGGATGAAGATTGTGAAAGTTAGAGAGTGCTCAGGGATTGGTGGCTTTTGTTCACATATTTCACCTAAAATTAGCATAACATAGGTATGGACTTTTTAGGGTCTGCAGGTGAACTGTGAAAGTTTCTTTGTCACAAAGAATTATTTTTTTTCAGACTTTTCACAAAAATATGCACAACGTGAAGATCTTCGTGTTGAATAGTGGGTAAACTTTTGAAAGATTTACTCACAGTGTTGGTGAACTGTATTCACATTTCCACCTAAATTAGCATAACCTGTAGAAGTTCTTCTTGGTGGGCTATAGATAAACCTCATGAAGTTTTCTGAGTTAATCAGGGACCATTTGTTTTTTTTTTTTTTTCAGAATTTTCACATAAAGATACATAACACGGAGATGGTAATGTTAAGGAGAAATGGATAAAATTTCTGAAAGAATTATACTGCTCAGGAAATTGCTGCTTTTCTTCAGAATTTTCACCCTCTGAGGAGACACAATGCCCTTAGTCTCTCTCTTTCTAAAGGTGACACAAGCCACAAATCCTGAAGTGGGAGTGTGACCACGTGGGACTGGGATCCCTGCATCTGTGTCTTCCAGCCTCAGGGAGATTCAAGTGCTCACTTTTGGGAACACTTAAGCTAGTCTACAGAGAATGTTCCTTTCCCTGTATCACCTAGGTCACAATTGAAAAGGGACTGCACAAAGACTCCTGGTTTCCATGACAACAACCGTGCTTCCTCTCCTCCCCCTCTCCCTGTCTCTCTGTTTCTCATCACATAACCCTGAAAACACACAGCAATGCCAGAAATGCACATACACACAGTGGTAATGTGAGTATATTCATCACTACCTTCCCAGGTACTCTCACTTTCTGTGTCCTATACACTTCTCAGAGTGAAAAGTTCAGAGTCAGGAAATTCTCCAGAGGCATCAGATGATAAATAAATGAATTCCACTCATCAATACCGGGACTGTCTGAAGATCAAAGTATAGAATGTCAATATGAGCAGATAACAGTGTGGGAGAAATGGATATTCTGAGCCATGTTGGTACGAGTCATTATGGAGAATAATTATTATAACACTAAACACTGTCACAGCAATAAGTGATTTAACTACCTTTCATGATTCCGGTTTTTAGTCTCTTCCAGATGCAACAGCAGTCCTTTAGGCATCCAGGTACTGATGCTGGTAATGAATTTAGAGGGAAGTAAGCATTATACCAAACGTGTTCCTCATGTATTCCTGCATCTGACTGTGAATGGCAAGAGTTCAATATTTAACCTTTAATTTCCCACACATTCAATATCCCTGAAAACTTCACACACACACACACACACACACACACACACACACACACAAGTATGTACAAATAGACATGCTTATGAATGCTGATACAAATCACAGCTGTCACCTCAAAGGAAGAAAGTTTATTCTGGAGTTAAACACGCCTGAGAACATATGAGTGTGACAGATGCATGCTACCACAAACTCTACGATACAGTGTCCAATGAGATGCATCACGTGTTTATAGTAGATGATAAGCAAATAATCTCCATATCAAGCATTTCTTATGTACATAGATGGAAGGATTAAGTAGGCCAAACCTCAGCTGTTGGTTGGCATTAACTGCTATGTGATGAAAATTTCAGTCTTTTGTATGGTAGGTAACTGTGGTTTTGTTAAGATAATCTAATGAGAATATTTTTTAATGTGATAGCATGCTAGAAAAACTTTATCTGACAGTAACAACATGCTAGGTGATTCCAACACAGACAGACCTAGAAACAGCTACTCCTGGGCTAAAGAGAGCACAAAAATATTGTAGTTAGGTTGTCGGCCTGCAACATTCCCTCCCTTCCACATCACTGGAGTTCTGTTGAGGTCTCCATGGAAATGTTGTCAAGGTAATAGAGGAACTGTGTTGTCTTGGTTTTACATGAGGTCTTTTATCTTACACAGTGAACTCATGGAAATGTCATAAAGATTATTAGAAGAAATATTAAATAAAGAATATCTTAGAAGTTATTGATGAGTGATTTATCTAATAACTACTGGTACATATATGCCGTCAGAACAGAAAGTTAAATCCCCAGGGTTTTTTTTGATAAAGTAGTAGTAATTTATGAGTACTTTATTTAATAATTACTGATGCATATATGACCTCAGAACAGAAGGAAAAGCCTGGGACATTTTGTGACAAAGGAATACCAGAAGAGGGGGAAGATAGAAGCTTGGAGACAGGGAGAATCGATCTGGAGACCTCATACATACTAAGGATGGGCTCTACCACTGAGCTACATCCTCTTGTGTGGGAACCATGTGATCACAGCCTCTATGAAGACACAATGAAGCAAGCTGCATTCCTACAAATTGAAAGGATCTACTTAGTTACTTTGTGTATGATTATGAATCCCCACCACATCTTACTGGGTGCTTTATGGCTTCCACTTCACAGATTTTATGAGATTTTAATGTCATTAATTCCATCAGAAAATCTATTTTCAATAAAAAATAAAGTCACTTTTCCTCTAGGCACGTGGTGTACACCTCTCATTTGACAGACTTTCCTGCTGACTTATTACACTGTAATTGAGTATAAAGTCATCTTCGTAGTGAACTGTAATCATGCGATTAAACTATTCATCCTGGATACTTCTCTCATGTGTGTTAGTCACACCCATGCAAATTTCACACAGTGTGCCATGTGTAGAATATAACATATTAATATTTAGCATTCTTATGATCTCTAATATTAACATTATGACATTGCATTCTGTTGAATATGTGCATTTGCAATTGTAGCTTTCATGTCACATTTAATATAAGTATTATCCTACAGAGTGTTAACATACTGATTTTTTTAGTTTTTCAGTTTTACTTTAATATAAACTACTATGCTGAGTACATTAACACCTTCTGATTAGGAAACAATGTATGGGTCCTCAGGCAACATGGAAGTCAATATGTATGAATTTCTTTGTGCATCACTAGTTGCAGAGATTGTTATGATTATTTCTAAGGGTTTCCATGTCTCTGATTTATCTTTTCTGGGTGGGAAGTTTATATTTTTGTCCTTTTGTTGTAAGCTTAGTAAGTAGATGGTTTGTGGATTGAGAATCTACCGTACAAAGCTGTTTGATAATTAATGGATGTGAGTCATGTTCGCACTGGGCAGTGGGGAAATGAACACACAGGGGTGGTCTTATCCACCATGGATAGAAAATAGAAAGTTTTCTTTTCTAAGTAAGGATGTGCCAGCACCATGTTGAATCACTTGATGTCTCAAGGGCAGCAACCTTAAACAAAAGAAATTATACCACTGAAAATCTTAAATATGTATTGAATAAATTCTGTACCACTATAAAAGTTATAACTTAAACATTTTATCAAGCAAAAAGATTTATAATAATGACTTTAGTTCAGTTACCAAGTGTAGGTTTGGCTGTTAAAACGGATCTGGCAATTTCCTCCCTGTTAATTTATGAACATTTCTAAATTCTTAATGAAAACAACCTTACAATAAACAAGTTCACCTCTCAAAAGTCCATAGAATCAGGGTGATGACTCTTCATCAACCTGAATATAGGGGCACTGAGAATTTAGAAGGGAGATTGGAAATGAGGAAACTGGATAGACCTCAAGAAGGAAAGCCAACTGACAATTGTTGCAGTCTCTGATGTCTGGAATCAGGACAGTTTTGCATTCTGATGACAAGCTTCATCATAGTTACACACTCTGTAATAAGTATAAAACTCAACAGAAAACATATTAATATTGAGATTTATTTTTGCTTTACCCTCTTAAACTCAGGTTTTCAGGTGGTCTCTCTCTATTAAATGTGGTCCATATGAATCTGGAGAGCACATAGGGCCAAATCACACTTTTTAAAAACACAAATACAAATCTTTTAAACAATATAGTGTGCCTTCTAGTTGGCAACTAGAATATCTCGTATTTGATGATCTCCCACAGAGAAATAATATAGCAAAAATATGCAGGATCACAACCTCTTTAAAATTTACAGCAATATCAAACAAATGAATAAACGAAAATCTATATGACCTTATATTTAGGCCGTTAATCAATCTGTCATGTCAAGAAATCAAGTCAAATTCCCATGAATAGGACATTAAGAGAATATGATCCTCTGTGGAAATCATAAGTTAATCACAAACCCTCATTAGATGGCATCTGTGAAGCCACCTGGCCTTAGTGGGGTAATTCACAAACAAATAACTTTCTATCAATTACAAATCAATAGGTAAGCAATCTGTAAAACTGGGACTTTAGTTTAAAGTATTTGATCTATCCTGTTCTCAACCAGAGCGTCAGATCTTCATTTATTATTTCCTTCCCTAATATATATCTGTATTCACTCTGCCTGGTGTGCAGACTTCAATCTTATTTCTGAAGCGGAGGTAAAAATTCCCATGTGAATCAGGTAGACTCTGTTCTCTCTTCTTTTAACTAGAAAAACAAACTTGACTTGTACATTAATTCTCTATACCATCTTTAAAACAAACACACCAGTTTTTTATACATTTTCTTAACAATTCTGCCAAAGAATCAAGTAGCTTTTAATCTCTCTTTCTGTGTTTAAGGTCACCTGCCTTTTTACAGCAGGACCCCTACCACCTCCTAGTAGTAGGGTCATGGTGTTCACCTGGAAGTGCCTTGCATGTCGACCAAACACTTGATCCATTTGCAACCTAAAATAGCACAGATCCAGGAAACAGGACAGGTACACAGGAGAGACGGGAACCAGTCACCAACAAGAAGACCACGTATAATCACAGACAACTAGATGGCAAGAGCATTGCGAAAGAACTTACACAATGGAAACCAAGACAACCTGGCAACATCAGAACCCAGCTCTCCATCACAGCAAGCAGCAGATTGCCAAACACTCCTGATAAAGAAGACTCAGACCTGAAATCATACCTCAAGATGATGATGGAGATCTTCAAGAAGAGCATGAATAACTCAGTTAAACAAGAACGAGTTCTTTGAGTGTTTTTCTTGTTTCCTCTTTAAAAGCTTCTGAATCTTCTTGCTTTTCCTCCCGTTCTTGTTTAAGGATCTCTATCAGCATCTTGAGGTATGATTTCAGGTCTGCGTCTTCTTTTTCTGGAGTGTTTGGCATTCCGATGTTTGCTGTTATGGGAGAGCTGGGTTCTGGTGTTGCCAGGTTGTCTTGGTTTCCTTGGGATATGCCCTTTCGCTTTCCTCTTGCCATTTTGTTGTCAGTGATATGTTCTCGCCTTTCCCTTGTATCTATCTGGTCTGTGACCCTGGATCTCCACTGGTCCAGATGGCAGATGGGCCGAGCCCTGTTCTGCACCCAAGTGCTCGACATCCGTAGCCATCAGGGAAATGCAAATCAAAACAACCCTGAGATTCCACCTCACACCAGTCAGATTGGCAAAGATCCAAAACTCAGATGACAACAGATGCCTGGGAGGTTGTGGAGAAAGAGGAACACTTCTCCACTGTTGGTGGGGTTGCAAACTAATACAACCATTCTGGAAATAAGTCTGGCGATACCTCAGAAAATTGGATATAGTACTACCTGAAGACCCAGCTATTCCACTTCTGGGCATATACCCCAGAGACACTTTAACACACAACAAAGATATATGCACCACAATGTTCATAGCGGCTCTATTTATAATAGCCAGAAGCTGGAAGGAACCCAGATGTCCTTCAGAAAAGGAATGGATACAAAAATTGTGGTACATTTACACAATGGAGTACTACTCAGCCACCAGAAACAATGACTTAACCAAATTCTTAAGAAAATGTTTGCATCTAGAAAATATCATCCTGAGTGAGATAACCCAGTCACAAAAGAACAGACATAATATGCAGTCACTGATAATGTGATGCTAACACCTGAAAGCACTGAACACCCCATAAACAACTCACAGACTGTGTGAAGCTCAAGAAAAAAAAAAGAAAGAAAATGAAAAAACCGTTATGCTCAATCCTTATACACCAAGAAAACCTTGTCTAATTCCAGGTTACATCTTGTTTTACATGTACTTTATGCTCATTGTAACTAGTAAGACCTTAATGCACACTATCAAACCTTTGAAAAATAAAAGCCAAACATCGACAAAAATGTATTCGTATACTTTTATGCAAAAATCCTTAAAATTTGTACATTTATCTTTGTTTTTTAAAATAAAGTTATTCAAAAAAAAGAAAAAAAGATTTTAAGGTACACTATCATACATTTAAAAAATCAAGTACTGACAAAAATGTATTCATATACTGTTATGCAAAAATGCTTTTAAAATCTGTACATTTATCTTCATTTTTTAAAAAATAAATTTGTTCAATTTAAAAAAAGAAGAAAAAAAGAAAGTAGCATCCTACATGTGATCACCATGAACCCAAAGGACATCCATGGTATGTACTCACTGATAAGTGCATAGTAGAAAAAAAAAAAAAAAAAAAAAAAAAAAAAAAAAAAAAAAAAAAAAAAAAAAAACAAGAACGAGAAGAAAACCAGAAATATATAGAAGCTTTTAAAGAGGAATCAAGAAAAACCCTCATAGAAATCAAAGAACTAGAGGAAAACAGAACTAAAGAGATGAAGGAATAGAATAAGGAATTGAAAATGGAAATGCAAACAATAAAGAAAACACTAAAACGGACAACCCTGGAGATGGAAAACCAAAAAAATAAATCAGGAGTCACAGATGCGAGCATCTTCAACAGACTACAAGAGACGGAAGAGAGAATCTCAGGGGCCAAATACAACATTGAAAATGTAGACTATTTTGAATGATGTGTCCCATTCCGGACAGTATTAGTCTGTAGAAGAAATAGGCAGTATCTGCCAAGTGGCTACCTATCCACAAACAATACCTCTCCTTAAGGTAGTGATTTTAAATTTTTTCAGCTAAACATTCTAGAGGAGAACTGTAAGGAGCAGATATGTCTCAACCAAAAATAAATATAATTAAATTTCATAATTTATGTATTTATGACGTTTCTAAAAACCATCTAACTTTATAAAGCCTTTCTGAACTGTTAAGCCTTGATTAGTCTTGCCCCATTTAAATTGAAATATCACAAAAACACCCTTTTAGCTGATTAAGAACCATGAGTTTGCTATCCACCCCTTATCTAGTATGGTTTAATCAATTATAAGCAGTGTATAATAGGAGTTATATGACTGGATCTAAGCCTCATATTCCCAAATGTATTGTATCGGTACAATATCTATATGAAAATAATAATATTAATTTGAATGTTAAATCAATAAGAAATTACACGATTGAAAATCTTAAATAAATTCGGTATCACAGTAAAGATTATAACTTCAACATTGTATCAATTACAAAGATTTATACTAACGTAAGATATGACTTTAGCTTAGTTACCAAGTGAAGATTATGTCTGTATAAATCGATCAGGCTATTTCCTCCCTGTTAAATTATGAACATTTCTAAATTCTTCACAAAAACAACCTTACATTAACCACGTTCACCCCGCAAAAGTCCATAGAATCAGGGTGATGACTTTTCATCAAGCTGAGTATATGGGCGCTAAGAATATAGAAAGGGGAGAGGAAAATGAGCAATCAGGACAGACCTCAAGAAGGAAAGCCGCAGTGTCGATTGTTCCAGTCTCTGATGTCTGGAATCAGGCTAGTTTACTATTCTGATGACAAGCTTCATCATAGCTACAGAGTCTGTAATATGTATAAAACTCAACAGAAAACATTTTAGTATCAAGGCACTGGCCGGTGGTCATGAAGTGTTTCCACCGAGCAGACAGAACAACGGCATTTACTCTTCAGCCAAAACCTGTCGCACTGTGTTCTTAATATTCTCACTTTCTTTGTCTGGGGACTAGATTTTTTTCTCCTAAAATAAATAACATAAAAGTCTCAAACACACTGTAAATGACATTTTATCAATCATTCACAAAGATGAAATGCAGACCCTGCCAGGTTGAACAATGCAGTAATGTGTAGGGATGCTGCGTGGCTCTTCCTGCTTTATAGAGGACGTTAATGAACCTTGAACTACAGCAGTGATGTAGCTTAGTGGTAGAGTGCCTGATCCTCATGTCAGAGGTCCTGGGTTCGACTCCCAGTGACCTGCTACCTTTTTCTTCTTATTTTTGCATTTTTTTATTTGCAAGATGTCCCAGACATTGCCTTTATGCTATGAGAGCATATATGCATAGGAAATTAGTGATCAAAGCGCCTGTCTATGGCCATGACAACAATGTTGGTCTATGATCAATACAATATTTCCATGAGACCTCCGCAGTCTGAAGAGTACAGTGTGGTTATGATACTATAAATATGTTTTGTTCACAACTTGAGTGAGGCTCAGTCTTCATGCTGGTGGCAGTTTCCTGGTGAGTAAGTTTCTCAGGAGATAGAAAACAAGGGTGAGTGAGTTCTGCTGTGAGAGTAAGGAAGGGGCACTGGGAGAATAGCTCCTAGGTACTGAGCAGAGAGGGCAAGAGGACATTGTTGTTTTCACAGACACCTGGGGTCTCTGTGGAGACTCTTTTAAGTAGAGAGCCAGGAGATACAGCCAAAGAAAGAAACAGTCTCTGTAGTCAAGCTTATGTATTCTCAGCGGTGAGCACTTGAATCTCTCTGAGGGTGGAAAGACCTGAGTTGCCTCACTGCCATTTTCGATTTGTGGTCAGTGTATCCCTGCCAGAAAGAGAGAGATTTGTGACTATTCTGCCTTTCAGAGGGTACTGTTCTCAACTGGGGTACACCAAAGCCATTGCAAGGGCATTCTGGAGAGTGGAGGGAGGGGACATACGGCAGAATATAAGTGTGCACACCCTGACAACAGCTTTCTCCTCTGTAAATACGGGATGAGAAATTGAACATTTCTGGTAAAGACTAAACAGTAGTCATTGATTACTTTAAGAGAATAATTTTTCAGTGCATGAGTTAATATGCTAAATTCCAAGAAAAAATATCATAAAGTTTTCTAATACTGTCCATTATACACACTGCAGTTAACAGGAAAATAGGGAACTAAGGAACCTACAAACATCTACTGAATCAAAACATCTTCTGTAAACATGGTCTGATGCACATGTTAACTAATCAAAACCACACAGAACACAACATATCCTGACCTGAAGTGGACCTACGCAGTTGTAGTGTGCTTCTTTCAACTCTGGTCCCAAAGGGTCAAGGCTGGAACTTAAGTTTAATAGGTATAAATTTACCTTCCTAAGGAGAGAAATTAATACTAAGGAATGAGGTCATAGCATTTAAAGAAACCATCTCTATGTATTGTTATGGGAAATGGAAATAGCAAAAAGTGGAATTACTAGGAACAATAACCCATTTTCAATAGAGTCTGATGTAATCAATTCAGATTATACTTTCAATTAAAAGTATGGATACTCATCACAGGGTTTACTTACTAGGTCTCAAATTTAATAGAAGCATCAAATCTATTAGAAGCTTACTTAAAAGGCCATTGCTGTCCCCACTCCCAATGTTTCTGATTCAGAATGTCTGAAATGAAGCATTCAGATTTGCATTTTCAAGCTCTATGTTGTTCTGCTGTTAGTCTGGACCAGGTTTTGGAAAGTGCTGGACCAGGTGGATGTATAAATAAACACTAAATATGATTGTTATCGACTTGGGAGAATCCTCCAAAGTACCATTGTAGAAAATATCAGTCATATTGTCTTTTTTTAAATGTAGGGTACTAAAAATGTTAATATGACAAGAACTGTTAAACATTAAAATGATTTATATAAGAAAGATAGATTGATAAGCATCCATTTGCTCATTTTTTCATTGAAAAAATGTTCTTATAAAACATTTCCAGTGCTGTGGAAAATTGACATTTTTTAAACAGTAAGTCTATGTGCAGATGGTTGGATCATTTTTCAGTAGAGATTATTTTGTTGTTTGTGTCTTGAGAACCCGAGGTATGATGGACCAAGGGATAGTAATAAACTGTTTTTGAATAGATTGTAGAGAATCCTATAAATTTGTAATCTGGGGTAACTCTGCAATAGATTCAGTGCACAGAATTGCAATCATATTGTAGCTGCCGATTCTCTTAGAGGACCCTGTATACGTCATGGAATCTTCTGCATTTCCCCATCTTGAGACTGAGTCAGTAAAGTATGAGCCCCATTCATTACATGAGGAATTTAGAGGCATTACCATTGGCACCTAATATTTTCCTCTTTCCTCCAGGGGCTCTGCTTCCTCAGGCTTCTCCATTTTTTGCTCTTGAAGCTCCTCAAGAATAAGGACTGTCTCCCAGTAAGTATTGTAATGGGCTGGGAAATGTCTGAATGCATGCTGTCACCAAAGTCAACCTTGGCTTCAGGCTTGCTGTTCATTTTCTTCAGAAGGTCATAAAGGTGGACAGTGTTCCCTTGAGAGTACCATCCAGGTTTATCCACAGATGGCAGTTCGTCCTCCTCATCATTCTCAAGTGTGTGGAGAGGCTTCTGGCTAGGCAAAGGTGAAAAGAATCCAGGCTTTAATGCATTTGTAATCACAATGTCAAAAAGGCCACTTTCTTACAGACTCAGGAGAGTGGTATACATATTTGCCTACATTTCTTTTTATTTCTAGGAAGAAGAATCCACAGTCACCAGGATCCAGGTCTGCTTTCCTCAGCTCCACCTTGATCTCCCCAAACTGCCTTTGCATGTGTATCAAATATCATTTGTCCAAGATGCCAGGCATGAAACATATGCCAATAATCACTCTGCCTGAGGGTGAGGGGTTGTAGCAAGAGTATGGTCAGTTCTCAGCCCAGCCTACTCACAAGCTTAATGGGAAAAAGAATTGCAACTATTTGAATGTTCAATTATAAGTCAACTGGATTGTACGATGTACTATGATAGAGTCATTTGAAAATGGCATAAGAACATATTTGATGCAGTTATAAAGTGTTTGCTCTACATTTTATAGGAAAGGCAGTTTACCAATTATTTTGAAGAGTTTGAGTCTGAAAGGGTAGGAAATAAAAGCCTCTATACTTAGAACATGTGTGAAAGGATGTGCACTGAGCTGTCAAAGTGTCATAGAAGTTTCTTGTAGGCAGTTGCATGAAGAAGTGTTACTTTTTGTGCATTTTGCCTATGTGCATTTTCCATCCTCTCAGCACTAAATGTGTGTTGTGTCTAGAAAAGCAGTAAAATAGTTTAAGGTTTTAAAAGCAGTGTCTCTCCTGTGTCACTGCCGCTACACCTCATTTGCTGCGGTTTTGGTGCTACCATGACAGATGATAGAGAACTAGGTGACCAAAGCCAGTGCAACTAATCATGTCACTATGTGAGGATCCAGTCTGGTCAAACAGTGGTGGAACAATTGTATTGGAGAGGACAGAGACCAGTGTGGGATTTCATATTAACAATGTGTTGTGGTTTTCACACGTGGTGCTGAAAATTGTAACAAAGGAAATATTCCTCATCCGTGGATGTTTGAATATATATGTATATATGTATATGTACAAATGTGTATATGTGTATACATATATATATAAATATGTGCATACATGCATACATGTCTATGTACATATGTGCATCTGTGTATACATGTATATAAATATATATGTGTATATATGTATATGTATGTGCATATGAGTATATATATGTGTGTATATGTATATATGTGTATATGTATATATATGTGTGTGTATAGGAATATATGTGTGTGTATACGTGTATATGTGCATATGTATATATGTATATACATGAGTGTAAATATATATATATAATGAGTTTCTAGAGGAAGTATGGATTCATAGAAGCAAAGTCAGAATTGCTGAGTCCTGAAGTTACATCTCTGCAGCCCCTGACTGTGCTTACTAAGGCAGGAGTAAATTCTGTTAGGTCAGTTTGGCTTGTTTGTCCATCACCAAAGTAAATTGGTAAATGAATGATGCCCTGGGCCCAGGATAGGACACATCTTGTGTTTGTCACCTACTGAATATTTGCTAAGCTAAGGTCCTTCACTCTTCCAAACCTTAATTTTCTTATCTGCCATGTAAGAATCATAGTTTCATCTCCTCCATTTTCACAGTGCTGTGAAAATTAGCTAAAATGATAGAAATCCTACATAGTCCAGCACCTGGTAGACTCATATTAAATTGCTAAGGCTAATAGAACACAATATGTCACAGCTTTAAAAACATAGTTTAATAACAGTTACAGAAATAACATGTGTTTGTGTGTGATTCAAAATGCTCAGAGACTGAAGCCACTTTTTTAGATGTCTTTGGTATGAGGTGTCAGAAATGCTTGCAGTAGACAGAACTCCAAAAGGTATCTATATGTCTAAGTGAGAAAAGATCTGAAGGTACAGAATATTAGATATTGGCCATGCACTCAAGGTGACAAGATGTTTTGTCCCCGACTTTGATATATACATTTTTCTTAAACGGCATTTAATATCTCTTTAATATTAGGTATCATTTTTCAATGTAAAAATGTAATAATTGTGCACAGTATCTCATAGAATTGTTGATAAGAAAATAAAATTTAAAAAACTGTAGGTTAATGGCTTAGAACTTGACGTTGAGTTAGTGCTCAGCTCATTCACAAAGAACTGTTTGGATATCTATAGTGTATTAGATTTTTGGTTCAGATGCTGAAAATTCATTTATAATGAGACAGTTAACTTGTTCTTAAGTAACTTCATTTTTCAACCAACGAAATGCAGAACTATTACTGATTGAATGGTACCCTTTCTTGGCTGTCATTGCGGGATCTCCATGACACAGGGCAACAACAGAATGGCTGAGAGGAGCCCGAATGAGGTTCCAGTATTGGTAGAGTAGCAGAAGCCAGAGGTCTCTAAACAGAACAATGACTCATTGTAATGAACATTTGAGGGGTGACTAGGAGGGGGATAAAATCTGGAGTTAAAAAAAAGAAAGAAAGAACAAAGAAAAATATGCCCGTCGGAGCTGAAATGCAACTCTGGGGATCTTGGCAGGCTACGGAGCTGGAGGAGGAGCCAACTGGGGAGGTCCAGGCTCTCTCTCTCTCTCTCTCTCTCTTCTCTCTCTCTCTCTCTCTCTCTCTCTCTCTCTCTCTCTCTCTCTCTCTCTCTCTCTCTCTCTCTCTCTCTCTCTCCCTCCCTCCCTCCCTTCCTCCCTCCCTCCTATCTGTCTCTTTTTCGGTCTCTCTCTCTCTTTCCCTCATTCCCTCCATCCCTCCCTTCTCTGCCCCCTCTCTCTCTGTCTCTATCCCTCCCTCCTGCTCTCTGCACAGTAACTAGGAATTCTCCTCCCAGTCCTTCCTTCCTTACCCTCACTGCAGAACTCACTCACCCTTGCTTTCTATCTCCTGTGAAACATACCAACCAGGAAACTGCCACCATCATGACGACCGAGCTTCACTCAAAGCTGTGAACAGAACATATTACTGATGTCATAACCACGGTGTACTCCACAGACTGAGGAGGTCTCATTAAAATGTTTTTCTGATTATAAATGAACATTGTTGTCATGGCCATACACTGTTGCGTTGACTGATAACTGCCCATGCATGTTTGCCCTTATAACAAAATTTAAAGTCTAGAACATCTTGCAAAAAAAAAATCTCAAAGGAGCTTCAGGATGCTGAGAATCGAACCCAGGGTAACACACTTGCAAAGCAGGCGCTCTACCACTTAGCTACAGTCCTGCAGCTAACTATGCCTTAATCAGAGCCTATATGAAGGCAGCAAGCCTGAAGCAGCATTGCTACACTCCACTGCAGCCTTCTTCAGCCTGCCAGGATCAGAACTTACCCTTTACTGTGCGGATGGGATTTTCATCTCATTCATTTTAACAGAAAACAAACTACTCTCAATGAGAAGAAACTAACAATATTAACCACATGAAATCTTTTTGGAAAATGTAAAAATTATTTACACAAAAATGCAAACACCTGAAAATCTTAGGCCAATGTGAGATACCCTGTATAGTTTCATCGGAGCCCACTTCAAAGTCACCTCCCTTCAGCCTATGACCAATCACAGGAAGAGCTCAGGTTTGGGCCTATGCCTTTTCCTGGTTTTACCCATCTTTGTCTAGTAGCTCAGTGCTCCTTTTGTGAAATCGGTTTGTTCTTGTTGTTGTTTTTCTTGGTTCTTTGTGCTTTAGTTTTGGCTTTTGTGCAGTGGTGGCAGCTTTGTTCACTTATTGGCACTCTGTTATAGGAACTCTTGCCTTCTTTTCCTCAGACTACCTCCCTGTGAAAGTCCTTTTTGGGCCAAAATGAGTGTCAGTCAGGGGACCTTGTATATTCTACACAAGTGTTCTAAACCTGAGCTCCAATTCCAGCCTTCCTATGTCACTTACATGCTAGAGAGAAGAGGTTCCCCCCCACTCTCACAGAAGATGAGCTTTATGTCTATTTTATCTACTCTATTTTATTCTATGTTTCTTATTTTGCACATAAAAAAGCCAATGTCCATTTGCTCAGGTGCGAAACGTTAGCTCATTGAGAATGTATGTGTTGTAAGTACAACTCTTTATATGTAGGTAATCTTGTCCACAAGCAATTTACCTGGTCTATCACTTGGTAATATCATTAACTTTTAAAGTGTACATCATAGTGTCAGTACAGGTACCATTGTGATTATTCACATCAATAAAATATTTTAGCGAGAGTCAGAAAGGGAACAGACTCTGGGAGCAGGTGTGTGGACACCTGACCTGAGAGACAGAGGCTGTGCCTTCCTTGCACAGCACTGGGACCTTCGGGACACAACAGAACCTACTCCTCCTTCCATGTGAACGCCCACGATGACCAACACCCTCGCCTTTGTCACCATTTTTGACTCGAATGAAGTTTTATGTGAGGGCCATATCTGGGTTCTGATTTTGGTAGAATTTCTTTGAGTTTGTCTCCATTTAACTTGATGTTGGCGCTAGTCTTGCTATTGACCTTGTTATGTTTAGGTATGCCCCTTCTATCCTTTATCTCATCAGGACTTTGATCACAAATAAGTGCTGGATTTTATCAAAGGCTCTTTCTGCATCTGATGAGATAATGTACTTTAATTCTTTCAGTTTATTTGTATGGTATGACAATTCCTAACTTTTGAATGTTGAGGCTTCCCATCCATCTCTGATCACGATCTCCCCTCTTGATCATTGTGGGTGATCATTTGATGTGTTCTTTGATTCCATATGGAAATGCTGGACTCATATTTTTGCATCTCTTTATGTAAATGAGTTTGGTCTGTAATTCCGTCTCTCTGCTGTCCTTTTGTAGATTAGATACCAGGGTACCTTTGGTCTCATACAACAAATAGGACAGTGTTCTTTCTGTTTCAATTTCATGAGATGATTTAAAGGGTTTTGGTATTAACTCTGCTTTAAATATTTTGTCTCCCTGAACACACAGAGGAAGCATGACTCCCAGGTGCTCTAGCCTGCTCAGGATCACAGGTGAAGAAGCCACATCATCTGCCTGAAACACCTGAAATTACGGGGTGCCCTTATATCTAAGGACGCAGAAACTCCTGCCCAGCTAGTGGCATGGGTTCCTTTCCATCTGAACCTATGCCCTGAGCATACCTTGGACACTGGTTCTGCTCCCCCACACTCATTCCCAAAACACTCAGAGTTATCCTGACTCCTAGCTGCTCTATCTTACCCAGGATCACAGGGTAACAGGTTCACAGGTATATGAATAAGCACAGGACCACGGGATCACAAAGGATGCTGACTCCCAGGAGACCAGACACACCCAGGAGTACTGGAGTTCTGACACACTCAAGATCACATTTGAGGACACAGCATCTTTTAAAACACCCAGTGTACCTGTGACCCCCATAGAAACCATAAAAATAAATAAAAAATAAATACAAAAACACATAAATAAATAAATAAATAAATAAATAAATAAAATAATTAATGCAATACCTCCACATTCAGTGGCACAGGATCGTTCCAGGTAGTACCTGTTTCTGGAGCAAAACCAGGGCTATGGCACCTGACCAAAACCTGAAAAACCCAGAGAAAGCTTGACTTCTAGGACATCTCATAATCAGGATCTCAAGAGCTTGGTCACACCACAACTTCAGGATCCTAGAGGCAGCTTCACTCCCAGGAGCTCTGAGACACCCTGGATCTCAGGATCACAGGATCATGGGATCCCAGAATAACAGGGTCCCAGAGACAGGTGGACTCTGAGGAATTCTGACACAACAAGGGTCAGTAGAGGGACAGGCTCCAGTCAGAGACAGCAAGGGCAGGCAGCACTAGAGAGAACCAGATGTGGAGAGACCTGGGCTGTTCCCAGGGTCTTCCTCAGTCTGCCTTCTGCTTTAGCATAGTCTATGGTATGGACGATGCACTAGTCTGCTGGTTCACACTTGTCTTCTTACTGTCATGGCTGGCAGCTGGCTGATAATCTTTGTTTACCTTTCTTTACAAATTCTCACAATGTTCTTAGTCTCACTGATAATGAAATTTTAATAAGAATAGGGAAACACCTTATGAAAATTCAAAGTTTTATTTTTCTTGGTGTGTATAGATCCAAAATAATGATTTTTAAATACCAAAAATTGCCACAAGGCTATCCTCTTAGCTCTCGAGTTATTGATGATTTAAGGTATAGGTGGACCCCACTCTGGATGGGTGTTATACACATGTTGTTGTTTTCTCTGAAGGACTGATACTTCTAATTTTTGGCCTTTCCTCTTCGGGAGCTTTATATGGTCAGTGCGTTGTTTCTGGGGGTATTCAGAGCATTCTGGGGCTATTATGCAGTTATCAGTGAGTGTATATTATGTCTGTTCTTTTGTGACTGGGTTACCTCACTCAGGATGATATTTTCTAGATACATCTCCTTTCCTAGGAATTTCATAAAGTCATTGTTTCTTTTCTACTCCCTCTTACAAATTTATTTTTATAAAAGAGGGGTACATATACAGATTTTTAAAGGCATTTTGGCATACATTATATGAATATTTTTGTCAGTACTTAATTCTTTTAGAGGTTTGATAGCATGCATAAAAATCCCACTAGTTACGATAATCATAAAGTACATGTAGGACAGATCATAACAATGGAACAAATTTCTTAGTGAGTATAGATTACCATACTGTTCTTTGGATAGCAAAAATTGCCACAAAGGTATAATCTTAGTTCTTGAAAAATTAATGATTTAAGTTCCAGGTGTACTAAACTCAGAAGGTGCTATATATTTTATTTTTTTCCTAAGAAGGACTGAGGCTTTCATTTTTTGGCCTTTGTATTTCTTGAGCTTCATAAGGCCTATGAGTTTTTTCTTGGGATGTTCAGATCTTTCTGGAGTTAGTATCTAATTATGAGTGACTGAATATTATGTCTGTTTTTTTGTCACTGGGTTCTGTCACTCAGGATGATATTCTCTAGATGCATGTATTTTTCTAGGAATTTCATAAAGTCATTGTTTCTGATAGCTGAGTAGTACTCCATTGTGTAAATATACCACAATTTCTGTATCCATTTATCTACTGAAGGACAATTGGGTTCGTTACAGCTTCTGGCTATTATAAATAAAGCTGCTATGAACATGGTGGAGCATGTGTCCTTATTGTACATTGGAGCATTTTTGGTATATCATCAGAAGTTAAAAGAACTGCATTTCAGCTGATGCAAAAAGAAGAAGGTTGAAAATTCTTCATTTCATGGTCTTCACAGGTATCTAAGAAAAAGAAAAGGAGGAGGAATGGAAGGTGATATGTTTACAAAAAGATAAAGAGGCAGGGTATGTTCGACTGTGGTGTGGTGAGGTGTGGGAAAAGGAGGTGCCTCTATCAAGCTGGTGTAAAAGCATTCCTTCGGCTTAAAGGAGCAGCCACAAGAAGATAAAGTATAGGATAATATTTGTTCAGGGCATCAGTAAGGTATACTATAGAATAGCATGTGTCAGGGCATCAGGAATGTATAGTATAGAATAGCATGTCTTCAGGGCATCATGAAGATATAATATAGAACAACATGTGTTCAGAGCATCACAAAGGTATAGAATGGAATATCATGTGTTCAGAACATCAGGAAGGTATAGTATAGAATATCATGGCTCAGGGTTTTGGTAGAGTATTTAAGAGGGTTGGAGGGGCAGAGAGAGATCAGGGGAGTAGAGTAGAGGAGAAGAAGAATAGAGGCTGACCATGAGTACTCGGAGGGAGAGGGAAGAGAATGAAGAGAGAAGGGACAAAGGGGGAAGAGTGGAAGAGAATGATTTTATTTTTCCAGTAAAAATGATAAGCCATAGGAGAGTAATTGTAAAACAGACCACAATCAGCAGGATGCCCTTGGAAGTCACCGGGGAGCATAATACAACCAATGGTGTTGATTGTCCAGGAATGAAGGTGTCCTGCAGGGAGGGATCTGGGCAGTCATACCATAGCCTTTCACAGAGGGCTTGGAACCTTAGGGAATCTCAGCTGAGTGTCACAGAATTCAATCCAAGTGTGAATACCATATTATACATGAAATACCCCTGTATATACATTTTGAACTGCACACTTTACACTAATCAGAGATGAAGTGAGTTGTTGATCACTAGATTTGTGCTGATCCATAAATAAAACTGCTCTAGCACACCTGTGAAATTTGCAAACAAACAGAAATTCATTAAATTGGGGTATATTGGCTTCTCTGTAAAACAAGAGCTCTTTTAATTCAAATGTGAGCTTATAGATTTCTGCCACCCGGTGGCTCTAAGGAGAACTGCATCGTTTGAGTCAGGCCTGATAGAGGGGAAAACAGGCTGTGAACAGGACTTGATGGCACCTCCTTCCTTACTCTGGAATTTGGGAGATAATTTCTCCTCTGTATATTTTCATGGAATATAAAATTCATGTCTTAGGCAAATCTAATCTAAACCTGAGATTGCAACACAGTCCTGGTCCAAGGTGAATATAAAGATGATGAAGCTATAGAAGCTAGTGTGATTCTAAAGAGGAACACACACATGCAGGCACACACAGAGCACACAGGGCAAATTCATTTGTCCATAAAATTTCTCTGTCTCTCTCCTTCCCTCTCTCTCTCTGCTCAGTAACTAGGAATTCTTCTCCCATTGCCCTTCCTTACTCTCACAACAGAACTCACTCACCCTTGTTTTCTATCTCCTGAGAAACATACGCACTAGGAAACTACCACCAGCATGAAGACTGAGCCTCACTTAAGCTGTGAACAAAACATATTCCTAGTAACATAACCACGCTGTACTCATCAGACTGCGGAGGTCTCATGGAAATATTATAGTGATCATAGTTGAACATTGTTGTTATGGCCATAGACCAGCGTTTGATCACTAATTACCAATGCATATATGCCCTCATTGTATAAAGTCAAAGTGTGAGAGATATCGCAGAGAACCACGTCCAAAAGAAACCTCACGAAGCTCGGAGTCGAGCCTCTGACCACAGGCATGAAGAACAGACACGCTACCGCTGAGCTACATCACTGCAGCTGCCTATGACTCATTAACAACCTCTATAAAGCAGGTCACCTGGAGCAGTATTGCTACATTGTATCGCTACATTGTTCAGCCTGCCAGGATCTGAGTCATGTCTTTCTGAATGATTGATAACTTACAATTTTCTCCAGGAATGAAATTTTGATGTTATCTATTTTAGGAGAAAAATATCTAGTCTCAAGACAGGGAAAGTAAGAATATTAAGAACATGGTGGGACAGGTTTAGGTAAAGGGAAAATGCTGTTTTGGGCTGTCTGCTCAGAAGAGACACACTATGACCACTGGTCAGTCTCGAGAAGGACATGGCACAGATTGTTGTTTCTTTCAATATTTCACACAAGGCAGTTAAAGTATTATCTTCTCTTCAAATCAGTTTTTTATTGATAGGCGGAAGAATAATATGTGTGTGTTTTTCAAGCAACTGAATAAAACTTAGGCCAATGTGAGAAACACTGTCTAGTTTCAGACCTGCCTACTTCAAAGTCACCTCCCTTCAGCCTATGAGCACTCACAGGAAGAGCTCAGGTTTGGTCCTATGCCCTTCCCCTTTCTGCCCATCTTTGTCTAGTAGCTCAGTCCTCCTTTTGTGAAATCGGTTGGTTCTTGTTATATTTTTTACATTTTCCAAAAAGATTTCATGTGGTTAATATTGTCAGTTTCTTCTCGTTGAGTGTAGATTGTTTTCTGTTAAAATGAATAAGATGAAAATCCCATCCGCACAGTAAAAGGTAAGTTCTGATCCTGGCAGGCTGAAGAAGGCTGCGGTGGAGTGTAGCAATGGTGCATAAGGCTTACTGCCTTCATATAGGCTGTGATTAAAGTCTGGTAAGCTGCAGGATCTTAGCTCAGAGGTAGAGCGCCCGCCTTTGAATGCGTGGAGTCCTGGGTTCGATTCCCAGGGTCCTGCAGCCTTTTTTCTTCCTCTTGAGATTGTATTTTTGCAAGATATTAAAGACTTTTTCTTTATGCTATGAAGGCATATATGAATGAGTAATTATTTATCAACACGCTAGTATATGGCCATGACAACCATGTTCCTCCATAATCAAAGCAATATTTTCATGAGATCTCCGTTGTCTGGTGAGTTCAGCCTCATCCTCCCTCCAGGAATGTTTTTCTTATACCCTGGGTGAAGCTTGTTTAGGAGGCTGGTGCCAGTATCTTTGTGGTTATGATTCTCAGGAGATGGAAAACAAGGGTGAGTGAGTCCTTCTGTGAGAGTAAGGAAGGGTCAATGGGAGAAGAATTCCTAGTCACTGAGCTGATAGAGAAAGGGAGAAAAAGAGAGAGGGAAGATTGTAGGAGGGAGAGGCTGAAGGAAGGAGGGAGAGATTGGAAATGAAGGACGGTGGGAGAAAGGAAAAGAGAGAGAAAGAAAGTGAGAGAAAGGAAGAGAGAGAGAGAGAGAGAGAGACAGAGGGGGCGGGAAGGAAGCTTGGTGGTTGTCATGGAAACCAGGACTCTTTATGAAGATGCTTTTCAATGGTGTCCTTGGTGATATGGAGAAAGGAGCATTTTCTCTAGAGAAGCTTATGATCCTCAGAGGCTTGAGTCTCCCTAAGGGTGGAAGACACAGATGCAGGGTTACTTCAGGATTTGTGGCTAGTTTGTCCCCTCCAGAAAGAGAGAGACTTGGGGCATTGTGTGTCCTCAGAGGGAGCTGCCCTGTAACTTGATGCACAGCTAACATTACTGGAAGGGGGGGATGGAGGAGGACTGTGGAGATAATATAGTGTGTGCTCTCTGATTTTATATTTCACTCTGTAAACACGGATAAGAGGTAGGGCATTAAGTAGAAAATTCTAAACAGTCGTCTATGATTGTCGTGTATAGATGTCTGAGATGATTATTTAATTATTCAGTTGGATAGAGGATCTCTCTCTCCCTCCTTTCTGTCTGTCTCTCTGTCTCTTTCTCTGTCTCTCTTTCTGTCTCTCTCCTTCCTCCCTAGTCCTCATTCCTTGTCTTCCTCCTCCTCCTTCCAATTCTTAGTGTTCTTTCTGTAGGTTGTGCTTTGGTATTTTTCTGAGACAGTGTTTCACTGTGTCCTAGAAGTCATAGAAATAAAAGTTTTACAATGATGAGATGAGAATTGTGGGACACCTGTGGGCTCTGGAGCAATTGGACATTTTATGATGTAATCTATTGTGGTACCAACGATTCCATGTGACTGAATACGTCTCAATGAGCTCCTGATGCTGGGATGCAGAGATCACACACTTCTCTGTCACACTGGAAGGTCACATACAGGGACTAAACACATGACATAGAGGAGAGCCAGATGGGAAGGCACATAAACCCAGAGGGTTGGAATGATGGTGGATTGTGAGAGCAGACTACTTCAGTGGGAGCTATAGGCCACTCCTTTCCTATTTCTAGCTCATCACATAATCCTGAACACACCCAGCAATGCCAGCAATGCACACACACAGTGGAAATGTGAGTCTATCCATTTATTACTATCTTCTTATATACTCTACCTTTCTTTGTCCTATACACAGTCTCAGAGTGAAAAGTTCAGAGAAAGAAAATACTCCAGAGGCATCAGATGATGACTAAGTGAATTACACTCATCAATACTGGGACACTCTGAAGATCAAAGTATATTATGAAAATATGAGCAGACCAATCCTTACCCACCAAGAACACATTGACAAATTCCGGGTTGCACCCTGTATTAGATGTACTGTCTGCTCATTGTAAAAAAAAAAAAATCTTTACACACCAAGAAAACTTTGACTATTTCCAGGTTGCATCTTGTTTTACATGTACTTTATTCTCATTGTTACTGGTGGGATCTTTACCACACTATCAAACCTTTAAAAAAAATACTGACAAGAATATATTGTATAATTTTTTGCAAAAAATGCTTAAAATCTGTACATTTATCTTTGTTTTGTAAAATAAAGTTTTAAAAAAAAGAAAAAAAAAAGAAAATATGAGCAGACAACACCAAGAAATATTGTCTCAAAACAAAGAAAAACGGCAGATTTTTATAAAAGGAATTATAAAAAATAAGGCAAAACAGAATAACAAATCCAACAACAAAAAGAAATAGTAAAGAAAAAGAAAGTCCTCTATATAACTGAATGATTAAATAATCACCTTAGACATCTACACAGGACAATAATTAATTGCTGTTTAGAATTTTCCACTTAATGTCCCACTTCTCATCCCCGTTTCACAGAGGGGAAAGATGAGAGAGGAGAGTGAACAATATATAGCCCTTTCTCTCTCTGCTTCCTGGCAATGGCTCCAGTGTTCCCCAGAACAAAACAGAAGATTGGTCACAAATCTCTCTCCTTCTGCTAGCAATACACTGTCCACAAATCCTGAAGTGGGAGTGCGACCACGCGGGACTGGGATCCCTGCATCTATGTCTTCCACCCTCAGGGAGATTCAAGTGCTCACCTCTGGGAACACATAACCTGGTCTACAGAGAATTTTCCTTTCCCTGCATCACCTAGGTCACCATTGGAAAGGGTCTGCACGAAGAGTCATGGTTTCCATGACAATCACCATGCTTCCTCCCTGTCCGTCTGTCTGTCTCTCTCTGTTCCTGCTCAGCAACTAGGAATTTTTCTCCCAGTTCCCCTTCCTTAGTCTCACTGCAGAACTCACTCACCCTTGTTTTCTATCTCCTGAGAAACATACCCACTAGGAAACATCTCACCATCATGACGACCGAGCTTCACTTAGGCTGTGAACAGAACGTATTTCTGATGTCATATCCACGGTGTACTCACCAGACTATGGTAGTCTCCATGGAAATGTCATCGAGGTTATAGAGAAACTGTGTTGTCATGGCCATATATGAGGTTTGTTATCTGATTCACCTGCCTACGGAGGTCTTATTAAATGTCGCCATAATTAGTAGATCAAATTTTAGTTAAAGACATCATAGCCATTGATGAGTGCTTTATCTAAAAATTACCGATGCATATATGGGCTGAGAACAGAAAGTTAAAAGACAGGGATATTTTGTGAAGAAAATCCAGGGTACAGAAAAGGAAACATCAGCTTGGAGATGCCAGGAATCGAACCCGGGACCCCATACATGCAAAGCATGAGCTACATCCCCTTGCATGTTAAGATTGTGGTTAGATCCTATATGAAGAAAAGATGATGCAAGCTATATTCTTACAACTTTAAAGGGTCTACTTAACACTTTTTTGTATGATTATGAAGCTGTATAATACTTTTCTGGATGCTTTATGGCTTCCATTTTTGAAATCTTATTAGATTGTGTTATTTCTTCTATCAGAAAATAATCCATTTTCAAGAAAAAATATGATATTAATAACAGGAAATTTTGTTCTCTATAAAAAGTGGCATACTTTCAAGAAGTTGAAAACATCATGGGATATTAATTATACTGTGTATCAAGAAGGTTAGTAACATCAGGCGAAGGTGGAGCAGAGGTTGGGCAAATGCCATTGCAAGGCTGGGGACAGCATGTATGGGGGCTGTGGATAGTCAGGATTTCCTCCCTTTTAAGGGGGCCATCAGGAGCTGAGACTTAAGTCTCATAAATGCACAAATTCACGTTTAAACAATTTCTTCAGCAGAAAAAAAAAGTTCACTTATAACGGTACCGAGGAAGTATGAACCTTGATCTGACACTGTGTGAAGTGGACAAGCATATGATCCAATTACCTTGATCCCTCCCATGGAGGAAACAGTCTTTTGTTGGTTCCCACTAGTTCATGAGAACTCTCTGGAGTCCCTTTTTCTTCACTACTGGGCTCATGGGCTATATATTTGGATAAGCTGCTCTTTGGCGTCTGAATCACTGAAATCCAGGGAGCAGAGTTATGCTGATGATGGAAAATCTATCTGGTTTTATGGCATGTGACCACAAAAAGAAGTGGACCTCAGATAGGAGATTAATAGAGATGTGCAATAGCCTAGTAGGTGGTCAGGGGGCCGTGAGGGCCATCATACCCGCACACCTCCTTTGTTCTGCTGTGGATACTGTTCAGTTCCTGTATAAGACCATGAGCCAATACTGTACATCCAACACTGCACCAAAGGTCCTTTGTTCTCCAATGCTGAGTGAATAAATGATTGGGAAAGTCTATTCTGTCGTGAGTGCTCTGAACAGGAAAGAAAGTAGGTAAATCAGAAAGATGTCAAAAGGCAGCTGTGTAAGTCTGAAGAAATTTCCCATGGTAAGGAATCAGATGTAGCCATAGCTGGTACTGGGATTTGCATATTCATATTTTCTCTTCCTCATGATTCTTTTGTTCTTCTTCTAAAGGTACTCAGCCATGTATAGATAAATGTATTCCAATAAATACTGTTGCATTTCTCTTAGGTATATCCAAATATCATAAAACTATAAGAAAATATCTTTACCTGAAATTCATGTTCTGAAGTGCCTAATGCTTGAGCAGGGAAGCTAATGTATTCAGAGCAAACCCTACGGGGCCTTCAATAGCTTATGTATCATGTTATAAATAGTCATCAATGTACATTTTTGCTGTATTCTAATTTTTATATTTATAATAGCTAATGAGGACCACTTATTATGTGTCTTAATTTTTAAGTTTAAATGGTCTATTGCCCGGTGTTGATAGAATTAAGAAATTCCTTTAGCCCAAATAACCCCGTTTTACACAGATCTCAGTCTAGGTTTCTGTTTCCCACAGTAAGGAACTTTTCCCAGAAATCAGATGATTTATCTTTGTTCTGGTAGCTTTCTGAGTAGAACAATCAGCCAGACAATGGATCCTGCTTGGCAGAACATTCCTTCCTGCACCTATGTGGTCCCCTCCTCAAGTAATTCTTTACAAAGGGTACCACAATAGATTACAACATAAAATGTCCAATATATCCTGAGCCCACAGGTATACCACAATTGTCATCTCATCATCATAAAACTTTTAGTTCTAAGACATCTAGGACACAGTGAAACAATGTTTCCTAAAAAAACCAAACTTCAAACTACAAAAAGACTAAAAAGTGGAAGGAGGAGGAGGAGAACAAAGAAAGAGGACTAGGGAGGAAGGAGGGAGAGAGAAAGAGAGACAGAGAAAGTGACAAAGAGACAGACAGAGAGGAGGGAGAGAGAGGTTCTCTAACGAACTGCATGTTTAAATAATGATCATAGACATCTATGCAGGACAATCATAGACGACTGTTTAGAATTTTCTACTTAATGCCCTACCTCTCTTCCCCATTTCACACAGTGGGAAATGGATCCGGAGAGCACACAATATATTCTCTCCCCCATTCCCACTTCCAGTAATGTCAGCTGTGCATCAAGGGACAGGACAGCTCCCTCTGAGGACACACAGTGCCCCAAGTCTCTCTCTCTTTCTGGAGAGGACACTCTGGCCAAAAATCCCTAAGGGGGAGTGAGACCACTCAGGTCTGAATTCCAGCATCTGTGTCTTCCACCCTCAGGGAGATTCAAGTGCTCACCTCTGGGTACCCATAAGCTGGTCTATAGACAATGCTCCATTCAGTGCATCACTGTTGAAAAGGGTCTGCACAAAGGTTCCCATGACAACCACCAAGCTTGCTCTCCTCCCTCCCTCTGTTTCTCTCTGTCTGTTTCTGTCTTTCTCTCCCTCCCTCTCCTTCCCCCAACCACCCTCTCTCTGCTCAGTAACTAGGAATTCTTCTCCCAGTCCTTCCTTCCTTACTCTCACAGAAGAACTCACTCACCCTTGTTTTCTATCATCTGAGAAACATGCTCACTAGGAAACTGTCACCAGCATGAAGACTGAGCTTCTCTCAATCTGTGAACAGCACATGTTCCTCATGACATAACCACGCTGTATTCACCAGACTGCGGATGTCTCATGGAAATATCATATTGATCATAGACGAACATTGTTGTCATGGTCATAGACTATCGTGTTGAACAATAGTTGCCCATGCATATATGCCCTCATTGTATAAAATCAAATTCTGGTACGTCTTGCAAAGAACCAAAACCAAGACAGAAAACAACGAAGCTGCCTAATGCTGGGAGTCGAACCCAGGGCAACTGTCATATATAATCACTACTGTACCATAAAGCTACATCACAGCAGGTGTGTACAATTCATTAACAGCCATTTAAAGTCAGGGAAACAGAAGCAGCATTGTTCAGCCTGCCAGGATCTGCATCTAGTCTCTGTGAACCATTGATAACTTACAATGTAGTGTGGGAACGGGATTTGTATGTTATTCATTTCAGGAGAAAACAATCTAGTCTCAAGAGGAAAAAGCAAGAATATTAAGAACACAGTGGGACAGGTTTTGGCTAAAGAGAAAATGCTGTTGGGCTGTCTGCTAGGCAGAAACACACCATGACCACCGGCCAGTGCCTAGAAGGCAATGGCACAGACTGTTGTTTTCTTTAATATTTCCCACAGCAAGACAGTGCAAATTTTTCATTCTCGTATAAATTTTTAACTGATTGAAGGTAGAAAGGTAAGTTCTGTTGTGCACTGTGTTGTATAGTGCTGTGAGCACTGTGGTGCATTTGCTGGTGTGTATATATATATATATATATATATATATATATATATATATATGTATATATATATATATTTGAAATTATTGAAGAAGGCTCTTGTGGACCTCTAAAGATACAGGTTATATAAAGTGGAAACTTTACTATTACAGCATGTGTTAGAGATAATTCTAATGCTTTGACTCAGTCTGAAGTTTGTGAGTCCAAACTTTAAAGGTCTTTGTTCCCAATTAGGTTTTGATGGATCAATAAAGATTCGAGGCAATGGGAGCAGGGTGGGACCCTTAGAGTTGCCACATCATAGGACACAGAGTGGAGGAGGAAGGAATCTCCATAACTTGGGGGTGAGAGATGGATGGACACAGGAGGTGCAGGAGATAAACCAAGAAGCCATGTGACTTTCAGGTCAGTTTCAACTGGTCACTTAGATGGGTGGGCCTAGGGTAGCAGGAGAAGGTTCAGAAGGGGCCAGACTTTTGGGTAGCTAAGGAAATTTAAAATTAAATAGTGTGTATGTGTGTGTGTGTGTGTGTGTGTGTGTGTCTTCCATAAGCAGTTCCAAAGTTACCTTGGGAGGGAGGCTACAAGTTCTACCCTCTAGCAGCGTGATACAGTTTACAACAAAGTCTCAGCTAAACATGGAAGTTGTGCAGAAACAATATTAACAATGACACAGAAAGATCTAGACATCAAGCACACACCACATTTGAGGGTCTCTATTCCTACACCTACCCTAGATTTCTGGGACACCTAATGGTAAGGAATTCCTCCAAAGTGCCTTAGTCCATCTGTTTGAGATTTGAGGGAGCATTTACAAAAGGAATAACATTTAACTCCAAAGTCTGCTCATGAATAAGAGACAGAATTTGGTTAACTTACTGAGCACACAAGGATGGAGGAAGAGAACTCACCTACCCAGATCATCATCAGGTTCTTTTCACCCTTTCTGTCTGGGAGACCTCACAGCACACTGCATTCTTCTCAAGGAGCTCCTGATGCTGGGATGCAGAGATCACACCCTTCTCTGTCACACTGGAAGGTCACATACAGGGACTAAACACATGACATAGAGGAGAGCCAGATGGGAAGGCACAAAAACCCAGAGGGTGGGAGTGATGTTGGATTGTGAGAGCACACTACTTCAGTGGGAGCTATAGGCCACTCCTTTCCTGTTTCTAGAGAATGCTCCTTTCCCTGCATCACCTAGGTCACCATTGATAAGGGTCTGCACAGAGAATCATGGTTTCCATGACAATCAACATGCTTCCTCTCTGTCTATCTGTCTGTCTCTGTCCCTGCTCAGGAACTAGAAATTCTTCTTCCAGTTCCCCTACCTTAGTCTCTCAACAGAACTCACTCACCCTTGTTCCCTATCACCTGACAAACATACGCACAAGGAAACTGCCACCATCATGACGACCGAGCTTCACTTAGGCTGTGAAAAAAACATTTTACTAGAGTCATAACCATGCTGTACTCATCAGACTGTGGAGTTCTCCATGGAAAGGTCATTGAGGATACAGGGGAACTGTGTTGTCATGGTCATATATGAGGTTTTTTTATCTGACTCACCTGACTACGGAGGTCTCATTAAATGTTGCCACAATTAGTAGATCAAATATTAACTAAAGATATCATAGCCCTTGATGAGTGATTTATTTTATATTTACCGAAGCGAATATGGGCTCAGAACAGAAAGTTAAAGGACAGGGACATTTTGTGAAGAAAATCCAGGGTGCAGAAAAGGAGATGACAGCTTGGAGATGCTGGGAATCGAACCCAGGACCCCATACATGCAAAGCACGTGTTCTACCACTGAGCTACATCCCCCTGCTGTTCAGGCCTGTGGTCGGGGCCTACATGATGAAACAATGATGCAAGTTGAATTCTTACAACTTTAAAAGGTCTACTTAAGACCTTTACGTATGATTATGAATCTGTACAATGTCTTTCTGGATGCTTTATGGCTTCCTGTTTAGAGATTTTATGGATTTTTATGTTGTTTCTCCTATCCAAAAATAATCTATTTTAAGAAAAAACACAATATTAATAACAGGAAATTTTGTGCACTATAAAATGTGGCAGACCTACAATAAATTGAAAACATCGAGGGAAATTAATTATAATGTGTATTTAGAGGGTTAATAACATCAGGCCCAGGTGGAGCTGAGGTTGGGGAAATGGCATTGCAAAGCTGGGGACAGCATGGATGGGGTTGCGGATAGTCAGGTTTGCCTCCCTTTGTAGGGGGCGATCAGGAGCTGAGACTCAAACCTCTTGGATGCTCAAAGTTCACGTTTAAATTATTTCTTCAGCAAAAAAAAGTTCACTTATAACGGTACCAAGGAAGTATGAACCTTGATCTGACATTGTGTGAAGTGGACAAGCATATGATCCAATTACCTTGATCCCTCCCATGGAGGAAACAGTCTTTTGTTGGTTCCCACTAGTTCATGAGAACTCTCTGGAGTCCCTTTTTCTTCACTACTGGGCTCATGGGCTATGTATCTGGATCAGCTGCTCTTTGGGATCTGAATCACTGAAATCCAGGGGACAGAGTTATGCTAATGATGTAAAATCTATCTGGTTGGATACCATGTGACCACAAAAGGAAGTGGACCTCAGATAGGAGATTAATAGAGATGTGCAATAGCCTAGAAGGTGGTCAGGGGGCCGTGACGGCCATCATAGCTGCTCACATCCTGTGTTCTACTTGTGGATACTGTTCAGTTCCTGTATCAGACCATAAGCCGATACTTTACATCCAACACTGCACCAAAGGTCCTTTGTTCTCCAATGCTGACTGAAGAAATAATTGGGAATGTCTATTCTGTCGTGAGTGCTATGAACAGTAAATCAGACAGTTGTCAAAAGGCTACTGAGTAAGTCTGAAGAAATTACCCATGGTAAGGAAGCAGATGTCGACAGAGCTGGTACTGGGATTTGCGTATTCATATTTTCTCGTCCTCATGAATCTTTCTTTCTTATTCTAGAGGTATTCAGCCATGTATAGATAAATGTATTCCACAAAATACTGTTGCATTTCTCTTATGTATATCCAAACATCATATAACTATAAGGAAATATCTTTAAAAAAAACCCATGTTCTAAAGTACTTAAGGTTTAAAAATGAACCTAATGATTTCAGAGTAAACCCTATGGGGCCTTCAATTGGATATGTACCATGTTATGAATAGTCATCAATGTAAATGTTTAATGTGTTCTAATATTTATGTTTATCATAGCTAATGAAGACCATTTTATATGTGTCTTCACTCTGAAGTTTAAATGACCTATATTAATTTAGAACTGGTGAAGTACAGGGAAATTTACACTTAATTTTAATGAATAACTCAACCATTATTTTAGTAAAGTGTAGGTTTATGCATTATTCCAGTTTTATTATCCCTTTCATTTTATTTAGTGTAATAAAAGATTTGTACATTTAATTAATTTGGGGAATAAGCATTTGCTAGTGATCAAGGATGTTCTAACTAAATGTCAAAGGTTTTCAATTCACTTTAGGTAAGTCTAAATCCTGGGCCACTAACCTTTGTAATGTCATTGTTTTGCCTGAGCAAGACTGGGGAAAGAATCCCATGATCCCCACATACTAGAACACATCTAGACCTTGGAATCCAGTCCTCTTTAATGTAGGGTGGAAACTAAGGACAAAAGGAGACAGAATGTGATACTTTTATTGTCTCCAAACTGTGACCTAGTGTTTATGATCTCACAAATGGTATAAACCTTTCCATCACACATATATGCAGACTGCATACTTCCCATGGCTCCACAACTGATTGATGTGCCGAAAGTGGACACACCATGTCTTATCCTTTGTGGAAGGAGGGTCAATACACACATTTGGTGATGTTTGTTTGTGACACACATCCCTAAAGCTCACTCACTGCTCTAACTAAACTCTGCACAGTTTCCGCTCCTGACAAATTAGGATAATTATCATTGTTCCAGTGGCCTTTATTGCCTTCACAATAGGTTAAACAATAATACTGGTGCACACCTATATAGGAAGAGGAAGCAATGGGGAGCTATATGTATGCATAAATATGATACATGAAGATGCTTGTTAATTACAAGTATGCATTTGAGAAGGTGAGGTTACACTTTAAGTGTTTGGATTTAAATTTCCATATCACAACCCAAGAATGCATTATCTTAACATTTACTCTGATGCCATGTTTTCTTTCATTTTAACGATTTGTTTTTATTGTTTGGCCCTTTAAAATGTGTATGCATGATTTCTCTGTATGTATGTCTGTGCATCATGTGTGTCCTGGGACCTGGAGAGTTCAGAAGAGAACATCAAATGCCTCTGGAACTGGAGCTACCTACAGTTGTGAGCCACTGTACCCAATGGGTGTACTGCTACCAAACTGTGTTCCTCATGAAGAGGAGCACCAACTCGTTATAGTTGAGCCACCTCTCCAACCTGATGACATATTTTAAAAATGTATTTTTATTGCTTTTCACATAAATGTACTTGCGGTCATCTCAGTTTACTTGAGTTCATGAATAATGCCTCCCCATATTAAGAATATTAGTTGGGTTATGAAATTATTGCCTGGAGATGAAGCTCAGTGCTAAAACACTTGTCCTGCCAGGCATTCATGAAGTCTTATGTCATTCCTTAGCACCTTGCACCCAGGTGAAAGTCAATAAAAATGTGTCCCTTACAGATCACACTGGACTTACACAATGGTTAAGGAAATTATCAGTAATAATAATGGATTGAACACACTGCTTTTGATGCAAATTATTCTGAATAAATAATTAATATTGTCATATGAAATCATCTTTAAAAAAGAGCCTCTATGGTAGATCTTATAAACATCTAAATGAAATTCTGAAACCTGATACAAGTAAACCTACCCACTTTCCTGATGAATTTGGAACATTTACCTTTTCTAGTTTCATAATAGGCCGTTAAAATGCAAACATTAAATATTAAAATGTTAAAATTTAATAACAATGATGAAAACAAACATGTTAGATCTAAAGCTGGGGTAGTTTGAATACTTTACTTTAAATACTGTGATGGCTATTCTACATTGTCAACTTGAAAGGAACTACAGTCAAGAACTAAAGGGCAGGGGCTGGAGAGATGGCTCAGTGGTTAAGAGCACTGAATGCTGTCAGAGGTCCCGAGTTCAATTCCCAGCACCCACATGATGGCTCATAATCATCTGTAATGAGATCTAAAAACCCTCTTCTGGAGTGTCTGCAGACAGCTACAGTGTACTTATATATAACAAATGAATAAATCTAAAAAAAAAGAAATAAAGGGCGTACCTGTGACTCAGATCTTTATTGTGGGAGAAACAAGTTTTTGATCCAGATTTGAGGTGGGATGACACATGGGTATACCCAGATCCACACCTGCCTTTAATCCAGATATTGGGGCACACCTGTAGTCTTGACCATACTTCTGCTGGAATCCTATATAAGGAGTGTGAAAGAAGGAAAGTTTTGTAGTTGTTGGTGTTTATTATTATTATTATTATTATTATTATTATTATTATTATTATTATTATTATAACTGCTTGTGCTTCATTTGGCAATATATTTATTGGAGCATACTTCTTCAGGATTCCAGCTAACACAGAAGTCCAGAAGAAACACCCTTCCTTGTGTAACTAGCAACCAGTAGAATCTTAGACTTCCCATTCATAGTTGAACATTTCTGTAGCCTGTAAGCCATTCCAATAAGTTACTTTATGGATGTAAGCGTGTGTGTGTGGAGGGGTACATGTACATTCATTCTGGTAGTACTGTGCTAATTTAGGAACCTGAGTAAGAGAAATAATTAAATCTGTAAAGATGAAATGAAGTAATTGATTCAACTCCTGTCACATCAAGAAAACAGGACTAACAAGGTGGCTCAGTGGGGAGACACCCATTTAACCAGGCCTGAAGATGGAGTTCAGTTCCCAAGGCCCATGAGTGGATGGCTCAGTGGTTAAGACTACTGCTCGGAGTGGGAAACCTGGGCTGTAGGGGAGCAGAGAGTTCTCTGCCTAGTGCACACGGAAATTGCCCCCTCCTGCCTTGCCCTGCCCTGCCGTGCCTGATCCAGCGACCAGGAACAGAAAATTAGAACTTCTGTTTCCACCCGGTGGCAACTTTAGGATTCAGAGCAGAGCCCGATGCATCTGCTACCCAGAACTGCAGATCGTAAAGGCTGAACAACTGGTGAGTGGGAGACCTAGGCTGCAGGGGAGCATAGAGATCTCTGCGGAGTGCACACGGAAAGTGCACCCCCTGCCTTGCCCTGCCCTGCCCTGCCTGAGCCAGCGACCAGGAACAGAAAGTTGGAACTTCTGTTCCCACCCGACGACTCTGAGGCATAGAACAGGGCTCGGTCCATCTGACACCTGGACGAGTGGAGATCCAGGGACACAGACCAGATACAAGGGAAAGGCAAGAACATATCACTGACAACATAATGGCAAGTGGAAAGCGAAAGAGTGTATCCCAAGGAAACCGAGACAATCAAGCAACACCAGAACCCAGCTCTACCATAACAGCAAGCATCGGAATTCCAAACACTCCAGAAAAAAAAGACACAGACCAGAAATCATACCTCAAGATGCTGATAGAGATATTTAAACAAGAAAGGGAGGAAAAGCAAAAAGATTCAGAAGCTTTAAAAGAAGAAACAAGATAAACACTCAAATAACTCAAAGAACCAGAGGAAAACAAAACCAAAGAAGTAAAAGAATGGAAGAGAGAAATTAAAGCAGAAATTGACACAATAAAGAAAACGCTAAAAGAGATAACCCTAGAGTCAGAACACCAAAAAAAGAAATCAGGAGTCACAGAAGCAAGCATTTCCAATAGATTACAAGAGATCGAGGAGAGAATCTCGGGGGCAGAAGACAACATTGCAAACATAGACAAAACAGCAAGAGAAGATGCAAAAAACAAAAAGCTCCTAACCCAAAATGTCCAGGAAATACAAGACACAATGAGAAGACCGAACCTAAGGATAATAGGAATAGAAGAGGGAGAAGAGTATCAACTAAGATGCACAGTAAATATCTTCAACAAAATCATAGAAGAAAACTTCCCTATCCTCAAGAATGAGATGACCACGAGCATAAAAGAAGCCTTCAGAACTCCAAATAGGTTGGACCAGAAAAAAAATACCTCCCGACACATAATAGTAAAAACATCAAGTCCCCAAAGTAAAGAAAGAATACTAAAAGCAGTAAGGGAAAAAGGTCAGGTAACATATAAAGGCAGACCAATCAGACTCACACCCGATTTATCAACAGAGACTATGAAAGCTAGACGAGCCTGGACAGACATCATGCACTCCTTAAGAGAGCACAAGTGCCAGCCCACGCTGCTATACCCAGCAAAATTATCAATCACCATCGATGGAGAGATGAAGATATTTCAGAACAAATCAAAATTCACACAATATCTGACGACAAACCCAGCAGTACAACAAATTATAGGTTGAAAACCCAATGCAATGAGGGAAAATACAGCCTAGTGAAAACAAGGAAACTCCCAAACAAGAAAACTAATAGAAGAAAAAAACACAGACACAACTCATCCCAAAAATGTAATAATAGCAGGAAACAGAAACAACTGTTCCTTGATATCTATTACCATTTATGGACTCAACTCCCCAATAAAGAGACATAGACTATCAGACTGGATACATAAACAAAATCCAGCCTTTTGCTGCACACAGGAAACTCATCTTAGAGACAGAGACAGACACTATCTCAGAGTAAAAGGGTGGGAAAAAAATTCCAAGCAAACAACTCCAAGGAGCAAGCTGGAGTAGCTATTCTAATATCGAAAAAAGTAAAGTTCCAACCAAAAGTTATCAAAAAAAATAAGGAAGGACACTTTTTACTCATTACCGGGTAAATCTGTCAGGAGGAACTCTTAATCCTTAACATATATGCTCAAAATAAAAAATCACCCACATTCATAAAAGAAACCCTACTAAAGCTCAAAAAATACATCTCACCCCACACAATAATAGTGGGAGACTTTAATACCCCACTCTCACCAATGGACAGATCATGGAAACAGAAACTGAACAAGGACTCTGCAAATCTAGCAGAGACTTTGAACCAACTAGAATTAATAGATATATACAGAACGCATTATCCTAAAGCAAAAGAATACACCTTCTTCTCTCTTGTTTTTTTTTTTTTTTTTTTTTTTTTTTTTTTTTTTTTGCAGTAGGAGCTACTTAGTTCTCTTATTGGCACTCTGTTATTGTATTTGTCGCTAGTGTGTCTCCTCCAGAAAGAGAGAGACTTGGGGAATTGTGTGTCCTCAGAGGGAGCTGCCCTGTAACTTGATGCACAGCTGACATTCCTGGAGGGGGCGATGGAGGAGGATGGAGGAGATAATATAGTGTGTGCTCTCTGATTTCATTTTTCACTCTGTAAAACACGGATAAGAGGTAGGGCAACAAGTAGAAAATTCTAAAAAGTCGTCTATGATTGTCCTGTATAGATATCTAAGATGATAATTTAATTATTCAGTTGGATAGAGGATCTCTCTCTCTCTCCTCTCTCTCTATCTCTGTCTCTTTCTCTGTCTTTCTTTCTGGCTCCCTCCTTCCTCCCTAGTCCTCATTCCGTTTCTTCCTCCTCCTTCTACTTTTTAGTCTTCTTTCTGTAGTTTGAGTTTCTTTTTTTCTGGTGCAGTGTTTCACTTTGTCCTAGATGTCTTAGAAATAAAAGTTTTACAATGATGAAATGACGATTTTGGGACACCTGTGGGCTCTGGAGCAATTGGACTTTTTATGTTGTAATCTATTGAGGTACCAACGATTCCATGTGACCCTGACTGTCCCCAGACGCCCCACCAAGCTGCTGTTTACACATCCTCTGCCTTTATATCGCTAATAAATCTCATATAAAATGAAAATTTTCTTTCAATGAGATAATGAGGAAAGGCATAAATTAAATATTTTGAATTTGTATTTTCTGCTTGAATTTTCAAAATATTTTCTAAGAAGCATCATAGAAATTCTCATTGGATATGAAATTTTCAGAGGTTTCTCCTATACATTGCTTTATTCTCATTTAATTTTTGTCCCTGTGTTTATAAGAGTAGGCATCTTCAGATTTTAAAAGATTTCCCATTCTCCTGACTCCAATTATCATTTTTTTCACCTAAATATGCATAACCTGGAGTTGTCTCTTTTGAGAGTAGTGTATAAAATTTGTGAAGGATTCATTGTGCTCAGTGACTGGTGACTTTTGTTCAGATTTTTCACCTGAAGTTAGCATCAGCTGGATTAGGCCTGTTTTAGGGACTCTAGATAAACTTTGTGAAAGTCTCACTGTCCTCATGGAAGGTTTGATTTTGTACAGATTTTTCATATAAATATGCACAACATTGAGATAGTTCTTTTGAGAAGTAGAGAATAAAATGTGTGAAAGTTGCACATTGCTCAGGGATTGGTGGAAACTTCAGAATTTTCACCTAAAATAAGCATTACCCGGGGACAGCCCTGCTTAGGGGCCATAGATAAACTTTGTGAATGTTTCCGAGTGTTCAGCCACTTTTTACTTTTGTTCAGACTTTTCACATAAATGTGCATAACCCAGAGATGTGTCTTATGAGGGATAGTGGATATAGTTTGTAAAAGTTGAAGAATTCCCAGGGATTGGTGGCTTTCATTCAGATTTTTCACCTAAAATTAGGATATCCTAGGTATAGTCTTTTTCACAGGCTGTTGATGAATTTTCTGAAAGTTTCGGAGTGTTGAGAGAATGATTCCCTTCTTCAGAGGTTTCAAAAAATATGCATAACCTCAGATGTTTCTTTATAGGGTAGTGGATACAATTTGTGAGAGATTCAGAATGCTCAGGGATTGGTGGCTTTTGTCCAGTATTTTAAACTATAATGAGAATAACATGGAGATGGTCCTGTTTAGGGGCTCTAGATAATCTTTGTGAAAGTCCCAGTGCCTTCAGGAATTGTTTGCTTTTTTTCAGACTTTTCACAAAAATATTCACAACCTGAAGATTATCCAGTTGTTTATTGGATAAAACTTGTAAAAGATCAGAGTCTCAGTGTTTGTGAACAGTGTTCAGATTTTTCAACTAAAATTAGCATAACTCTTGGATGTTCTTCTTGGTGGGCTATGGATAAAACTTGCAAAGTTTTCTGAGTGCTCTGGGATTGTTTGCTTTTGTCGAGACATTTCAGTAAATATTTATAACGTAGGATGTTTCTTTTGAGGGTATTGGATAAAAATTTTGAAAGTTACAGAGTGCTCAGGGATTGGTGGCTTTTGTTCACAAATTTCACCTAAAATTAGCATAAAGTAGGTATGGTGCTGTTTAGGGTCTGCAGATGAACTGTGAAAGTTTCTTTGTCACAAGGAATTATTTTTTTTCAGACTTTTCACAAAAATATGCACAACGTGAAGATCTTCCTGTTGAATAGTGGGTAAACTTTTGAAAGATTTACTCCCATTGTTGGTGAACTGTATTCACAATTTTCACCTAAATTACCATAACCCATAGAAGTTCTTCTTGGTGGGCTGTAGAAAAACCTCATGAAGTTTTCTGAGTTACTCAGGGACCATTTGTTTCTTTTCAGAATTTTCACATAAAGATACGTAACTCGGAGATGGTTATGTTAAGGAGAAGTGGATAAAATTTGTGAAAGAATTATACTGCTCAGGAAATTGCTGCTTTTGTTCAGAATTTTCACCCTCTGAGGAGACACAATACCACTAGTCTCTCTCTTTCTAGAGGGGACACACTGGCCACAAATCCTGAAGTGGAAGTGTGACCACGTGGGTCTGGGATCCTGCATCTGTGTCTTCTACCCTCAGGGAGATCCAAGTGCTCACCTCTGGGAACACTTAAGCTTGTCTACAGACAATGCTCCTTTCCATGCATCACCTAGGTCACAATTGAAAAGGGTCTGCAAAGGGAATTGTGGTTTCCGTGACAACCACCATGCTTCCTCTCCTCCCTCTTTCTCTCTGTAGCTCTGTTTCTCATCACATAACCCTGAACACACCCAGCAATGCCAGCAATTCACACACACACTGGAAATGTGAGTCTATTCATCCCTACCTTCCCAGGTACCCTCCCTTTCTGTGTCCTATACACTTCTCAGAGTGAAATGTTCAGAGTCAGGAAATTCTCCAGAGGCATCAGATGATGACTCAATGAATTCCACTCATCAATACCGGGACACTCTGAAGATCAAAGTATAGAATGTCAATATGAGCAGACAACAGTGTGGGAGAAATGGGTATTCTGAGCCATGTTGGTATGAGTCATTATGGAGAATAATTATTATAACACTAAACACTGTCACAGAAATAAGTGATATAACTACCTTTCATGACTCTGTTTTTAGTCTCTTGCAGATGCAACAGTAGTCCTTTAGGCATCCAGGTACTGATGCTGGTAATGAATTTAGAGGGAAGTAGGCATTATACCAAACGTGTTCCTCATGTAGTCCTGCATCTGACTGGGAATGGCAAGAGTTCAATATTTAACCTTTAATTTCACACACATTCCATATCCCTGAATTCTTCACACACACACACACACACACACACACACACACACATACACATACACACACACACACACACACACACACACACACACACACACACACACCTAGACACAAGTATGTACAAATAGACATGCTTATGAATGCTGATAAAATATCACAGCTGTCACCTCAAAGGAAGAAAGTTTATTCTGGAGTTAAACACGCCTGAGAACATATGAGTGTGACAGATGCATACTACCACAAACTCTACGATACAGTGTCCAGGGAGATGCATCACGTGTTTATAGTAGATGATAAGCAAATAATCTCCATATCTAGCATTTCTTATGTACATAGATGGAAGGATTAAGTAGGACAAACCTCAGCTGTTGATTGGCATTAACTGCTATGTGATGGAAATTTCAGTCTTTTGTTTGGTAGGAAACTGTGGTTTTGTTAAGATAATCTAATGAGAATATTTTAATGTGTTAGCATGCTAGAAAAACTTTATCTAACAGTAACAACATGCTAGGTGATTCCAACACAGACAGACCAGGAAACAGCTACTCCTGGGCTAAAGAGAGCACAAAAATATTGTAGTTAGGTTGTGGTACTGCAACATTCCCTCCCTTCCACATCACTGGAGTTCTGTGGAGGTCTCCATGGAAATGTCTTCAAGGTTATAGAGGGACTCTGTTGTTTTGGTCTTACATGAGGTCTTTTATCTTACTCATGGAAATGTCATCAAGATTATTAGAAAAAATATTAAATATAGACTATATTAGTAGTTATTGATGAATGATTTATCTAATAACTACTGGTACATATATGCCCTCAGAACAGAAAGTTAAATCCCCATGGTTTTTTTGATAAAGTATTAGTTATTGATGAGTGCTTTATTTAATAATTACCAAATGCATATATGACCTCAGAACAGAAGGAAAGGACTGGGACATTTTGTGACAAAGGAATACCAGAAGAGGGGGAAGATAGAAGCTTGGAGACAGGGAGAATCCATCTGGAGACCTCATACATACTAAGTATGGGCTCTACCACTGAACTACATCCTCTTGTGTGAGAACCATGTGATCACAGCCTCTATGAAGACACAATGAAGCAAGCTGCATTCCTACAAATTGAAAGGATATACTTAGTTACTTTGTATATGATTATGGATTCGTACCACATCTTACTGGGTACTTTATGGCTGCCACTTCACAGATTTTATGAGATTTTTATGTTATTAATTCCATCAGAATATCTATTTTCAATAAAAATAAAATCACTTTTCCTCTAGGCACGTGGTGTACACCTCTCATTTGCCAGACTTTCCTGCTGACTTATTACACTGTAATTGAGTATAAAGTCATCTTCATAGTGAAATGTAGTCATGTGATTAAACTATTCATTCTGGATACTTTTCTCAGGTATGTTAGTCACACCCATGCAAAATTAACACAGTGTGTCATGTGTAGAATGTAACATATTAATATTTAGCATTCTTATGTTCTCTAATATTAACATTATGACACTGCATTATTTTGAATATGTGCATATGCAAATGTAACTTTTTAATTTGCCCCTTTTCTCTAGAGAAACATGCAAGTTCAGAAGGGGATATCATTTAGTCAGGGAAAGTAAGTGCTATGATGGTCAATGTACCATGGTCAAGGTACCATGTTTTACCATACCTGACTACACCACAGTAGAACATACCCTGCCTTTTTATCTTTTTGTAAACACATCACCTTCCATTCCTTCTCGTTTCCTATTTCTTTGATACCTGTGAAGACCATGGAATGAAGAATTGTCAACCTATTTCTTTTTTTGCATCATATGAAATGCAGTTCTTTTAAATGCTGGCAAACTCCCATTTACTGAACTAGTTAGACCAGTACTGATTTCACAGGAGAGAGAAGCTAAGGGTCTTTATAGATTCCCATTAGCTCCATATTATCCAGAATAGAAAATGTTAACACAGAGGGACTGGAGGGTCAGACCTGAGCTAATAGTCTCATTCAGCACAAGACCCCATGGGAAATGAACATGACACTGACCACACCTCTATCCCAATACTGTCCTTCTACAACCAGAAATGACAGGAGAAGGAAATGTACACTGGCCTAGGGAATGCAATGAAACCCTGAGAACTTCTCTTAAACAGGCAGTATAGTGTGAAAGCACACAAGAGACTTCAGGGCCAGCCATAACATAGGTTGTCCAAAATTTGACCTCCCCACATTTTTGCTGGTTTTTTTTAAAATCAGGATTGTCTACATAGTGCGGAAATATAAAAGCCAGCTCTGAATGAATGATGCAGAATGAAAGCATCATTCAGTCCGCTGAAATGAAAAGTACTTTACCTGAGGCTACCCCAATAGTCATTTTATCACCCAGCCTCCTGCTTTTTGTTATAATTAAGAGTGTTTACTTTTACTCTGGGCACCTGGGCTATTTGGTCTCTGGTCTTGGTCAGCAGGGCAGTGTTGGGTGTACTTACCTCTATTGGAGTGGGCCTTAAGTCAATTCAGACAAAATGGTGTTTTCTCCCATAGGATTATGACACATATGTCCTAGGATATTTTGCAAGCAGGACCACATTGTAGATCCTAACTAACCCTTGGGCATTTGTGATTGGATTGCTCTTTGCAGCTCTCTTTCCCTGTCTTGCATAGTACTTTTCCATACAATGACACTAGAATGTGGGGGTGAAGATTCTTTGTACACACCAATTCACCTCTCTCTGTGTGGTGAACCTTTTTTGGGGTGTGTGTCTGTGTGTGTGTATTTGTGTGTGCTCCTGCATTTTTGCATGAACATGTATTTCCTAAACAAAGAATCCATCCTGTCATTTTGTAGAGAGCAACCTATTGTCTTGGCAATATCCTGAGTTACTATGTGACCCCTTTGGTCAGCATATCAAATGCATTTTATCATCCTTGTATGGGAATACATGATGGCCAATTGAGACTCCAACTTTCTAATTATTTAGAGACTACAGTTGCATTGACATTGTATATTTTAGAAAGATACTAAGCAGAACCTCTCCTTAACACCTCTCAACTGCCTCTCAACTCTGTCTCTTCTCTTCCTCTTCCTCGATACATCACCCCCTCCCAGGGCACCTGCTCCTCTTGTTCCTGCACCTTCCCCATTCAGCCACATACTCTACTCTATGCCCCACTCCCAGAGAGAGTCTTGTGACCCCCTAGTCTCTTCTTGTATACTGAAGCTCTCTAGGGCTATGGAATCCAGCTTGGTTATTATTATGGAGTTCACTAATGATACACACATGTAAGAAAATACACAGCACATTTATCTTTCTGCACCTGTGTTGCCTCCCTCCACACAATTTTCACCTTTCCATCCATTGGCATTAAAATTTCATGACATATTCATTTTCAAAACGGAGTAATTCTTTGTCAGGGACAGGCTCTATCACTGCTGTCCTCTCTTGAAGGGCGCTTGGGGCAAAGTCTGTCAGCCGCAGGAGCAGGTCTTGGTCTTGTTAGATATTAGGATTGTCTTTCTATAATAATGACCTTTAGCTATCTTAATTCTAAGTTGCTTTGGTATGGTCGCCAGCATGCCTGTCTGAGTTCCTTTGAGGCCACATACTGCACCTTCAGAAAATGGAGTTGGGGGAGGGCTATATTAAGTAAAGGATTGGGAGTCAGGGTTTTTTCCCTCTTGCCCAGAAGACTCACCTGGGGCTTTTCAGGCAGACCAGAAGATTGGTGGAGTAGCCTTTTATTTATACAGAGGAGAGTCTCTCGCAAGAGAAGCTCTTTTACACAAGCAGATATGCAGAAACTCATATTAATTCATATACAAAGTCATGTATACAAATTCTTACATCTTCATATATTCCAGCTGAACACAGTTACATACTCATAATTATGTATTTACACATACACTTACACAAACACACACACACAAAGACACATCTATAAGTATTTAAGCATATAGAGCAAATGACCAACCTCATGTGCAGGAAAAAGACACTCATTCCAGATGAAAGATTAGCTATGATCTTTTTTGTAAACAAAATGAAAAAGCTTCTATCCTTTTAATTCTAAGTGAAATAAACCTCAGTCTTTAAGAATAAAAAAGTTTTGTACTCTTTATTAAAAAGCCTGGCTTGCTGTGAAGAAAAACCTGTTCTGTCTAATGCAAGGAGATGCTGCTCTGCTCTTTCTGCTCTCTGCAGCTTCTTCTTTTCTCCTTGTGTCCTCACTCTTGAAGCATTGTGTTATCTTCCCACTATAACACTGCCTTTTTAGCATTCTGTCTTCCTGGAGCTTTTGCGTGCATTTCTGGGTAAAGGTGCTTCTTATTGTAACTCTACAGGTCTTTATGTGATATGCACCAGGCCCTGTGTTCAAGTTCCAAGCACTGTATAAAGTTGTGTGGTAATTCTTTCTTTTGATACTACCACTCCCATTCTATTCTTCTCACAGGACTTTTTGTAGATAAATGAAGTTAAATGATGTCTTCTGGGTACTGTCTCCTTCCACTGTGCACAATACCCCTCAAGATTCATTGGCACTGCAAGTTGCATAGCTCCCTTTATCTTAAGAAGGAAATTATGAGTGACATTCTGCTTTATGTCTTTGAAAGTACACTGTGTGCATGCTTGCTTGTACACCACATTGTCTTCATCCATCTGCCAACAGGTATCTGTGTCTCTGCTATAATAAATACGTCTGGAAATGCGTCGCAGTCTAGAGATCTGTGAGATGCTGAAATTTCAACTGAGAAATGGACAGACTGGACTCACTATCATACTAAGTGGCGTGTGATTCTGGGTTGTCATTGTAGGTTTAAGATAAAATGCTGACGTTGGGTACTCTGTGGGACTGGAGAAATGGATGCATGGTAAAGAGTACATAGGACTCTTGCAGTGTTTGGTTTCCCAGCCTCTACATCTATACATGGTCACCATCTGCAACTTCAGCTCCAAGTCACCGTCATGGTCCTTGTGCCCATCCCATAGACAAACAGACGGACAGTCAGTCAGTTGGGTGTGCACACACTGAAATACATAGTCACAAACACAGATACACAGATACCTCCCCACACCCACACAAACACACCCACTCATACCTAAATTTTTTAAAAAGTGTGATCTAAACCTGTATGTGGTGTGTGGCATAAGACTATTAGTCTTTGGCTTCTCATGATCCAATAAGAAGCAGTCTTCACATGCATCATACTTGTAAGTTAAATAAGGAATGAGACATCAAGATATTAGAGAAGTGCATTAAAGAAACATATTTTTGGGTACCAGACCCAGTCAGGATATTGATGCCGAAGTGTGCATGTTTATCACTAGGTAGGGGCTTCCTGTGGGTTTGTATTTATAGCAGTGTTCTTCAATAGGCACTTATGAGAGGTCAGGATTTAAGGGGTCTCTCGGTAAAGATAGGAACAATCTGAGTGAAAGGATTTTATCCTTTTTTTTAAGATGTGGTGTACTTAGCACAGTGCCTGAAGAGTAGCTAGTTTCAGTAAATAATTGTTTAGTGAACATGATATTGATGTGGATGGAAAGAAGGCCCTGCAACATTATGTAACTAAGGAGCAGAGTAACAGGTCGTAATCACGTGATTTATCTTTCTTCAGGTAGCTGTCTGAGTAGAACAATCAACCAGACAATGAATCTTGCTTGGTAGAACATTCCATCCTGCACCTATGTGGTCCTTCCTCAAGTAATTCTTCACGAAGGGTACTGTGAGAAATCCTTACACTGGAAAGTTCCCTTACATCCATGCCTTACTTTCCCATGCCTTATTTCCTTCTACTACCTGTGTAAAACTAGCATGTGAAAAAATAAAAATTTGTCACCTTGATCAGACCACTTGACTTGCTGGCCTTCTTCCTGGAAGAAGGAAAGCTTTGTTGTTGTTGTTATTATTATTATTATTATTATTATTATTATTATTATTATTATTATAACTGCTTGTGCTTCATCTGGCAGTATATTTATTGGAACATACTTCTTCAGGATTCCAGCTTACAGATAAGTTTAGAAGAAACACCTAGCCTTGTGTGACTAGCAACTAATAGAGTTACTAATGGCCTGTAAGCCATTCCAATAAATTGCTTTGTGTATGTATAGAGTGTGTGTGTGTGTGTGTGTGTTTGTGTGTTTGTGTGTCTGTGTGTATGTGTACATGCACATTTATTCTCATAGTCCTGTGCTACATTAGAAACCTCAGTAACACAAATACTAATATCTGTAAAAATGAAATGAAGTAAGTAATTGATTCAAATCCCATCTCATCAGAAGAAAACAGGACTGACAAGGTGGCTCAGTGAGGAGACACACATGTAATCAGGCCTGAAGATGGAGTTCAGTTCCCAAGGCCCATGAGTGGATGACTCAGTGCTTAAAAGTACTAACTGCTCTTCCACAAGTCCTGAGTTCAATTCTCTGGAACCACAAGGACGGTGGCTTTAATCATATAAGGATCTGGCACCCTCTTGTGAAATGGTGGTGTATGTGCAGATAGAGCACGCTCATAAAATAAATATTTAAAACAAATATAAATTAGGCTCTGCATTGTGTGATATGCAAGGATATAAAAATAAGCCCACACATTGTTTAACTGAATGCACGGAACAAAGTCTCTGTGACAAGGAAGGGGGAAGCTGGAGATTTCACAGAGAGAGAGGAAAAAAAAATAAAAACCATAATTAGAAAACAGGAGAATGGGAAATAATTCAAATATGAATATCCTTGCTCTTCTAAACTGAGGGGTAAAAAAATAAAACACGAATAAGGTCATAGCCAGGAGAAAAGTTTTAAAAGATCATATATAATAGACAATTCCTATGATGGGCAGAAAACCTTTTACAATCAAGCAATCCCTCATTAGATCATTGAATGTGATTGTTCTTCACCCCTACACTCATTCCCACAACACTCAGAAGAATCCTGACTTCTAGGTGCTCTATCTTACCCAGGATCACAGGATCACAGGACAAAAGGTGTATGTATAAGCCCAGGACCGTAGGATCACGAAGGAAGCTGACTTCCAGGAGACCAGACACACCCAGGAGTTCTGGAGCTCTGACACACTCAAGATCACATTTGAGGCCACAACAACTTTTCCAACACCCAGTGTACCTGTGACCCCCATAGAAACCAGGAAATATAAATAAATAAATAAATAAATAAATAAATAAATAAATAAATACTTACATACCTACATTATTAAATACATACTTGCATACATAAAACACCTCCCCAGTCAGTGCCGCAGGTTCCTTCCAACTTGTACCTGTGTCTGGAGTTCTGGCTCCTGACCAACACCTGCAAAACCCAGAGAAAGCTTGACTGCTTGGAGATCTCATAATCAGGAACTCAGGTGCTTGGTCACACCACAACTTCAGGATCTTAGAGGCAGCTTCATTCCCAGGAGCTCTGAGACACCCTGGATGTCAGTATCACAGGATAATGGGATCCCAGAATAATATAGATGTTCACCAATATGGGAGTCACTGAATAATTCAAGCTAGGTCTCCATACTCTTTTCTAAGGCAAGTCAAATAAAGAAGGAAGTCTCACTTTATATATTAATATAAATGATCTTCAGTGTATTAATAAGTGAAGAGATGAAGATAATTTTAAAAAGGTCTAGACCAGAGAGTGTAGTACTGTGGCACTGGAGAGCTACATGAAGCCATTCAATTTTAAGATTAAAGTCATGAAATTCATATTCATTTTCCTATCCTACTCCTCCTATTTTAAGAGTATGTATATTCATGTGTGTGTGTGTGTGTGTGTGTCTGGGCAGGTCTTAGTGTGTGATGAATAACAATATTGTGAACACATAATAACATAAAATAAAATTATTATTGTCCTCAAGTTTGCCTTGTCTTATTAAAATTTCATTATCAGTGAGACTAGAACATTATGAGAATTTATAAAGAAAGGTGAACAAAGATTACCAGCCAGCTGCCAGCCATGACAGTAAGAAGACAAGTGTGAACAAGCAGACTAGTGTATCGTTCATAGCTTCGACTATGCTAAAGCAGAAGACAGACTGAGGAAGACCCTGGGAACAGCACAGGTCTCTCCACATATGGTTCTCTCTAGTGCTGCCTGCCCTTGCTGTCTCTGACTGGAGCCTGTCCCTCTTCTGACCCTGGTTGTGTCAGAACTCCTCAGAGTCCACCTGTCTCTGGGACCCTGTGATTCTGGGATCCCATGATCCTGTGATCCTGAGATCCAGGGTGTCTCAGAGCTCCTGGGAATCAAGCTGCCTCTAGGATCCTGAAGTTGTGGTGTGACCAAGCTCTTGAGATCCTGATTATGAGATCTCCAAGAAGTCAAGCTTTCTCTGGGTTTTGCAGGTGTTGGTCAGGAGTCATAGACCTGGGTTTGCTCCAGTCACAGGTACAAGTTGGAAGGAACCTATGCCACTGGCTGGGGAGGTGTTTTATGTATGTATGTGTGTATGTATGTCTGTCTGTCTGTCTGTATGTATGTATGTATGTATGTATGTATGTATGTATTTATTTATTTATATTTCCTGGTTTCTATGGGGGTCACAGGTACACTGGGTGTTGGAAAAGATGTTGTGGCCTCAAATGTGATCTTGAGTGTATCAGAGCTCCAGAATTCCTGGGTGTGTCTGGTTTCCTGGAAGTCAGCTTCCTTTGTGATCCTATGGTCCTGGGCTTATATATACACCTTTCATCCTGTGATCCTGTGATTCTGGGTAAGATAGAGCACCTAAGAGTCAGGATTCTTCTGAGTGTTGTAGGAATGAGTGTGGGGGTGAAGAACCACTGGCCAAGGTATGCTCAGGGCATAGGTTCAGATGGGATGGAATCCATGCAATTAGCTGGGCAGGGATTTCTGCATCCTTAGATATCAGGGGACCCAGAAACTCCAGGTGTTCCGGCAGATAGTGTGGCTTCCTCACCTGTGATCCTGGGCAGTTTAGAGCACCCGGAATTCTTATTTCCTCTGGCTCTCAGGTCTGGTGTCCCACGTGTCTGTCCCTGGCACACCTAGGTCCTCCGTATCTCCCTAAAATATTTGTTAATATGAATAGTCACAATGGCATCTGTACTGACACTACAATATGTACACTTTAAAAGTTAACTATAATACCAAGTGATACACAAGGTAAATTGCTAGTGGACAAGATTGTATAAATATAAAGGCTTGTACGTACAACACACACATTCTCAGTGAGGAAATTTTTCACACCTGAGGGAATGAACCTTGGCTTTTTTATGTGCAAAATAAGAAACATAGATAAAATAGATAGAGTGGATATGACAGACATAAAGCCCATCTTCTGTTAGGGTGAGGAGGAAACCTCTTCTCTCTAGCATGTAAGTGACATAGGAAGTCAGGAATAAGAGCGCAGATTTAGAACACTTGTGTTGAATAAACAAGTCCCCCGACTGACACCCAGTTTGGCCCAAAAAGAACTTTCACAGGGAGGCAGTAAGAAAAAAGTAGGTAAGTTTTCCAATAACAGAGTGCCAATAAGAGAACAAAGCAAAACAAACAAACAAACAAACAAATAAATAAATAAATAAAAGAAAAAACCAAAGCACAAAGAACCAAGAAAAAACAACAAGAAAAAATATTTCCCAAAAGGAGGACTGAGCTACTAGACAAAGATGGGCAGAAAAAGGAAAGGCCATGGGACAAAACCTGAGCTCTTCCTGTGAGTGGTCTTAGGATGAAGAGTGGTGAATTTGAAGTAGGCAGGTCTGAAACTAGACAGTGTTTCTCATGTTGGCCTATGTTTTTTTTAAGGTGTTTGAAATTTTCTGTAAATATTTTTTACATTTTCCAAAAAGATTTCATGTGGTCAGTAATGTTAGTTTCTTCTCGTTGAAAGTAGATTGTTTTCTGTTAAAATGAATAAGATGAAACTCCAACCCGCACAGTAAAGGGTAAGTTCTGATCCTGGCAGGCTGAAGAAGGCTGCGGTGGAGTGTAGCAATGGTGCTTCAGGCTTGCTGCCTTCATATAGGCTATGATTGAGGTCTAGTTAGCTGCAGGACCGTAGCTCAGTGGTAGAGCGCCCGCCTTTGAATGCGTGGAGTACTGGGTTCGATTCCCAGGGTCCTGCGGTTTTTTTTTTCTTCCTCTTTTGAGATTGTATTTTTGCAAAATATTAATACTTTTTCTTTATGCTATGAGGACATATATGAATGGGTAATTATTGATCAACACGCTAGTCTATGGCCATGACAACAATGTTCATCCATATTCAAAACAACATTTTCATGAGATCCCTGCAGTCTGGTGAGTTCAGCCTCATCCTGCCTCCAGGAGTGTTTTTCTCACATCCTGAGTGAAGCTTGGTACTCAGGCTGGTGCCTGTTTCTTAGTTGTTATGATTCTCAGGAAATGGAAAACAAGCATGACTGAGTTCTTCTGTGAGAGTAAGGAAGGGGCACTGGGAGAAAAATTCTTAGTTACTGAGCTGAGAGAAAAAGGAATAAGTAGAGAGACGGAGGGTTGTGGGAGGGAGAGGCTGAAGGAAGGAGGGAGAAAGATAGGAATTGAAGGACAGAGGGAGAAAGGAAAGGCGAGAAAGAAATTGAGAAAGAGGAGATAGAGAGAGAGAGAGAGAGAGGGGGGGGCGGGAAGGAAGCTTGGTGGTTGTCATGGAAACCAGGATTCTTTATGAAGACCCTTTTCAATGGAGTCCTGATGATACTGGGAAAGGAGCATTCTCTACAGAGAAGCTTTTGGGTTCTCAGAGGCTTGAGTCTCCCTAAGGGTGGAAGACACAGATGCAGGGTTACTCAGGATTTGTGGTTAGTGTGTCCCCTCCAGAAAGAGAGAGACTTGGGGCATTGTGTGTCCTCAGAGGGAGCTGCCCTGTAACTTGATGCACAGCTGACATTACTGGAAGTGGGGAGGGAGGAGGACGGAGGAGAGAATATAGTGTGTGCTATCGATTTCATTTTTCACTCTGTAAAACACAAATAAGAGGTAGGGCACCAAGTAGAAAATTCTAAAAAGTCGTCTATGATTGTCGTGTATAGATGTCTGAGATGATTAATTATTCAGTTGGATAGAGGACCTCTCTCTCCCTCCTTTCTGTCTATCTCTGTCTCTTTCTCTGTCTCTCTTTCTGTCTCCCTCCTTCCTCCCTAGTCCTCATTCCTTGTCTTCCTCCTCCTCCTCCTCATTCCACTTCTTAGTGTTCTTTCTGCAGGTTGTGATTTGGTATTTTTCTGAGACAGTGTTTCACTGTGTCCTAGATGTCTTATTAATAAAAGTTTTACAATGATGAGATGATAATTGTGGGTCACCTGTGGGCTCTGGATCACCTGGCAATTTTATGTTGTAATCTACTGTGGTAACAACTATTCTATGTGACACCAATTCTCTGAAGCCCCACCATGCTGCTGTCTGCACACCCACTGCCTTAATGGCACTAATAAATCTCTTATAAAATGAACAATCGCATTCAATGAGCTAGTGAGGGATAGGAAACTAATACTTTTGGAATTTTCCTATTTTGCTCTCTGCTTGAATTGTAAAAGGTTTTCTGCCCATCATAGGATTTGTCTATTAGATATGATCTTTTAAAACTTTCCTCCTGGCTATGACCTTATTCTTGTTTTATTTTTTACCCCTCAGTTTATAACCGCAAGCATATTCATATTTGAATGATTTGCATTCTCCTGTTTTCTAATTATGGTTTTTTTTCGATTTTTCTCTCTGTGAAATCTCCACCTTCCCTCTTCCTCATGACAGTGATTTTTTCTGTCCATTGAGTTAGACAATGTGTAGGCTTGTTTTTATATCCTTGCATAGGACACAATGCAGAACCTAATTTATATTTGTTTATAATATTTATTTTATGTGAGTGCTCTATCTGCACATACACCACTATTTGACAAGAGGGCGCTGGATCCCCATATGATTAAATCCACCAACCATTTGGTAGCAGAGAAATGAACTCAGGACCCGTGGAAGAGCAGTTAGTACTCTTAACCACTGAGCCATCCACTCATGGGCCTTGGGAACTGAACTCCATCTTCAGGCCTGGTTACATGTGTGTCTCCCCACTGAGCCACCTTGTCAGTCCTGTTTTCTTGATAAGACAGGAGGTGAATAAATCACTTCCTTCATTTCGTTTTACTGATATACATTTTTGTATTACTCAGGGTTATCAACAGCACAGGACTATCTGAATGAATGTGCATGTACATATGTACATACACACACACACATATACACACACTTACATAGATAATAAAGTAATACATTTTAATGGCTTACAGGTTGCAGTAATGTCAAACTATGAATGGAAAGTCTAAGATTCTGTAAGTTGCTAGTTACACAAGACTGTGTGTTTCATCTGGACTTCTGTGTAAGCTGGAATCCTGAAGTAGTATGCTCCAATAAATATACTGCCAAAGGAAGCAAAGCAGTTATAGTAATAATAATAATAATAATAATAATAATACCACAACAAAATAACAACTTTCCTTCTCCCACTGTCCTTATATAGGATTCCAGCAGACTTATGGTAAAGACTACAGGTGTGTCCCAAGACGTGGATTAAAGGCAGGTGAGAAACCCTATGAATGTTGTCAATGTGGTAAAACCTTTGCATGTTATAGTCGTCTTCAAAGGCATAGAAGAATTAATGGTGTAAAAAAAAAGCCTATGAATATACTTAATGTGGTGAAGTCTATCAATTTCCATAGTTTTTATTCTCAAGAATATAGGCATATTGGCTAGAAACTTCCCTGAAAATAAAAAAGTGTGGTAAAGCATTTGCTCAACACAGATGTCTCATAATGCAGAAAGGAGCACATACAGGAGAGACATCTTATGAAGATTGAATACATAAAACTGCACATAGTGGAGAGAAACCGTACAAATTTTATATATATAATAAGGGATTTTCACATATATCTCAGAACATAGAACACAGAGGTGAGAGAAACTCTGTGAATGTGTTCAACATAGTGGAAGACTTTGCATATCATAGTAATCTCTGAGTACATAAAAGAACATATACTAGAGAGAAAGCCTTTCAATATGGTAAAGCCTTTGCATGTCACAGTTATCTTTTAATATATAAAATAACATTATGGTAAGAATCCTTATGAATATAAGCACTGTGGTAAAGCCTATGCATGGACTGGTAGTTTTTAAGGTCACGAGAAAAGGCTATAATGTAGAGAAACACTTTGCATGTAGTGAGTGTGGTAAAGTTTTGCACTTCCTGCTTTCTTTATACAAGAGTAAAACATTTCGCATGTTGACAATCAGTTAAAGATTTTGTATACTACAGTAGCCTTTAGCCAACTTACTCACATTAAATTATACAAGATTACTTTTGAGGAAAAAAAATCTCTTGACAAGTGTCAACAATCTGATCAAAGGTAATTATGTCTCTGTTTTTTCTATCTTCAAACTCATATGGACAAAAACCTAAGTATTTTAACTATAAGGTAACTGGCTTAGATTTCACAATTCCCTTCTATTACATGAAAAAAACCCTCACTCAGCTATAATAGATGTAATGGGAGTGTGTTGGTGTTTTTTCTTTTGCTGTGGTAAAATGTTTAAGGCAATTTACAGAAACCTTTCAATTGACTTACAGTTCCAGAGAGATATGGGATCATCATGATGGTGTCATGGCAACAAGTGTTAAACTTGCAGACATTCTCAACCTGTTGCATCAAAGAGAGTATGAGAACTAGAAATGGTGTGAGGGTGTAAAATCTCAAGTCCACCCCCAGTGACATATTTCCTCTAGTAGAACAGCATTTTCTAAATTTCCCTAAATGATACCACCAACTGAGCTGAGAAGGATTGGTTTCCCTGACCTAAAGCCCACATACTTGCTTTCTGTTACATGAGCCAATTCTTCATGAAGAAAAGCTCTGGGTAGGCCTTGAGATGCTTCAAGCCCTGTGTTATAGGAATGAATGCATTGCATATAGAAGAAAAACATTCATGAGGAAAATTTAGTTTTACTACTTGTGCTAATTTAATTGAGATGGTTGTATGTCTTTGTTTGAGTATATGCATGCACATGCTGATTTCCAAGAAAATTAAACTTTTAGATCTTCTAGTAGTGGGAATTATGGGATGTTGTTGCATACCTGCTAAGCTTGTTCCTGGGAAAAAATTATCTTAATTGTTTAGCCACATCTCTAGCACTGTGTACTGGCTAGTTTTGTGAGTCAACTTGATACAAGGTGAAGTTCTCACAGAGAAAGGAGCCTCAGTTGAGAAAATGCCTCCATGAGATTCAGCTGTAATACATTTTTTAAATTAGTGGTCAAGTGGGGAGAGCCCAGCTCATTGTGCCCATTGTGGTTGGTGCCATCCCTGGGCTGGTGATCCTGGGTTCTTTAAGAAAGCAAGCTGAACAAGGCAAGGGAAGCAAGCCAGTAAGCAGCATTTCTCTATGGCCTCTCCATCAGTTTCTGCTTCCAAGTTTCTGCCTTGTGTGAGTTCCTGTCCTGACTTCCTTTGGTGATGAACAGCAATGTTGAAGTGTAAGCAAAATAAACCCTTTCCTACCCCCCCCCCCAAAAAAAGGCAGGTGTGGATCCGGAGTACAGGCATGTATCATTCCACCTCAATCTGGATCAAAAACTTGTGCCTCCCAATCTCAAGATCTGGGTCACAGGAGTTCCACTTATTAATTTTATAAAGATTTATTCATTTATTATATATAAGTACACTGTAGCTGTCTGCAGACACTCCAGAAGAGGGCGATAGATCCCACTACAGATGATTATGAGCCATCATGTGGGTGCTGGGAATTGAACTCGGAACCTCTGAGAGCATTCAGTGCTCTTAACCACTGAGCAATCTCTCCAGCCCCTGTCCTTTAGTTCTTGATTGTAGTTCCTTTCAAGTTGACAATGGAGAATAGCCATCACAGTATTTATAAAGTAATCAAACTACCCCAGCTTTAGATCTAACATGTTTGTTTTCATCGTTGTTATCAAATTTTATCATTTTAATATTTAATGTTTGCATTTTAAGGGCCGAGTATGAATCTGGTGTAGGTGAATGTCCCAAATTCATCTGGAAATTAGGTAGGTTGACATGTATCAGGTTTCAGAATTCCATATAGTTGTATGTAAGTTCTCCCCCAGAGGTTCAGTTTTGAATATATTTTCATATACCAGTATAATTATTTTCACAGATTATTATGCATCCAAAGAAGCGTGAAGTAATAACTTCATAACTAAACTAATATTCTTAATATGGGGAGGTATTATTCATGAACTCAAGTAAACTGAGATGATTACAGGTACATTAATGTGAAAAGCAATAAAGATACATTTTTAAAATATGTCATTGGGCTGGAGAGGTGGCTCAACTATAAAGAGTAGGTGCGCCTCTTCCTGAGGAACACAGTTTGGTAGCAGTACACCCATTGGGTACAGTGGCTCACAACTGTAGGTAGCTCCAGTTCCAGAGGCATTTGATGTTCTCTTCTGAACTCTCCAGGTCCCAGGACACACATGATGCACAGACATACATACAGAGAAATCATGCATACACATTTTAAAGGGAAAAACAATAAAAACAAACCGTTAAAATGAAAGAAAACATGACATCAGAGTAAATGTTAAGATAATGCATTCTTGGGTTGTGATATGGAAATTAAAATCCAAACACTTAAACTGTAACCTCACCTTCTCAAATGCATACTTGTAATTAACAAGCATGTTCATGTATCATATTTATGCATACATATAGCTCCCCATTGCTTCCTCTTCCTATATAGGTGTGCCTCGGTATTATTGTTTAACCTCTTGTGAAGGCAATAAAGGCCACTGGAACAATGATAATTATCCTAATTTGTCAGGAGGGGAAACTGTGCAGAGTTTAGTTAGAGCAGTGAGTGAGCTTTAGGGATGTGTGTCACAAACAAACATCACCAAATGTGTGTATTGACCCTCCTTCCACAAAGGATAAGACATGGTGTGTCCACTTCCAGCACATCAATCAGTTGTGAAGCCATGGGAAGTATGCAGTCTGCATATATGTGTGATGGAAAGGTTTATACAGTTTGAGAGGTCATAAACTCTAGGTCACAGTTTGGAGACAATAAAAGTATCACATTCTGTCTCCATTTGTCCTTAGTTTCCACACTACATGAAAGAGGAATGGATACCAAGGTCTAGATGTGTTCTAGTCTGTGGGGACCATGGGATTCCTTCCCCTGTCTTAGTATCATATCTTGCTGAGGCAAAACAATGACTTTACAAAGGTTAGTGGCCTGGGATTTAGAGTTACCTAAAGTTAATTGAAAACCATTGACACTTAGTTAGCACATTCATGATCACTACCAAATGCTTATTCCCCAGATTAATTAAATGTACATATATTTTATTACACTAAATATAATGAAAGTGATAATTAAACGGGAAAAATGAATTAACTTACACTTTACTAAAATAATGGCTGAGTTATTCATTAAAATTAATTTTAAATTATAGAGATTTTTTTGTATTGTTTTGTTTTCTTTATTTCTTGGACTTCATACAGTCTGTGAGTTGTTTCTGGGGCAGTGCGAGCCTCTGGGGTTAGCATCCCACTATCAGTAACTGCATATTATGTCTGTTATTTTGTGACTGGGTTATCTCACTCAGGATGATATTCTCTAGATGCAGCAATTTTCTTAAGAATTTGGATAAGTCATTGTTTCTGGTGGCTGAGTTGTAAGTATTTCATTGTGTATATGTACCACAGTTTTTGTATCCATTCATCTTCTGAAGGACATCTGGGTTCTTTCCAGCTACTGGCTATTATAAATAGAGCTGCTATGAACATTGTGGTGCATATATCTTTGTTGTGTACTAAGGTGTCTCGGGGGTATATGCCCAGAAGGGGAATAGCTGGGTCTTCAGGTAGTACTATGTCCAATTTTCTAAGGAACTGCCAGACTGATTTCCCGAGTGGTTGTAATAGTTTGCAATACCACCAACAGTGGAGAAGTGTTCCTCTTTCTCCGCAACCTAGCCAGCATCTGCTGTCATCTGAGTTTTGGATCTTGGCCAATCTGATGGGTGTGAGGTGGAATCTCAGGGTTGTTTTGATTTGCATTTCCCTGATGGCTAAGGATGTCAAACACTTCCTCAGATATTTCTCAGCCATTCGATATTCCTCAACTGAGTATGTTTTGTTTAGCATTGTACCCTAAATTTTTTTTTATATTTTATTTGTTTTCGTTACTTTTTGGACTTCATACAGTCTGTGAGTTGTTTCTGGGGGAGTGCAAGCCTCTGGGGTTAGCATCCCACTATCAGTGACTGCATATTATGTCTGTTCTTTTGTGACTGGGTTATCTCACTCAGGATGATATTCTCTAGATGCAGCCATTTTCTTAAGAATTTGGTTAAGTCATTGTTTCTGGTGGCTGAGTAGTATTCCATTGTGTATACGTACCACAATTTTTGTATCCATTCATCTTCTGAAGAACATCTGGGTTCCTTCCAGCTTCTGGCTATTATAAATAGAGCCGCTATGAACATTGTGGTGCATATATCTTTGTTGTGTATTAAAGTGTCTCTGGGGTATATGCCCAGAAGTGGAATAGCTGGGTCTTCAGGTAGTACTATATCCAATTTTCTGAGGTATCGCCAGACAGATTTCCAGAGTGGTTGTATTAGCTTGCAACCCCACCACCAGTGGAGAAGTGTTCCTCTTTCTCAGCAGCCTCGCCAGCATCTGCTGTCATCTGAGTTTTGGATCTTGGCCAATCTGACTGGTGTGAGGTGGAATCTCAGGGTTGTTTTGATTTGCATTTACCTGAAGGCTAAGGATGTGGAGCACTTCCTCAGATGTTTCTCGGCCATTCGGTGTTCCTCAACTGAAAACGTTTTGTGTAGCTCTGTACCCCATTTTTTAACAGGGTTATTTGATTCTCTGGTGTAGAGCTTTTTGAATTCCTTGTCCACCTTGGATATTAGGCCTCTATCTGATGTGGTGTTGGTAAAGAGCTTTTCCCATTCTGTTGGTTGCCATTTTGTTTTCTTGACAATGTCTTTAGCCTTACAGAAACTTTGCAATCTCATTAAGTCCCATTTGTTAATCTTTGACCTTAGAGCTTGAGCCATTGGTGTTTTGTTCAGGAAATTTTCTCCTGTACCTATGTGTTCTAAGGTTTTCCCTATTTCTCATCTAATAGTTTCAGTGTATCTGGTTTAATGTGGAGATCTTTGATCCACTTACACTTGAGCTTTGTACAAGGAGATAAGAACGGGTCTATTTTCATTCTTTTGCATGCTGAGTGCCAGTTGGACCAGCACCATTTGTTGAATAGGCTGTCCTTTTTCCATTGAATGTTTACTGCTCCTTTGTCAAAAATCAGGTGACCATATACATGAAGGCCCATTTCTGGTTCTTCTATTCTATTCCATTGATCCACATGCCTATTTCTGTACCAGTACCATTCAGTTTTCAGGACAATTGCCATGTAATATAGCTTGAGGTAAGAAATAGTGATTCCTGCAGATGTTTTTTTTTTTGTTGTTGTTGTTGAGGATGGATTTTGCTATTCTAGGTCTTTTGTTATTCCATATGAAATTGCACATTGACCTTTCCAATTCCATGAAGAACTGGGTTGGAATTTTGATGGGGATTGCATTGAATCTGTAGATTGCTTTTGGTAGGATGGCCATTTTTAAGATGTTGATCTTTCCAATCCATGAGCATGGGAGATCTTTCCATTTTCTGAGATCCTCCTCAATTTCTTTCTTTAGAGGTTTGAAGTTCTTGTCATTCAGGTCCTTCACTTGCTTAGTTAGAGTCACACCAAGGTATTTCATAGTTTTTGTAACTATTGTGAAGGGTACCTTTTCCCAAATTTCTTTCTCCACATATTTCTCCTTTGAGTACAGGAAGGCTACTGATTTGTTTGAGTTAATTTTGTATCCAGCCACTTTACTGAACTTGTTTATCAGCTGTAGGAGTTCTCTGGTGGAATTTTTGGGGTCACTCAAGTACACTATCATGTCATCGGCAAAGAGTGATATTTTTATCTCTTCCTTTCCGATTTGTATCCCCTTGATCTCCTTTTGCTGTCTAATTGCTCCAGCCAGGACTTCCAGTACTATGTTGAATAGGTAGGGGGAGAGTGGGCAGCCTTGTCTAGTCCCTGATTTTAGTGGGATTGCTTCAAGTTTCTCGCCATTAAGTTTGATGTTGGCTGTTGGTTTGCTGTATGTTGCTTTTATTATGTTTAAGTATGGGCCTTGGATTCCTGTTCTTTCCAGGACTTTTAACATGAAGGGGTGTTGGATTTTGTCGAATGCTTTCTCAGCTTCTAAATAGATGACCATGTGATTTTGGTCTTTGAGTTTGTTTATATGGTGGATTCCGTCAATGGATTTCCTTATTTTAAACCATCCCCGCATCCCAGGGATGAAGCCTACTTAGTCATGATGAATGATCGTTTTGATGTGTTCTTGGATTCGGTTTGTGAGGATTTTTTTGAGTATTTTTGCATCAATGTTCATAAGTGAGATTGGTCTGAAGTTCTATTTCCTTGTAGGGTCATTGTGTGGTTTAGGTATGAGGGTTATTGTAGCCTCAAAAAAATGAGTTGAGTAATATTCCATCTGATTCTATCTTTTGGAATAGTTTGGAGAGTATTGGTGTTATATCCTCAATAAAATCTGATAAAATTCTGCACTGAACCAGTCTGGACCTGGGCTTTTTTTGGTTGGGAGGCTTTTGATGACTTTTCTATTTCTTTAGCTGTTATAGGGTTATTTAGATGGTTTACTTGGTCCTGGTTTAACTTTGGGACCTTGTATCTGTCTAGGAATTCATCCATTTCCTCCAGATTTTCCAATTTTGTGGAGTATAAGTTATTTTAGTAGGATCTGATGATTTCTTGAATTTCCTCAGTTTCAGTTGTTATGTCCCCACTATCCTTTCTGATTTTGTTAATTTAAATACTCTCTCTTTGCCCTCTAGTTAGTCTGGCTAGGGGTTTATCAATCTTGTTGATTTTCTCAAAGAACCAACTCTTGGTTTTGTTGATATTTTCAATGGTTCTTTTGTTTCCATTTGGTCTATTTCTGCCCTAATTTTGATTATTTCTTGCCGACTACTCATTTTGGGTATATCTGCTTCCTTTTGTTCTAGGGATTTTAGCTGTGCTGTCAGGTTGCTGATGTGATCTCTCTCCAATTTTCTTTTTGGAAGCACATAGTGCTATGAGTTTTCCTCTCAATACTGCTTTCACTGCATCCCATAGGTTTGGGTATGTGGTGTTTTCGTTTTCGTTGAATTCTAGAAAATCCTTAATTTTTTTTTTTATTTCTTCTTTGACCCTGCTATCCTTTAACAGAGCATTGTTTAGTTTCCATGTGTATGTGGGCTTTTTGTTGTCTCTGTTGTTGTTAAAGACCAGCCATAAACCATGGTGATCTGAGAGGATGCATGGGAGTATTTCAATCTTCTTATATCGATGGAGGCTCGTTCTGCGTCCAATTATGTGGTCAATTTTCGAGAAGGTGCCATGGGGTGGTGAGAAGAAGGTGTATTCTTTTACTTTGGGATAGTATGTTCTGTATATATCTATTAATTCTAGTTGGTTCAAAGTCTCTGCTAGTTTTGCATTGTCCTTGTTCATTTTTTGTTTCCCTGATCTGTCCATTGGTGTAAGTGGGGTATTAAAGTCTCCCAATATTATTGTGTGGGGTGAAATGTATTTTTTGAGCTTTAGTAGGGTTTCTCTTGTGAATGTGGGTGATTTTTTATTTGGAGCATATATGTTAAGGATTGAGAGTTCCTCCTGACAGATTTCCCTGGAAATTAGTAAAAAGTGTCCTTCCTTATCTTTTTTGATAACTTTTGGTTGGAAATATACTTTATTCGATATTAGAATAGCCACTCCAGCTTGCTTCTTGGAGCTGTTTGCTTGGAAGTTTTTTTCCCACCCTTTTGCTCTGAGATAGTGTTTGTTTTGTCTCTGAGATGGGTTTCCTGTATGCAGCAAAAGGCTGGATTTTTTTTATGTATCCAGTCTGATAGTCTATGTCTCTTTATGGGGGAGTTGAGACCATTTGTGTTAATAGATATCAAGGAATAGTTGTTTCTGTTTCCTGCTATTATTGCTTTTTTGTGTTGAGTTGTGTCCGTGTTTTTTTCTTCTTTTAGTTTTCTTGTTTAGGAGTTTTCTTGTTCTTACTAGGCTGTATTTTCCCTCATTGTATTGGGTTTTCCACCTATAATTCGTTGTAGTGCTGGGTTTGTGGTCAGATATTGTGTAAATTTTGATTTCTCTTGAAATATCTTCGTCCCTCCATCGATGGTGATTGATAGTTTTGCTTGGTATAGCAGCTTGGGCTGGCATTTGTGCTCTCTTAAGGAGTGCATGATGTCTGTCCAGGCTCTTCTAGCTTTCATAGTCTCTTTTGAGAAATCGGGTGTGAGTCTGATTGGTCTGCCTTTATATGTTACCTGACCTTTTTCCCTTAATGCTTTTAGTATTCTTTCTTTACTTTGGTGGCTTGATGTTTTTACTATTATGTGTCGGGAGGTATTTCTTTTCTGGTCCAACCTATTTGGAGTTCTGAAGGCTTCTTTTATGCCTTGTGGTCATCTCATTCTTGAGGGTAGGGAAGTTTTCTTCTATGATTTTGTTGAAGATATTTAATGTGCCCCTTAGTTGATACTCTTCTCCCTCTTCTATTCCTATTATCCTTAGGTTCGGTCTTCTCACTGTGTCATGGATTTCCTGGACATTTTGGGTTAAGAGCTTTTTGTTTTTTGCATCTTGTCTGGCTGTTTTGTCTATGTTTGCAATGTTGTCTTCTGCCCCCGAGATTCTCTCTTCGATCTCTTGTAATCTATTGGAAATGCTTGCTTCTGTGTTTCCTGATTTCTTCTTTTGGTGTTCTGACTCTAGGGTTATCTCTTTTAGTGTTTTCATTATTTGTCAATCTCTGTTTTAATTTCCCTCTTCCATTCCTTTATTTCTTTGGTTCTGTTTTCCTCTAGTTCTTTGAGTTCTTTGAGTGTTTTTCTTGTTTCTTCTTTAAAAGCTTCTGAATCTTTTTGCTTTTCCTCCCTTTCTTGTTTAAGTAACTCTATCAGCGTCTTGAGGCATGATTTCAGGTCTGTGTCTTCTTTTTCGGGAGTGTTTGGAGTTCCGATGTTTGCTGTTATGGGAGAGCTGGGCTCTGGTGTTGCTAGATTGTCTTGGTTCCTTTGGAATATACTCTTTCGCTTTCCTCTTGCCATTTTGTTGTCAGTGATATGTTCTTACCTTTCCCTTATATCTGGTCTGTGTCCCTGGTTCTCCACTGGTTGACGTGTCAGATGGGTCAAGCCCTGTTTTATGCCTCAGAGTCATCGGGTGTGAGCAGAAGTTCCAAAGTTCTGTTTCTGTTTGCTGGATCAGGCATGGCAGGGCAGGGCAAGGCAGGGGGTGCACTTTCCTGGTGTACTGCACAGAGATCTCTCTGCTCCCCTTCAGTCTTGGTCTCCCACTCACCAGTTGCTCAGCCTCTATGAGCCGCCGTTCGACCTGGTAGGTAGGCCAGGCTCTGCTCTGCGTCCGGAAGTCGCCTCCGGGTGGAAAGAGAAGTTCTAATTTTCTGTTCCCAATCGCAGTTGCTCAGCCTCTATGAGCCTCTGTTCCGCCTGGCATGTAGGCCAGACTCCGCACTGCGTCCTGTACCCCAATTTTTAATAGGGTTATTTGATTCTCAGGTGTCTAGCTTTTTCAGTTCTTTGTTTACCTTAGATATTAGGCCTCTATCTGATGTGGAGTTAGTAAAAAACTTTTCCCATTCTGTTGGCTGCAGTTTTGTTTTCTTGACAATGTCCTTAGCATTACAGAAACTTTGCAGTCTCATTAAGTCCCATTTCTTAATCTTTGACCTTAGAGCTTGAGCCATTGGTGTTTTGTTCAGAAAATTTTCTCCTGTGCCTATATGTTCTAAAGTTTTCCCTACTTTCTCATCTAATAGTTTCACTGTATCTGGTTGAATGTGGAGATCTTTGATCCACTTACACTTGAGTTTTGTACAAGGAGATAAGAACAGGTCTATTTTCATTCTTTTGCATGCTGAGTGCCAGTTGGACCAGCACCATTTGTTGAATAGGCTGTCTTTTTTCCATTGGATGTTTACAGATCCTTTGTCCAAAATCAGGTGACCACATACCTGAGGGCTCATTTCTGGATCTTCTATTGTATTCCATTGATCCACATGCCTATTTCTGTACCAGTACCATGCAGTTTTCAGCACAATTGCCTTGTAATATAGCTTGAGGTCAGGGATAGTGATTCCTGCTGATGTTTTCTTGTTGTTGAGGATGGATTTCGCTATTCTGGGTCTTTTGTTGTTCCATATGAAATTGCACATTGATCTTTAGAATTCCATGAAGAACTGTGTTGGAATTTTGATGGGGATTGAGTTGAATCTGTAGATTGCTTTTGGTAGGATGGCCATTTTTTAAAAGTTGATCTTTCCAATCCATGAACAAGGGAGATCTTTCCATTTTCTGAGATCCTCCTCAATTTCCCTCTTTAGAGGTTTGGAGTTCTTGTTGTACAAGTCCTTCACTTGCTTAGTTAGAGTCACACCAAGGTATTTAATAGTTTGTGTGACGATTGTGAAGGGTACCTTTTCCCTAATTTCTTTCTCCACATGTTTGTCCTTTGAGTATAGGAAGGCTACTGATTTGTTTGAGTTAATTTTGTATCCAGCCACTTTACTGAACTTGTTTATCAGCTGTAGGAGTTCTCTGGTGGAATTTTTGGGGTCACTCAAGTACACTATCATGTCATCGGCAAAGAGTGATGTTTTTATCTCTTCCTTTCCGATTTGTATCCCCTTGATCTCCTTTTGCTGTCTAATTGCTCCAGCCAGGACTTCCAGTACTATGTTGAATAGGTAGGGGAAGAGTGGGCAGCATTGTCGAGTCCCTGATTTTAGTGGGATTGCTTCAAGTTTCCCACCATTAAGTTTGATGCTGGCTGTTGGTTTGCTGTATATTGCTTTTATTATGTTTAAGTATGGACCTTGGATTCCTGTTCATTCCAGGACTTTTAACATGAAGGGGTGTTGAATTTTGTCAAATGCTTTCTCAGCATCTAGTGAGATGACCATGTGGTTTTGTTCTTTGAGTTTGTTTTTATGGTGGATTACATTGATGGTTTTCCTTATATTAAACAATCCCTCCATCCCAGGGATGAAGCCTACTTGGTCAGGATGAATGATGGTTTTGATGTGTTCTTGGATTCGGTTTGCAAGGATTTTGTTGAGTATTTTTGCATCAATGTTCATAAGTGAGATTGGTCTGAAGTTCTCTTTCCTTGTAGGGTCTTTGTGTGGTTTAGTTACTAGGCTTATTGTAGCCTATAAAAATGTGTTAGGTAGTATTCCATCTGATTCTATCTTTTTGAATAGTTTGGGGAGTATTGGTGTTATATCCGCAATAAATGTCTGATAAAATTCTTCACTGAACACGTCTGGACCTGGCCTTTTTTTGGTTGGGAGGCTTTTGATGACTTGTTCTATTTCTTTAGGTGTTATAGGGTGATTTAGATGGTTTACTTGGTCCTGGTTTAACTTTGGGACCTTGTATCTGTCTAGGAATTCGTCCATTTCCTCCAGATTTTCCTATTTTGTGGAGTATAAGTTTTTGTAGTAGGATCTGAAGATTTCGTGAATTTCCTCAGTTTCAGTTGTCATGTCTCCACTTTCCTTTTTGATTTTGTTAATTTGGATACTCTCTCTTTACCCTCTAGTTAGTCTGGCTAGGGGTTTATAAATCTTGTTGATTTTCTCAAAGAACCAACTCTTGGTTTTGTTGATTTTTCAATGGTTATTTTTGTTTCTATTTGGTCTATTTCTGCCCTAATTTTGCTTATTTCTTGCAGTCTACTCTTCTTGGGTATATCTGCTTCCTTTTGTTCTAGGGCTTTTAGGTGTGCTGTCAGGTTGCTGATGTAAGCTCTCTCCAATTTCTTTATGGTAATACTTAGAGCTATGAGTTTTCCTCTCAGTACTGCTTTCATTTCATCCCATAGAATTGGGTATGTTGTGTTTTTGTTTTCATTGAATTCTAGAAAATCTTTAATTTCTTTCTTTATTTCTTCTTTGACCCTGCTATCATTTAACAGAGCGTTGTTTAGTTTCTATGTGTATGTGGGCTTCTTGTTGTCTTTGTTGTTGTTAAAGACCAGCCTTAGACCATGGTGATCTGAGAGGATGCATGGGAGTATTTCAATCTTCTTATATCGATGGAGGCTCGTTCTGTGTCCAATTATGTGGTCAATTTTCGAGAAGGTGCCATGGGGTGGTGAGAAGAAGGTGTATTCTTTTACTTTGGGATAGTATGTTCTGTATATATCGATTAATTCTAGATGGTTCAAAGTCTCTGCTAGTTTTGCAGTGTCCTTGTTCATTTTCTTTTCTTTTTTTTTTGGCTTTTATATCACTTTAAGTTTTGGGGTTTTTTTGTTTTTTTTTTAAACGACTTTATTTTGCAAAACAAAGATAAATGTAAAGATTTTAAACATTTTTTGCTTAAAATTATACATTTTTGTCAGTACTGTTTTTTCAGACATTAAAATAAATTTTACATAAAACCATGTGAATATGTTTTTTAGTCAGTACTTGATTTTTTTCAAGGGCTTGACAGTATGCATTGAAAACGTACTAGTTACAATAAGCGTAAAGTACATGCAAAACAAAACGCAACATGGGAATAGTCAAAGTCTTCTTGTTTTGTGAATATATGTATAGTTTTTGTTTTCTTTATTTCTTGGACTTTATACAGTCTGTGAGTTGATTCTAGGGGAGTGCAAGCCTCTGGGGTTAGCATCCCACTATCAGTGACTGCATATTATGTCTGTTCTTTTGTGACTGGGTTATCTCACTCAGGATGATCTTCTCTAGATGCAGCCATTTTCTTAAGAATTTGGTTAAGTCATTGTTTCTGGTGGCTGAGTAGTATTCCATTGTTTATATGTACCACAATTTTTGTATCCATTCGTCTTCTGAAGGACATCTGGGTTCCTTCCAGTTTCTGGCTATTATAAATAGAGCCACTATGAACATTGTAGTGCATATATCTTTGTTGTATATTAAAGTGTCTCTGGGGTATATGCCCAGAAGTGGAATAGCTGGGTCTTCAGGTAGTACTATATCCAATTTTCTGAGGTATCGCCAGACAGATTTCCAGAGTGGTTGTATTAGCTTGCAACCCCACCAACAGTGGAGAAGTGTTCCTATTTCTCCGCAGCCTCGCCAGCATCTGCTGTCATCTGAGTTTTGGATCTTGGCCAATCTGACTGGTGTGAGGTGGAATCTTAGGGTTGTTTTGATTTGCATTTCCCTGATGGCTAAGGATGTCGAGCACTTCCTCAGATGTTTTTCGGCCATTCGGTGTTCCTCAACTGAAAATGATTTGTTTAGCTCTGTACCCCATTTTTTAATAGCGTTATTTGATTCTCTGGTGTCTAGCTTTTTGAGTACCTTGACCACCTTGGATATTAGGCGTCTATCTGATGTGGTGTTGGTAAAGATCTTTTCCCATTCTGTTGGTTGCCGTTTTGTTTTCTTGACGATGTCCTTAGCCTTACAGAAACTTTGCAATCTCATTAAGTCCCATTTGTTAATCTTTGACCTTAGAGCTTGAGCCATTGGTGTTTTGTTCAGGAAATTTTCTCCTGTACCTATGTGTTCTAAGGTTTTCCCTACTTTCTCATCTAATAGTTCCAGTGTATCTGATTTAATGTGGAGATCTTTAATCCACTTACACTTGAGCTTTGTACAAGGAGATAAGAACGGGTCTATTTTCATTCTTTTGCATGTTGAGTGCCAGTTGGACCAGCACCATTTGTTGAATAGGCTGTCCTTTTTCCATTGAATGTTTACTGCTCCTTTGTCAAAAATCAGGTGACCATATACATGAGGGCTCATTTCTGTATCTTCTATACTATTCCATTGATCCACTTGCCTATTTCTGTACCAGTACCATGCAGTTTTCAGCACAATTGCCTTGTAATATAGCTTGAGGTCAGGGATAGTTATTCCCGCAGATGTTTTTTTGTTGTTGAGGATGGATTTCGCTATTCTAGGTCTTTTGTTATTCCATATGAAATTGCACATTGATCTTTCCAATTCCATGAAGAACTGGGTTGGAATTTTGATGGGGATTGCATTGAATCTGTAGATTGCTTTTGGTAGGATGGTCATTTTTAAGATGTTGATCTTTCCAATCCATGAGCATGGGAGATCTTTCCATTTTCTGAGATCCTCCTCAATTTCTTTCTTTAGAGGTTTGAAGTTCTTGTCATACAGGTCCTTCACTTCCTTAGTTAGAGTCACACTAAGGTATTTCATAGTTTTTGTAACTATTGTGAAGGGTACCTTTTCCCTAATTTCTTTCTCCACATGTTTGTCCTTTGAGTATAGGAAGGCTACTGATTTGTTTGAGTTAATTTTGTATTCGGCCACTTTGCTGAACTTGTTTATCAGCTGTAGGAGTTCTCTGGTGGAATTTTTGGGGTCACTCAAGTACACTATCATGTCATCGGCAAAGAGTGATGTTTTTATCTCTTCCTTTCCGATTTGTATCCCCTTGATCTCCTTTTGCTGTCTATTTGCTCCAGCCAGGACTTCCAGTACTACGTTGAATAGGTAGGGAGAGAGTGGGCAGCCTTGTCGAGTCCCTGATTTTAGTGAGATTGCTTCAAGTTTCTCGCCATTAAGTTTGATGTTGGCTGTTGGTTTGCTGTATATTGCTTTTATTATGTTTAAATATGGGCCTTGGATTGTGGTTCTTTCCAGGACTTTTAACATGAAGGGGTGTTGGATTTTGTCGAATGCTTTCTCAGGGTCTAGTGAGATGACCATGTGATTTTGGTCTTTAAGTTTGTTTATATGGTGGATTCCGTCAATGGATTTCCTTATGTTAAACCATCCCTGCATCCCAGGGATGAAGCCTACTTGGTCATGATGAATGATGGTTTTGATGTGTTCTTGGATTCGGTTTGCAAGGATTTTGTTGAGTATTTTTGCATCAATGTTCATAAGTGAGATTGGTCTGAAGTTCTCTTTCCTTGTAGGGTCTTTGTGTGGCTTAGGTACGAGGGTTATTGTAGCCTCAAAAAATGAGTTGGGTAATATTCCATCTGATTCTATCTTTTGGAATAGTTTGGCGAATATTGGTGTTATATCCCCAATAAATGTCTGATAAAATTCTGCACTGAACATGTCTAGACCTGGGCTTTTTTTGGTTGGGAGGCTTTTGATGACTTCTTCTATTTCTTTAGGTGTTATAGGGTTATTTAGATGGTTTACTTGGTCCTGGTTAAACTTTGGGACCTTGTATCTGTCTAGGAATTTGTCCATTTCCTCCAGATTTTCCAATTTTGTGGAGTATAAGTTTTTGTAGTAGGATCTGATGATTTCTTGAATTTCCTTAGTTTCAGTTGTTATGTCACCACTTTCCTTTATGATTTTGTTAATTTGGATACTCTCGCTTTGCCCTCTAGTTAGTCTGGCTAGGGGGTAACAATCTTTTTGATTTTCTCAAAGAACCAACTCTTTGTTTTTTTGATTTTTTCAATGGATTTTTTTGTTTCTATTTGGTCTATTTCTGCCCTAATTTTGATTATTTCTTGCTGTCTACTCTTTTTTGGTATATCTGCTTCCTTTTGTTCTAGTGCTTTTAGCTGTGCTGTCAGGTTGCTGATGTGAGCTCTCTCCAGTTTCTTCTTGGAATCACTTAGGGCAATGAGTTTTCCTCTCAATAATGCTTTCATTGCATCCCATAGGTTTGGGTATGTTGTGTTATCATTTTCGTTGAATTCTAGAAAGTCCTTAATTTCTTTATTTCTTCTTTGACCCTGCTATCCTTTAGCAGAGCATTGTTTAGTTTCCATATGTATGTGGGCATTTTGTTGTCTCTGTTGTTGTTAAAGACGAGCCATAGACCATGGTGATCTGAGAGGATGCATGGGAGTATTTCAATTTTCTTATATCGATGAAGGCTCGTTCTGTGTCCAATTATGTGGTCAATTTTCGAGAAGGTGCCATGGGGTGGTGAGAAGAATGTGTATTCTTTTACTTTAGGATAGTATGTTCTCTATATATCTATTAATTCTAGTTGGTTCAAAATCTCTGCTAGTTTTGCAGTGTCCTTGTTCAGTTTCTGTTTCCCTGATCTGTCCATTGGTGAGAGTGGGGTGTTAAAGTCTCCCACTATTATTGTGTGGGGTGAAATGTATTTTTTGAGCTTTAGTAGAGTTTCTTTTATGAATGTGGGTGATTTTTTATTTGGAGCATATATGTTAAGGATTGAGAGTTCCTCCTGACAGATTTCCCTGGTAATGAGTAAAAAGTGTCCTTCTTTATCTTTTTTGATAACTTTTGGTTGGAAGTTTACTTTATTCGAAATTAGAATAGCCACTCCAGCTTGCTTCTTGGAGCTGTTTGCTTGAAAGTTTTTTCCCACCCTTTTACTCTGAGTTAGTGTCTGTCTCTGTCTCTGAGATGAGTTTCCTGTATGCAGCAAAAGGCTGGATTTTGTTTATGTATCCAGTCTGATAGTCTATTTCTCTTTATTGGGGAGTTGAGACCATTTATGTTAATAGATATCAAGGAATAATTGTTTCTGTTTCCTGCCATTTTTGCTTTTTTGGGTTGAGTTGTGTCTGTGTTTTTTTCTTCTTTTAGTTTTCTTGTTTAGGAGTTTTCTTGTTTTTACTAGGCTGTATTTTCCCTCCTTGTATTGGGTTTTCCACCTATAATTCGTTGTAGTGCTGGGTTTGTGGTCAGATATTGTGTGAATTTTGATTTGTCTTGAAATATCTTTGTCTCTCCATCGATGGTGATTGAGAGTTTTGCTGGGTATAGCAGCTTGGGCTGGCATTTGTGCTCTCTTAAGGAGTGCATGATGTCTGTCCAGGCTCTTCTAGCTTTCATAGTCTCTGTTGAGAAATAGGGTGTGAGTCTGATTGGTCTGCCTTTATATGTTACCTGACCTTTTTCCCTTACTGCTTTTAGTATTCTTTCTTTACTTTGGGCACTTGATGTTTTTACTATTATGTGTTGGGAGGTATTTCTTTTCTGGTCCAACCTATTTGGAGTTCTGAAGGCTTCTTTTATGCTTGTGGTCATCTCATTCTTGAGGATAGAGAAGTTTTCTTCTATGATTTTGTTGAAGATATTTACTGTGCCTCTTAGTTGATACTCTTCTCCCTCTTCTATTCCTATTATCCTTAGGTTCGGTCTTCTCATTGTGTCTTGTATTTCCTGGACATTTTGGGTTAGGAGCTTTTTGTTTTTTGCATCTTCTCTGGCTGTTTTGTCTATGTTTGCAATGTTGTCTTCTCCCCCGAGATTCTCTCCTCGATCTCTTGTAATCTGTTGGAAATGCTTGCTTCTGTGACTCCTGATTTCTTTTTTTGGTGTTCTGACTCTAGGGTTATCTCTTTTAGCGCTTTCTTTATTGTGTCAATTTCTGTTTTAATTTCCCTCTTCCATTCCTTTATTTCTTTGGTTCTGTTTTCATCTCGTTCTTTGAGTTCTTTGAGTGTTTTTCTTGTTTCTTCTTTAAAAGCTTCTGAATCTTTTTGCTTTTCCTCCCTTTCTTGTTTAAGTAACTCTATCAGCATCTTGAGGCTTGATTTCAGGTCTGTGTCTTCTTTCTCTGGAGTGTTTGGAATTCCGATGTTTGCTACTATTGGAGAGCTGGGTTCTGGTGTTGCTAGATTGTCTTGGTTTCCTTGGGATATACTCTTTCTCTTTCCTCTTGCCATTTTGTTGTCAGTGATATGTTCTTGCCTTTCCCTTGTATCTGGTCTGTGTCCCTGGTACACTTTCCGTGTGTACGCCGCAGAGATCTATCTACTCCCCGGCAGCCCAGGTTCCGGGTGGCAGCTGGGCCAGGCTCCGCTCTGCGTACTGAAGTTGCGTCCGTGTGGGAACAGACGTTCCTAAGATCTGTTCCTGGTCACAGATGCTCAGCCTCTCCTAGCCACATTTCCGGCTGGCAGGTGGGCCAGGCTCTGCTCTGTGTCCTGAAGTCGTCTCAGGGTGGGAACAGAAGTTCCTAAGATCTGTTCCCAGTCACTGGATCGGGGAGGACAGGGCAGGTCAGGGCAGGGGGTGCCCTTTCCGTGTGCACTCCGCAGAGATCCCTCTGCTCCCCCGCAGCCTAGGTCTCCCACTCACCAGTTGCTCAGCCTGTACGAGCCGCCTTTCCGGCTGGCAGTTGGGACAGGCTCCGCTCTGCGTCCTCAAGTTGTCTCCAGGTGGGAACAGAAGTTCCTAAGATCTGTTCCAGGTCGCAGTTTCTCAGCCTGTACGAGCCGTCTTTCCGGCTGGCAGTTGGGCCAGGCTCCACTCTGCGTACTGAAGTCGTCTCTGGGTGGGAACAGAAGTTCCTAAGATCTGTTCCAGGTCACTAGATCGGGGAGGACAGGGTAAGTCAGGGCAGGGGGTGCCCTTTCCGTGTGCACTCCACAGAGATCCCTCTGCTCCCCCGCAGCCTAGGTCTCCCACTCACCAGTTGCTCAGCCTGTTCGAGCCGCCTTTCCGGCTGGCTGTTGGGCCAGGCTCTGCTCTGTGTCCTGAAGTCGTCTCAGGGTGGGAACAGAAGTTCCTAAGATCTGTTCCCAGTCACTGGATCGGGGAGGACAGGGCAGGTCAGGGCAGGGGGTGCCCTTTCCGTGTGCACTCCGCAGAGATCCCTCTGCTCCCCCGCAGCCTAGGTCTCCCACTCACCAGTTGCTCAGCCTGTTCGAGCCGCCTTTGCTGCTCCCTTGTTCATTTTCTGTTTCCCTGATCTGTGCATTGGTGAGAGTGGGGTATTAAAGTCTCCCACTATTATTGTGTGGGGTGAAATGTATTTTTTGAGCTTTAGTAGGGTTTCTCTTGTGAATGTGGGTGATTTTTTATTTGGAGCATATATGTTAAGGATTGAGAGTTCATCCTGACAGATTTCCCCAGAAATGAGTAAAAAGTGTCCTTCCTTATCTTTTTTGATAACTTTTGGTTGGAAATTTACTTTATTCGATATTAGAATAGCCACTCCAGCTTGCTTCTTGGAGCTGTTTGCTTGGACGTTTTTTTTCCCACCCTTTTACTCTGAGATAGTGTTTGTCTTTGTCTCTGAGATGGGTTTCCTGTATGCAGCAAAAGGCTGGATTTTTTTTATGTATCCAGTCTGATAGTCTATGTCTCTTTATTGGGGAGTTGAGACCATTTATGTTAATAGATATCAAGGAATAGTTGTTTCTGTTTCCTGCTATTATTGCTTTTTTGTGTTGAGTTGTGTCTGTGTTTTTTTTTTCTTTTAGTTTTCTTGTTTAGGAGTTTTCTTGTTCTTACTAGGCTGTATTTTACCTCATTGTATTGGGTTTTCCACCTATAATTCGTTGTAGTGCTGGGTTTGTGGTCAGATATTATCTGAATTTTAATTTGTCCTGTAATATCTTCGTCTTTCCATCGATGGTGATTGATAGTTTTGCTGGGTATAGCAGCTTGGGCTGGCTCTTGTCCTCTCTTAAGGAGTGCATGATGTCTGTCCAGGCTCTTCTAGCTTTCATAGTCTCTGTTGAGAAATCGGGTGTGAGTCTGATTGGCCTGCATTATATGTTACCTGACCTTTTTCCCTTACTGCTTTTAGTATTCTTTCTTTGCTTTGGGCACTTGATGTTTTTACTATTATGTGTCGGGAGGTATTTCTTTTCTGGTCCACCCTATTTGGAGTTCTGAAGGCTTCTTTTATGCTTGTGGTCATTTCATTCTTGAGGGTAGGGAAGTTTTCTTCTATAATTTTGTTGAAGATATTTACTGTGCCTCTTAGTTGATACTCTTCTCCCTCTTCTATTCCTATTATCCTTAGGTTCGGGCTTCTCATTGTGTCTTGGATTTCCTGGACATTTTGGGTTAGGAGATTTTTGTTTTTTGCATCTTCTCTGGCTGTTTGTCTATGTTTGCAATGTTGTCTTCTGCCCCAGAAATTCTCTCTTCGATCTCTTGTAATCTATTGTAAATGCTGGCCTCTGTGACTCCTGATTTCTTTTTTTTGTTGTTCTGCCTCTAGAATTATCTCTTTTAGCGTTTTCTTTATTGTGTCAATTTCTGTTTTAATTTCCCTCTTCCATTCCTTTACTTCTTTGGTTCTGTTTTCCTCTAGTTCTTTGAGCTCTTTGAGTGTTTTTCTTGTTTCTTCTTTAAAAGCTTCTGAATCTTTTTGCTTTTCCTTTCTTTCTTGTTTAAATATCTCTATCAGCATCTTGAGGTATGATTTCTGGTCTGTGTCTTCTTTTTCTGGAGTGTTTGGAATTCCGGTGTTTGCTGTCATGGGAGAGCTGGGTTCTGGTGTTGCTAGATTGTCTTGTTTTTTTGGGGGGATATTCTTTTTCACTTTCCTCTTACCATTTTGTTGTCAGTGATATGTTCTTCCCTTTCCCTTTTATCTGGTCTGTGTCCCTGGATCTCCACTGGTCCAGGTGTCAAATGGGCCGAGCGCTGCTCTATGCCTCAGAGTCGTCGGGTGCGAACAGATGTTCTAAATTTCTGTTCCCAGTAGCTGGATCAGGTAAGGCAGGGCAGGGCAAGGCAGGGGGTGCGCCTTCCAAGTGCACTCCGCAGAGATCTCTCTGCTCCCCTGCAGCCTAGGTGTCCCACTCCGAGCTGTAGTCTTAACCACTGAGCCATCCACTCATGGGCCTTGGGAACTGAACTCCATCTTCAGGCTTGGTTAAATGTATGTCTCCCCACTGAGCCACCTTGTCAGTCCTGTTTTCTTGATGTGACAGGAGTTGAATCAAGTATTTCATTTCATTTTTACAGATGTAATTATTTCTCTTACTCAGGTTCCTAAATTAGCACAGTACTACCAGAATGAATGTACATGTACCCCTCTACACACACACGCTTACATCCATAAAGTAATTTATTGGAATGGCTTACAGGCTATAGAAATGTTCAACTATGAATGGGAAGTCTAGGATTCTACTGGTTGCTAGTTACACAAGGAAGGGTGTTTCTTCTGGACTTCTGTGTTAGCTGGAATCCTGAAGAAGTATGCTCCAATAAATATATTGCCAAATGAAGCACAAGCAGTTATAATAATAATAATAATAATAATAATAATAATAATAATAACACCAACAACTACAAAACTTTCCTTCTTTCACACTCCTTATATAGGATTCCAGCAGACGTATGGTCAAGACTACAGGTGTGCCCCAATATCTGGATTAAAGGCAGGTGTGGATCTGGGTATACCCATGTGTCATCCCACCTCAAATCTGGATCAAAAACTTGTTTCTCCCACAATCAAGATCTGGGTCACAGGTACGCCCTTTATTCCTTTTTTTTTTTTAGATTTATTCATTTATTATATATAAGTACACTGTAGCTGTCTGCAGACACTCCAGAAGAGGGCGTCAGATCTCATTACAGATGATTATGAGCCATCATGTGGGTGCTGGGAATTGAACTCAGAACCTCTGGAAGAGCATTCAGTGCTCTTAACCACTGAGCCATCTCTCCAGGCCCTGACCTTTAGTTCTTGATTGTAGTTCCTTTCAAGTTGACAATGGAGAATAGCCATCACAGTATTTAAAGTAAAGTAATCAAACTACCCCAGCTTTAGATCTAACATGTTTGTTTTCATCATTGTTATCAAATTTTAACATTTTACTATTTAATGTTTGCATTTTAAAGGCCTATTATGAAATAGAGTAGGTAAATGTTCCAAATTCATCAGGAAAGTGGGTAAGTTGACTTGTATCAGGTTTCAGAATTTCATTTAGATGTTTATAAGATCTACCATAGAGGCTCTTTTTTAAAGATGATTTCATATAACAATATTAATTATATTCTCAGATTAATTTGCATCAAAAGCAGTGTGTTCAATCCATTATTATTACTGATAATTTTCTTAACCATTGTGTAAGTCCGGTGTGTTCTGTAAGGACACATTTTAATTGACTTTCACCTGGGTGCCAGGTGCTAAGGAATGACATAAGACTTCATGAATGCCTGGCAGGACAAGTGTTTTAGCACTGAGCTTCATCTCCAGGCAATAACTTCATAACCCAACTCATATTCTCAATATGGGGAGGTATTATTCATGAACTCAAGTAAACTGAGATGATTACAAGTACATTTATGTGAAAAGCAATAAAAATACATTTTTAAAATATGTCATCAGGTTGGAGAGGTGGCTCAACTATAAAGAGTAGGTGCTCTTCTTTCCGAGGACCACAGTTTGGTAGCAGTACACACATTGGGTACAGTGGTTCACAACTGTAGGTAGCTCCAGTTCCAGAGGCATTTGATGTTCTCTTCTGAACTCTCCAGGTCCCAGGACACACATGATGCACAGACATACATACAGAGAAATCATGCATACACATTATAAAGGTCCAAACAATAAAAACAAACTGTTAAAATGAAAGAAAACATGACATCAGAATAAATGTTAAGATAATGCATTCTTGGGTTGTAATATGGAAATTAAAATCCAAACACTTAAACTGTAACCTCACCTTCTAAAATGCATACTTGTAATTAACAAGCATCTTCATGTATCATATTTATGCATACATATAGCTCCCCATTGCTTCCTCTTCCTATATAGGTGTGCACCAGTATTATTGTTTAACCTATTGTGAAGGCAATAAAGGCCACTGGAACAATGATAATTATCCTAATTTGTCAGGAGGGGAAACTGTGCAGAGTTTAGTTAGAGCAGTGAGTGAGCTTTAGGGATGTGTGTTACAAACAAACATCACCAAATGTGTGTATTGACCCTCCTTCCACAAAGGATAAGACATGGTGTGTCCACTTCCAGCACATCAATCAGTTGTGAAGCCATGGGAAGTATGCACTCTGTATATATGTGTGATGGAGAGGTTTATACAGTTTGAGAGATCATGAACTCTAGGTCACAGTTTGGAGACAATAAAAGTATCACATTCTGTCTCCTTTTGTCCTTAGTTTCCACCCTACATTAAAGAGGACTGGATTCCAAGGTCTAGATGTGTTCTAGTATGTGGGGACCATGGGATTCCTTCCCTTGTCTTGGTATCAAATTTTGCTGAGGCAAAACAATGACATTACAAATGTTAGTGGCCCAGGATTTAGAGTTACCTAAAGTGAATTGAAAACCTTTGACATTTAGTTAGCACATCCTCGATCACTACCAAATGCTTATTTCCCAGATTAATTAAATGTACAAATCTTTTATTACACTAAATTTAATGAAAGGGATAATAAAACTGGAATAATGCATAAACCTACACTTTACTAAAATAATGGTTGAGTTATTCATTAAAATTAATTGTAAATTTCCCTGTACTTCACCAGTTCTAAATTAATATAGGTCATTTAAACTTCAGAGTGAAGACACATATCAAATGGTCTTCATTAGCTAAGATAAATATAAAAACTAGAACACATTAAACACTTTCATTGATGACTATAACATGGTACATATGCAATTGAAGGCCCCATAGGGTTTACTCTGAAATCATTAGGTTCATTTTTAAACATTAAGTACTTTAGAACATGGGTTTTCTTTTGAAGATATTTCCTTATAGTTTTATGATATTTGGATATACATAAGAGAAATGCAACAGTATTGTGTGGAATACATTTATCTATACATGGCTGAATAGCTCTAGAAGAAGAAAGAAAGAATCATGAGGATGAGAAAATATGAATATGCAAATCCCAGTACCAGCTCTGGCGACATCTGCTTCCTTACCGTGGGTAATTTCTTCAGACTTACTCAGTAGCCTTTTGACAACTGTCTGATTTCCTGTTCATAGCACTCACTAGCAGAATAGACATTCCCAATCATTTCTTCAGTCAGCATTAGAGAACAAAGGACCTTTGGTGCAGTGTTGGATGTACAGTATCAGCTCATGGTCTGATACAGGAACTGAACAGTATCCACAAGCAGAACAGAGGATGTGTGCAGCTATGATGGCCGTCACGGCCCTCTGACCACCTACTAGGCTATTGCACATCTCTATTAATCTCCTATCTGATGTCCACTTCCTTTTGTGGTCACATGCCATACAACCAGATAGATTTTACATCATCATCATTATTCTGTCCCCTGGATTTCAGTGATTCAGATGCCAAAGAGCAGCTGATCCAAATACATGGCCCATGAGCCCAGTAGTGAAGAAAAGGGGACTCCAGAGAGTTCTCATGAACTAGTGGGAACCAACAAAAGACTGTTTCCTCCATGGGAGGGATCAAGGTAATTGGATCATATGCTTGTCCACTTAACACAATGTCAGATCAAGGTTCATACTTCCTTGGTACCGTTATAAGTGAACTTTTTTTTCTGCTGAAGAAATTATTTAAACGTGAACTTTGATCATCCAAGAGGCTTGAGTCTCAGCTCCTGATCGCCCCCTAGAAAGGGAGGCAAACCTGACTATCCGCAGCCCCATCCATGCTGTCCCCAGCCTTGCAATGCCATTTCCCCAACCTCAGCTCCACCTGGGCCTGATGTTACTAACCCTCTAAATACACATTATAATTAATTTCCCTTGATGTTTTCAATTTCTTGTAGGTCTGCCACATTTTATAGTGCACAAAATTTCCTGTTATTAATATTGTATTTTTCCTTAAAATAGATTATTTTTGGATAGGAGAAACAACATAAAAATCCATAAAATCTCTAAAAAGGAAACCATGAAGCATCCAGAAAGATATTGTACAGATTCATAATCATACGTAAAGGTCTTAAGTAGACCCTTTAAAGTTGTAAGAATTCAACGTGCATCATTGTTTCATCATGTAGGCCCCGACCACAGGCCTGAACAGCAGGTGGATGTAGCTCAGTGGTATAGCACATGCTTTGCATGTATGGGGTCCTGGGTTCGATTCCCAGCATCTCCAAGCTGATGTTTCCTTTTCTGCACCCTGGATTTTCTTCACAAAATGTCCCTGTTCTTTAACTTTCTGTTCTGAGCCCATATGCGCTTCCGTAATATTAGATAAATCACTCATCAATGGCTATGATATCTTTAGTTAATATTTGATCTACTAATTGTGGCAACATTTAATAAGACTTCTGTAGTCAGGTGGGTCAGATAAAAAAACCTCATATATGACCATGACAACACAGTTCCCCTATATCCTCAATGACCTTTCCATGGAGACCTCCACAGTCTGATGAATACAGCATGGTTATGACTCTATTAAAATGTTTTGTTCACAGCCTAAGTGAAGCTCGGTCATCATGATGGTGGCAGTTTCCTAGTGCGTATGTTTGTCAGGTGATAGGAAACAAGGGTGAGTGAGTTCTGCTGAGAGACTAAGGAAGGGGAACTGGAAGAAGAATTTCTAGTTCCTGAGCAGGGAAAGAGACAGATAGACAGAGAGGAAGCATGTTGATTGTCATGGAAACCACAATTCTCTGTGCAGACCCTTATCAATGGTGACCTAGGTGATGCAGGGAAAGGAGCATTCTCTGTAGACCAGGTTATGGGTTCCCAGACGTGAGCACTTGGATCTCCCTGAGGGTGGAAGACACAGATGCAGGGATCCCAGTCCCGTGTGGTCTCACTCCCACTTCAGGATTTGTGTCCATAGTGTCCTCTCCAGAAAGAGAGAGACTTGGGGCATTGTGTGTCCTCAGAGGAAGCTGTCCTATACCTTATGCACAGGTGTCATTAGTGGAAGGGGGATAGAGGAGGGTGATGTAGGAGTTAATATGGTGTGTGTTCTCTGATTCTATTTTGCACTCTGTGAAACACGGTTAAGAGGTAGGACATCAAGTAGAAATTTCTAAACAGTCATCTATGATTTTCATGTATAGATGTCTAAGATCATTATTTTACTATTTTCAGTTGGCTAGAGGTCTTTCTTTTTCTTTCTTTACTATTTGTTTTTGTTGTTGGTTTTGTTATTCTTTTTTGCCTTATTTTTATAATTTTTTTATTAAATCTGCAGTTTTGCTTTATTTTGAGACAGTATTTCTTGGTGTTGTCTGCTCATATTCCCATTCTATACTTTGATCTTCAGAGTGTCCCGGTATTGATGAGTGCAATTCATTGAGTTATCATCTGATGCCTCTGGAGAATTTCCTGACTCTGAACTTTTCACTCTGAGACTGTGTATAGGACACAGAAAGGGAGGGTATCTGGGAAGGTATTGATGAATGGATAGAGTCACATTTCCACTGTCTGTGTGCATTGCTGGCATTGCTGGGTCTGTTCAGGGTAATGTGATGAGCTAGAAACAAGAAAGGAGTGGCCTATACCTCCCACTGAAGTAGTCTGCTTTCACAATCCACCATCACTCCAACCCTCTGGGTTTATGTGCCTTCCCATCTGGCTCTCCTCTATGTCATGTGTTTAGTCCCTTTATGTGACCTTCCAGTGTGACAGAGAAGGGAGTGATCTCTGCATCCCAGCATCAGGAGCTCCTTGAGAAGAATGCAGTGTGCTGTGATGTCTCCAAGAACAAAAGGGTGAGAAGAACTTGATGATGCTCTGGGTAGGTGAGTTCCCTTCCTCTATCCTTGTGTGCTCAGTAAGTTAACCAAATTCTGTCTCTTATTCATGAGCAGACTTTGGAGGTAAATGTGATTCCTTATGTAAATGCTCCCTCAAATCTCAAACAGATGGACTAAGGCACTTTGGAGGAATTCCTTAACATTAGGTGTCCCAGAAATCTAGGGTAGGTGTAGGAATAGAGACCCTCAAATGTGGTGTGTGCTTGATGTCTAGATCTTTCTGTGTCATTGTTAATATTGTTTCTGCACAACTTCCATGTTTAGCTGAGACTTTGTGGTAAACTGTATCACGCTACTAGAGGGTAGAACTTGTAGCCTCCCTCCCAAGGTAACTTTGGAACTGCTTATGGAAGACACACACACACACACACACACACACACACACACACAATTTAATTTTAAATTTCCTTGGCTATCCCTATGTCTGGCCTCTTCTGAACCTTCTCCTGCTACCCCAGGCCCACTCATCTAAGTGGCCAGTTGAAACTGACCTGAAAGTCACACGGCTCCTTGGTTTATCTCCTGCACCTCCTGTGTCCATCTGTCTCTCACCCCCAAGTTATGGAGATTCCTTCCTCCTCCCCTCTGTGTCCTATGATGTGGCAACTCTAAGGGTCCCACCGTCCTCCTGTTGCCTGGCATCCTTATTGATCAATCAAAACCTAATTGGGGACAAGACCTTTAAAGTTTGGACTCACAAACTTCAGACTGAGTCAAAGAATTAGAATTATCTCTAACACATGGTGTAATACTAAAGTCTCCAGTAATATAACCTGTATCTTTAGAGGTCCACAAGAGCCTTCTTCAATAATTTATTATATATATATATATATATATATATATATATATATATATATATATATATATATATATATATATATATACCAGCAAATGCACCACAGTGTTCACAGCACTATACACCACAGTGCACAACAGAACTTATCTTTCTATCTTCAATCATTAAAAAAATTATACGACAAGATTGAAAAATTTGCACTGTCCTGCTGTGGGAAATATTAAAGAAAACAACATTCTGTGCCATTGCCTTCTAGGCACTGGCCAGTGGTCATGGTGTGTTTCTACATAGCAGACAGCCCAACAGCATTTTCTCTTTAGCCAAAACCTGTCCCACTGTGTTCTTAATATTCTTGCTTTCTTCATTTTGAGACTAGATTGTTTTCTCCTGAAATGAATAACATACAAATTCCATTCCCACACTAAATTGTAAGTTATCAGTGATTCACAGAGACTAGATGCAGATCCTGGCAGGCTGAACAATGCTGCTTCTGTCTCCCTGCCTTTAAAAAGGCTGTTAATGAATTGTACACACCTGCTGTGATGTAGCATTGTGGTAGAGTAGTGATTATATATGACAGTTACTCTGGATTCGACTCCCAGCATTCGAGAGCTTCGTTGTTTTCTGTCTTGGTTTTGGTTCTCTGCAAGACGTACCAGAATTTGATTTTATACAATGAGGGCTTATATGCATGGGTAATTATTGTTCAACAAGCTAGTCTATGACCATGACAACAATGTTCGTCTATGATCAATAAAATATTTCCATGAGACATGCGCAGTCTGGTGAATACAGCGTGGTTATGTCATGAGGAACATGTGCTGTTCACAGATTGAGAGAAGTTCAGTCTTCATGCTGGTGACAGTTTCCTAGTGAGCATGTTTCAGAAGCTCAGTCTTCATGCTGGTGGCCGATTCCTAGTATGTTTCTCAGGTGACAGAAAACAAGGGTGAGTGAGTTCTTCTGTGAGAGTAAGGAAGGAAGGACTGGGAGAAGAATTCCTAGTTACTGAGCAGAGGGAGGGTGGTTGGGAGAAGGAGAGGGAGGGAGAGAAAGACAGAAACAGACAGAGAAACAGAGGGAGGGAGGAGAGCAAGCTTGGTGGTTGTCATGGGAACCTTTGTGCAGACCCTTTTCAATAGTGATGCACAGAATGGAGCATTGTCTGTAGACCAGCTTATGGGTACCCAGAGGTGAGCACTTGAATCTCCCTGAGGGTGGAAGACACAGATGCTGGAATTCAGACCTGAGTGGTCTCACTCCCACTTCGGGATTTGTGGCCAGAGTGTCCTCTCCAGAAAGAGAGAGAGACTTGGGGCACTGTGTGTCCTCAGAGGGAGCTTTCCTGTCCCTTGATGCACAGCTGACATTACTGGAAGTGGGGATGGGAAAGAGAATATATTGTGTGCTCTCCGGATCCATTTCCCACTGTGTGAAATGGGGAAGAGAGGTAGGGCATTAAGTAGAAAATTCTAAACATTCATCTATGATTGTCCTGTATAGATGTCTATGATCATTATTTAAACATGCAGTTCGTTAGAGAACCTCTCTCTCCCTCCTCTCTGTCTCTGTCTCTGTCTCTCTTTCTCTCTCCCTCCTTCCTCCCTAGTCCTCTTTCTTTGTTCTCCTCCTCCTCCTTCCACTTTTTAGTCTTTTTGTAGTTTGAAGTTTGGTTTTTTTAGGAAACATTGTTTGAGTGTGTCCTAGATGTCTTAGAACTAAAAGTTTTATGATGATGAGATGACAATTGTGGTATACCTGTGGGCTCAGGATATATTGGACATTTTATGTTGTAATCTATTGTGGTACCCTTTGTAAAGAATTACTTGAGGAGGGGGACCACATAGGTGCAGGAAGGAATGTTCTGCCAAGCAGGATCCATTCTCTGGCTGATTGTTCTACTCAGACAGCTACCAGAACAAAAATAAATCATCTGATTTCTGGGAAAAGTTCCTTACTGTGGGAAACAGAAGCCTATGCTGAGATCTGTGTAAAATGGGGTTACTCAGGCTAAAGGAATTTCTTAATTCTATCAACACCGGGCTATAGACCATTTAACCTTAAAAATTAAGACACGTAATAAGTGGTCCTCATTAGCTATTATAAATATAAAAATTAGAATACAGCAAAAATGTACATTGATGACTATTTATAACATGATACATAAGCTATTGAAGGCCCCGTAGGGTTTGTTCTGAAAACATTAGCTTCCCTGCTCAAGCATTAGGCACTTCAGAACATGAATTTCAGGTAAAGATATTTTCTTATAGTTTTATGATATTTGGATATACCTAAGAGAAATGCAACAGTATTTATTGGAATACATTTATCTATAGATGGCTGAGTACCTTTAGAAGAAGAAAGAAGAATGAGGAGGAGAAAATATGAATATGCAAATCCCAGTACCAGCTATGGCTACATCTGATTCCTTATTATGGGAAATTTCTTCAGACTTACACAGCTGCCTTTTGACATCTTTCTGATTTACCTACTTTCTTTCCTGTTCAGAGCACTCACTAGTAAAATAGACTTTCCCAATCATTTCTTCAGTCAGCATTGGAGAACAAAGGACCTTTGGTGCAGTGTTGGATGTACTGTATCGGCTCATGGTCTGATACAGGAACTGAACAGTATCCACAAGCAGAACAAAGGAGGTGTGCGGGTATGATCCTGTCTCTAATTCATGAGCAGACTTGGGAGGTTAAATGTGATTCCTTATGTAAATGCTCCCTGACATGTCAAATTGATGGAGGCACTTTGGAGTAATACTTTAACATTAGGTGTCCCATAAATCCAGAGCAGGTATTAAAATGGAGGCCCTCAAATGTGGTGTGTGCTGGATTTACAGATCTTTCTGTGACATTGTTAATATTGTGTCTTCACAACTTCTGAAGGTAGCTGAGACTTTCTGCTAAACTGTATCACTCTCCCAAAAGGTAGCAAGTCCAGCCCCTCTCCCAGGTAATCTTTGAAACTGAGTCTTGAAGATAAACACACACACGCATACACACACACACACAGAGGGTAGCATTTCAGCCCCTCTCCCAGGTAATCTTTGAAAATGAGTCTTGAAGATGCACACACACACACACACACACACACACACACACACACAAACATACACACACACAATTTTAAATTACCTTGGCTACCCCAAACCTTCCTGTTCCACCCCAGGCCCACTCATCTAAGTGACCACTTGTCACTGACCTGAAAGTCACACGGCTCCTTGGATTTCTCTCCTGCACCTCCTGTGTCCATCCATCTCTCACCCCCAAGTTATGGAGATCCTTCCTCCTCCCCTCTGTGTCCTATGAGGTGTCCTGTAAGGGTCCTATACTGTCTCTCATTGCCTAGTCATTAAATACTGACATCTTTATTAATCAATAAAATCCCTATTTGGGATAAGGACCTTTACCTTTTTTACTCACATATTCCAGACTGAATCAAATCATTAGAATTATTCCTAACACTCTGTGTAATACTAAATTCTCCAATTCATGTCAACTATGTCTTTATAATTTCACATGAGCCTTCTTCAATAATGTTATCATTTATATATTTGTATATTTATGTATATATATACATATATATATATATATATGATCAAGCCATATTACAACATACCACTCCACAGCACACCAAAACACAGCATACCACAATTCACCACACCACAAACACCACAGAGAACAACAGCACCTAATCTTCCTTCAATCACTAAAAAAATGATTCAAAGAGAAGATAATATTTGAACTATCTTGTGTGAAATATTAATAGAAACAACAATCTGTGCCATTGCCTTCTAGGCACTGGCCGGAGGTCATGGTGCGTCTCTCTTGAGCAGACAGTACAAAACAGCATTTTCCCTTTACCTAAACCTGGTAGACCATGTTTTTAATATTCTTACTTATTTGTCTTGAGACTAGAGCCTTTTCTCCTAAAATAAATAACATCAAAATCCCATACCTACAGAAAATTGTAAGTTGTCAATCTTTCAGAAAGATGTGATTCAGATCCTGGCAGGCTGAAAAATGTAGCGACATGATGTAGCAATACTGCCTCAGGTGGCCTGCTTTGAGGAGGTTGTTAATGAGTCCTAGGCAGCTGCAGTGATGTAGCTCAGCGGTAGCGCGTCTGTTCTTCATGCCTGTGGTCAGAGGTTCGACTCCCAGCTTCCTGAGGTTTCTTTTGGACTTGGATCTTAGCGAAATCTCTCACACTTAGACTTTATGCTATGAGAGCATATATGCATTGGTAATTAGTGATCAAAAGCTGGTCTATGGCCATAACAACAATGTTCGTCTATGATCAATACAATATTTCCATGAGAACTCCGCAGTCTGGAAAATCCAGTGTTGTTATGACACGAGGAATATGTGCTGTTCACAGCTTGAGAGAAGCTCGGATTTCATGCTGGTGGCAGTTTCCTAGTTGGTATATTTCTCAGGAGATAGAAAACAAGGGTGAGTGAGTACTGCTGAGAGACTAAGGAAGAGGCACTGGAAGAAGAATTCCTAGTTACTGTGCAGAGAGAGGGAGGGACAGAGGGAGGGAGGGACAGAGAGACAGAGAAATTTTATGGACAAATGGATTTGCCCTGTGTCCTCTGTGTGTGCCTGCATGTGTGTGTTCCTCTTTAGACTCACACTAGCTTCTATAGCGCCATCATCTTCATATTCACCTTGGACCAGGACTGTGTTGCAATCTCAGGTTTAGATTAGATTTGCCTAAGACGTGAATTTTATATTCCATGAAAATAAACAGAGGAGAAACGATCTCCCGAATTCCAGAGTAAGGAAGGTCCCATCAAGTCCTGTTCACAGCCTGTTTTCCCCTCTATCAGGCCTGACTCAAACGATGTAGTTCTCCTTAGAGCCACCGGGTGGCAGAAATCTATAAGCTCACATTTGAATTAAAAGGGCTCTTGTTTTAGAGAGAAGCCAATATCCCCCAATTTAATGTATTTCTGTTGTGTTTGCAAATTTCACAGGTGTGCTAGAGCAGTTTTATTTATGGATCAGCACAAATCTAGTGATCAACAACTCACTTCATCTCTGCTTAGTGTAAAGTTTGCAGTTCAAAATGTATATACAGGAGTATTTCATGTATAATATGGTATTCACACTTGGATTGACTTCTGTGGCACTCAGCTGAGATTCCCTAAGGTTCCAAGCCCTCTGTGAAAGGCTATGGTATGACAGCCCAGATCCCTCCCTGCAGGACACCTTCATTCCTGGACAACCATCACCATTGGTTGTATTATGCTCCCTGGTGACTTCCAAGGGCATCCTGCTGATTGTGGTCTGTTTTACAATTACTCTCCTATGGCTTATCATTTTTACTGGAAAAATAAAATCATTCTGTTCAAGATGGTTTATGTCCCATGTTTGTGAGTGTGTGTGTGAGTGTGTGTGTGTGTATGTGTGTGAGTGTGTGTGTGTGTGTGTGTGTGTGTGTGTGTGTGTGTGTGCAGTGCATGTGGATGGTTGCATTCAGGTGAAGGCCACAAGAGGACATTGGGAGACTTACTCTATCACTTTCTGATTCATGCATTTGTGAATATGTTTCTCACTGTGTTTGGAAAAAGGTTGGATACCCAGTAATCCATCTCCTCAGCAGTGGGTCACAGTGTCAAGTGTCACTATGGCCAGCATTTAAGGTAAGAATTAGGGTAAAGGTTAAAATATATGTTGGTTTAAAATAAAGTAAATCTGCACTTGCTGGCGTTTTATGTTACCCTTGAAGAAAGCCCTTCTGTGGATGAACTTCGAAAGGCTTTTGCAATGTGTGATTGCAGGTTGAGGAAGGAGAATGGGTGATAATATAGTGAAACTGAAGGTTATAAAAGTCTGGCCCTAATAAGCACATTTGCTGTTTCTTACATGTTAGGTCTTCAGGAAACCATGCATCATTATAACTGTAGGCTACTTTGTATTATCCTGCTGTGTTTCTAGACTCAATAACTAAGGCAATCTCGATGTGAAGGGTCAGGATATAGGTTCATATCTTGTTTGGCTTCACTGTCACCTGACTTTTTAATTTGCCCCTTTCCTCCTAGAGAAATATGCAAGTTCAGAAGGAGGATATCCTTTAGTCAGGGTAAGTAGGTGCTATGGTGTTTAATCAATAAAGTGTCTAACCAATCTATCCACAAGCAGCATATTCAGTCCCTCTACAGCTACTTAAGGGAAAGCACATCTTCTTAGATAACCCCTCTTCTACCATTCTATCTAAGATCTACCCCACAGTTACCTAGCAACAGCCAGGTATGCTCTGCCTCACAGCAACCTGGCAACAGTCAGGCATGTCTGGCACTATGCAAGAGGATGCATGCCCCCTCCTCTCTCTCATCATTTCTTGCTTCATGTTCCCTAGCTTATTGCCCTCTTACCCTCTTTCCCCTTTGTCCCTTCTCTCTTCATTCCCTTCCCCCTCTCTCCAAGTGCTCATGGTCAGCCTCTACTCTTCTTCTCCTCTACTCTACTCCTGATCTCTGTCTGCCCCTCTTACCCTGAGCATATTTTTCAGGATTCCACCTTACACAGCAGTCCAGATGAAAAATCCAGTCCTGTGTAACTAGCGACTAGTAAATTCTAAGACTTCCCATTCATATTTGGACATTACTTCAGCCTGTAAGTCATTCGAATAAATTACTTTCTGTATGTAAGTGTGTGGGGGGGTGGGTGTGTGTACATGCACATTCATTCTGGTAGTACTGTGCTACTTTAGGAACCTGAGTAAGAGAAATAATTATATCTGTAAAAATGAAATGAAGTATTTGATTCAACTCCTGTCTCATCAAGAAAACAGGACTGACAATGTAGCTCAGTGGGGAGACACACATGTAACCAGGTCTGAAGATGGAGTTCAGTTCCCAAGGCCCATGAGTGGATGGCTCAGTGGTTAAGAGTACTAACTGCTATTCCACATTCCTGAGTTCAATTCTCTGCAACCACATGGTTGGTGGTTTTAATCATATGGGGATCCAGCGCCCTCTTGTGAAATGCTGGTGTATGTGCAGATAGAGCACTCATGTAAAATAAATATTTAAAATTTTATATATATATATATATATATATATATATATATATATATATATATATATATATATATATATTAGGTTCAGCATTGTGTCATATGCAAGGATATCAAAACAAGCCTACACATTGTCTAACTGAATGCACGGAACAAAATCACTGTCATGAGGAAGGGGGAAGCTGGAAATTCCACAGAGAGAACAAATCAAATAAAAACCATAATTGGGGAACAGGAGAATCAGAAATCTTTAAAATCTGAAGATGCCTACTATTCTAAACACATGGGTAAAAATAAAATGAGAATTAGGCTATGGCTAGAAGAAAAGTTTGAAAAGATCATATCCAATAGAAAATTTCTTGATGCTTCACAAAGGCTTTTAAAATTCAAGCAGAAAACAGAAATTGAAAAATTTGGAATGTTTTAGATGTGCCATCCCTCACTGGGTCATTGAATAAGATTGTTCATTTTATAAGAGATTTATTAGCGCCATAAAGGCAGAGGGTGTGTAGACAGCAGCTTGGTGGGGCTTCTGAGGACAGTCAGGGTAAGGTGACACAGTTGATACCTCAGTAGATTACAACATAAAATTTCCAATTGCAACTGAGCCCACAGGTGTCCCACAATTGTCATCTCATCATCTTAAAACTTTTGGTTCTAAGACATCTAGGACACAGTGAAAATGTCTCAAAAAAATAAAACCTTAACCTACAAAAAGAAGAGTAAGAAGGGGAAGGAGGAGGAGGGGAAGGAGGACGAAAAGGAGAATGAGAATAAGGAGAGAGACAGAGAGACAGAGACAGAAAAGGAAATAGAGAGATAGAGAGAAAGATACAGACAGACAGATAGACAGACAGATAGGGAGTAGAGAGAGGTCCTGTATCCAACTGAATAATTAAATAATCATCTTAGACATCTATACAGGACAATCATTGACGACTTTTTAGAATTTTCTACTTGATGCCCTAGCTCTCATCACCATTACACACAGTGGAAAATGGAATCAGAGAGAAACACTGTATTCTCTCCTCCATCCTTCTCCTCCATCCCCCCTTCCAGTAATGTCAGCTGTACATCAAGGTACAGGACAGCTCCCTCTAAGGACACAGAGCACCCCGAGTTTCTCTCTTATTGGAGGAGACACAATGGCCACAAATCCTGAAGTGGGAGTGAGACCACGCGAGTCTGGGATCCCTGCATTTGTGTCTTCCACCCTCAGGGAGAATCAAGGGCTCACGTCTTGTAACTATTAAGCTGGCCTACAGAGAATGTTCATTTCCCTGCATCACCTAGGCCACCATTGAAAAGGGTCTGCACAAACATAAGAGTTTCCCATGACAAACAAACTTCCTTCTCAGTCTCTCTTCTCTCTGTCTCTGTCTCTCTGTCTCTCTCTGTCTCTCTATCTCTTTCCCTTCCTCCCTCCATACCTCCCTCCATCTCTCTGTCTCTATCCTACACTCACCCTCTCTGCTCAGTAACTAGAAATTTGTCTTCCAGTCTCTGTCTAATTGTTTGTATGTCCCTCTGTGTCTCTACTCAGTAACTAAGAATGCTCAGGCCGGTCCTCCCTTCCTATGTCTCTCAGCAGAACTCACTCATCCTTGTTTTCTATCACCTCAGAAATATACCCACTAGGAAACTGCCTCCAGCATGAAGACCGAGCTTCTCTCAAGCTGTGAAAAAAATGTATTACTGATGTCATAACCACGCTGTATTCACCAGATTGTGGAGGTCTCATGAAAATATTGTTTTGATTATAAATGAACATTGTTGTCATGGCCATACACTAGAGCATTTATCAATATTTGCCCATGCATATATGCTCTCATAGCAAAATTCAAGGTCTGGGACATCTTGGAAAAACCAATCCCAAAAGAGGAGCAGGATGCTGAGAATCGAACCCATGGTAACACACTTGCAAAGCAGGTGCTCTACCACTGAGCTACGGTCCTGCAGCTCACTGGAGTTCAATCACAGCCTAAATAAAGGGACAAGCCTGAAGCACCATTGCTACACTCCACTGCAGCCTTCTTCAGCCTTCCAGGATCTGTATCAGGACTTTGTCAATCATTGAGATTTTACACTTTACTGTGCTGATGGAATTTTCATCTAATTCATTTTAACAGAAAACAATCTACTCTCAACAAGAAGACAGTAACAATATTAACAACTTGAAATCGTTATAGTAAATGTAAAAATTATTTACAGAAAAATGCTATCACCAACAAAAACGTTAGGACAATGTGAGAAATACTGTCTAGTTTCAGACCTGCCTACTTCAAAGTCACCTCCCTTCAGCCTATGACCACTCACAGGAAGAGCTCAGGTTTGGTCCTATGCCCTTCCCCTTTCTGCTCATCTTTGTCTAATAGCTAATTCCTCCTTTTGTGAAATCGGTTTGTTCCTGTTATATTTTTTACATTTTCCAAAATGATTTCATGTGGTTATTATTGTCCGTTTTTTAGTTCTGATCCAGGCAGGTTGAAGAAGGCTGCGGTGGAGTGTAGAAATGGGGCTTCAGGCTTACTGCCTTCATATAGGCTAGGAATGTACGTTAGTTAGCGGCATGATTATAGCTCAGTGGTAGAGCGCCCGACTTTGTAAATGTATAGTACTGGGTTCGATTCTGAGCGTCCTGCAGCTTTTATTTCTTCCTCTTTTGGGATTGTATTTTTGCAAGATATTATAGACTTTTTCTTTACTCTATGAGGGCATATATGCATGGGCAATTATTGATCAACACGCTAATCTATTGCCATGACAACAATGTTCATTCATATTACAATAGTGTGTTGACTAATAATTGCCCATGCATGCATGCCTTCATAGCAAAATACAAAGTCTGGGACAACTTGCAAGAAACCAATCCCAAAATAGCTGCAGGTTGCTGAGAACCGAAAGCAGGACCCCACAATTACAAAGCGGGTGCTCAACCACTGAGCTATGGACCTGCTGCTTACTAGACTTCAATCACAGCCTATATGAAGGCAGCAAGCCTAAAGCACAATTGCTATACTCCACTGCATTCTTCTTCAGCCTGCCAGGATCTGCATCAGATCTGAATCAATGATTCAGAACTTACACTTTAGTTTGCGGATGGGATTCTCATCTTATTCATTTTAACAGAAAACAATCTACTCTCAACAGGAAGAAATTAACAATATTAACCACATGAAATCTTTTTGGAAAATTTAAAAATATTTACAGAAAAATGCAAACACCTGAAAAAAACTTAAGCCAATGTAAGTACCACAGTCGGGGGGACAGAAAAGGGCTCAGCGCATCTGCCACCCGGACCAGCCGTTCCTAAAGTTTTAAAGACTGCTGAGTAGGAGATCTGGGCAGCAAGGGAGCAGAGAGATCTCTGCTGAGTGTTCACGGAAAGCACACCCCCACTCTGCTTCCACCCGGCTGTTTTGGGGTGCAGAACAGGGCTCGGACAATCCGCCACCTGGACCAGTGGAGATCCAGGGTCATAGACCAGATACAAGGGAAAGGTAAGAACATATCACTGACAACAAGATGGCAAGAGGAAAGCGAAAGAGTATATCCCAAGGAAACCAAGACAACCTGGCAATACCAGAACCCAGCTCTCCCATAACAGCAAACATTGGAATGCCAAACACTCCAGAAAAGGAAGACGCAGACTTGAAATCATACCTCAAGATGCTGATAGAGTTACTTAAACAAGAAAGGGAGGAAAAGCAAAAAGATTCAGAAGCTTTTAAAGCAGAAACAAGAAAAACACTCAAAGAACTCAAAGAACAAGAGGAAAACAGAACCAAAGAGATGAAGGAATGAAAGAGGGAATTTAAAACCTAAATTGACACAATAAGGAAAACACAAAAATAGATAACCCTAGAGGTAGAACACCTAAAAAAGAAAGCAGGAGTCACAGAAGCAAGCATTTCCAATAAATTACAAGAGATGGAAGAGAGAATCTCGGGGGCAGAAGATAACATTGTAAACATAGACAAAACAGCCAGAGAAGATGCAAAAAACAAAAAGCTCCAAACCCAAAATGTCCAGGAAATCCAGGACACAATGAGAAGACCAAACCTAAGGATGATAGGAATAGAAGAGGGAGAAGAGTATCAACTAAGAGGCACAGTAAATATCTTCAACAAAATCATAGAGGAAAACTTCCCTACCCTCAAGTATGAGATGACCACGAGCATAAAAGAAGCCTTCAGAACTCCAAATAGGTTAGACCAGAAAAGAAATACCTCCCGACACATAATAGTCAAAACACCAAGTGCCCAAAGCAAAGAAAAAATACTAAAAGCAGTAAGGGAAAAAGTCAGGTAACATATAAAGGCAGACCAATCAGAATCACACCCGATTTCTCAACAGAGACTATGAAAGCTAGAAGAGCCTGGAGAGACATCATGCACACCCTAAAAGAGCACAAGTGCCAGCCCAAGCTGCTATACCTAGCAAAACTATCAATCACCATAGATGGAGAAATGAAGATATTTCAAGACAAATCTAAATTTACACAATATCTGACCACAAACCCAGCACTACAATGAATTATAGGTGGAAAACTCAACACAATGAGGGGAAATACGTCCTAGTAAAAACAAGAAAACTCCTAAGCAAGAAAACCAAAAGAAGAAAAAGACACAGACACAACTCAACCTACTAAAACAATAATAGCAGGAAACAGAAACCACTATTCCTTGATATCTATTAACATAAATGGACTCAACTCCCCAATAAAGAGACATAGGCTATCAGACTGGATACATAAACAAAATCCAGCCTTTTGCTGCATACAGGAAACTCATCTCAGAGACAAAGACAGACAATATCTCAGAGTAAAAGTGTGGGAAAAAACTTCCAAGCAAACAGCCCCAAGAAGCAAGCTGGAGTGGCTATTCTAATATCGAATAAAGTAAATTTCCAACCAAAAGTTATCAAAAAAGATAAGGAAGGACACTTTTTACTTATTACTGGGGAAATCTGTCAGGAGGAACTCTCAATCTTTAACATATATGCTCCAAATAAAAAAGCACCCACATTCATAAAAGAAACCCTACTAAAGCTCAAAAAATACATTTCACCCCACACAATAATAGTGGGAGACTTTAATATCCCACTCTCTCCAATGGACAGATCATGGAAAGAGAAACTGAACAAGGACACTGTAAAACTAGCAGAGACTTTGAACCAACTGGAATTAATAGATATCTACAGAACATGTCATCCTAAAGAAAAAGAATACACCTTCTTCTCATCACCCCATGGCACCTTCTCGAAAATTGACCACATAATTGGACACAGAACGAGGCTCAATCGATATAAGAAGATTGAAATACTCCCATGCATCCTCTCAGATCACCATGGTCTACGGCTGGTCTTTAACAACAACAAAGACAACAAAAAGCCCACATACACATGGAAACTAAACAACGCTCTGTTAAACAATAGCAGGGTGAAAGAAGAAATAAAGAAAGAAATTAAGGATTTTCTAGAGTTCAAGGAAAATAAAGACACAACATACCCAAAGCTAAGGGATGCAATGAAAGCAGTACTGAGGGGAAAACTCATAGCCCTAAGTGCTTCCAAAAAGAGACTGGAGAGAGCATACATCAGCAAATTGACAGAACAGATAAAAGCCGTAGAACAAAAGGAAGCAGATACACCCAAGAAGAGTAGACGGCAAGAAATAATCAAAATTAGGGCAGAAATAGACAAAAATAGAAACAAAAAGAACCACTGAAAAAATCAACAAAACAAAGAGCTGGTTCTTTGAGAAAATCAACAAGATTAATAAACTCCTAGCCAGACAAACTAGAGGGCAAAGAGAGAGTATACAAATTAACAAAATCAGAAAGGAAAGTGGAGACATAACAATAGAAACTGAGGAAATTCAAGAAATCATCAGATCCTACTACAAAAACCTATACTACACAAAGTTGGAAAATCTGGAGGAAATGGACAAATTCCTAGACAGATACAACATCCCAAAGTTAAACCAGGACCAAGTAAACCATCTAAATAATCCCATAACACCTAAAGAAATAGAAGAAGTCATCAAAAGCCTCCAACCAAAAAAAGTCAAGGTCCAGATGGGTTCAGTGCAGAATTTTATCAGACATTTATTGCGGATATAACACCAATACTCTCCAAACTATTCCACAAGATAGAATCAGATGGAATACTACCTAACTCATTTTTTGAGGCTACAATAACCCTCATACCAAAACCACACAAAGACCCTACAAGGAAAAAGAACTTCAGACCAATCTCACTTATGAACATTGATGCAAAAATACTCAACAAAATCCTTGCAAACAGAATCCAAGAACACATCAAAACAAACATTCACCATGACCAAGTAGGTTTCATCCCTGGGATGCAGGGATGGTTTAATATAAGGAAATTCATCAACATAATCCACCATATAAACAAATTCAAAGACCACAATCACATGGTCATCTCACTAGACCCTGAGAAAGCATTCGACAAAATCCAATATTCCTTCATGTTAAAAGTCCTGGAAAGAACAGGAATCCAAGGTCCATACCTAAACATAATGAAAGCAATATACAGCAAACCAACAGCCAACATCAAACTTAATGGTGGGAAACTTGAAGCAATCCCACTAAAATCAGGGACTCGACAAGGCTGCCCACTCTCCCCCTACCTATTTAACATACTACTGGAAGTCCTGGCTGGATCAATTAGACAGCAAAAGGAGATCAAGGGGATACAAATCAGAAAGGAAGAGGTAAAAACATCACTCTTTGCAGATGACATGATAGTGTATTTAAGTGACCCCAAAAATTCCACCAGAGAACTCCTACAGCTGATAATCAAGTTCAGCAAAGTGGCTGGATATAAAATTAACTCAAACAAATCAGTAGCCTCCTATACTCAAAGGACAAACATTTGGAGAAAGAAATTAGGGAAAAGGTACCCTTCACAATAGTCACAAAAACTATGAAATACCTTGGTGTGACTCTAACTAAGCAAGTGAAGGACCTGTATTACAAGAACTACAAACCTCTAAAGAAAGAAATGGAGGAAGATCTCAGAAAATGGAAAGATCTCCCATGCTCATGAATTGGAAGGATCAATATTTTAAAAATGGCCATCCTACCAAAAGCAATCTACAGATTCAAGAAATCCCCATCAAAATTCCAATTGGAAAAATCAATGTGCAATTTCATATGGAAGAACAAAAGAAGTAGAATAGCAAAATCCATCCTCAACAAGAAAACATCTGCAGGAATCACTATCCCTAACCTCAAGCTATATTACAAGGCAATTGTGCTGAAAACTGCATGGTACTGGTACAGAAATAGGCATGTGGATCAATGGAATAGAATAGAAGATCCAGAAATGAGCCCTCATGTATATGGTCAACTGATTTTTGACAAAGGAGCCTTAAACATTCAATGGAAAAAGGACAGCCTATTCAACAAATGGTGCTGGTCCAACTGGCACTCAGCATGCAGAAGAATGAAAATAGACCCTTTCTTATCTCCTTGTACAAAGCTCAAGTGTAAGTGGATCAAAGATCTCCACATTAAACCAGATACACTGAAACTATTAGAGGAGAAAGTAGGGAAAACCTTAGAACACATAGGCACAGGAGAAAATTTTCTGAACAAAACACCAATGGCTCAAGCTCTAAGGTCAAAGATTAACAAATCGGACTTAATGAGATTGCAAAGTTTCTGTAAGGCTAAGGACATTGTCAAGAAAACAAATCAGCAACCAACAGAATTGGAAAAGTTCTTTACCAACACCACACCTGATAGAGGCCTAATATTCAAGGTATACAAAGAACTCAAAAAGCTAGACACCAGAGAATCAAACAACCCTATTAAAAATGTGGTACAGAGCTAAAGAAAACTTTCTCAATTGAGGAATATCGAATGGCTGAGAAACATCTGAGGAAGTGCTCAACATTCTTAGCCATCAGGGAAATGCAAATCAAAGCAACCCTGAGATTCCACCTCACACCAGTCAGATTGGCCAAGATCGAAAACACTGATGACAACAGATGCTGGCGAGGTTTCTAAGAAAGAGGGATACTTCTCCACTGTTGGTGGGTTTGTAAACTGATACAACCACTCTGGAAATCAGTCTGGCGATACCTCAGAAAATTGGACATAGTACTACCTGAAGACCCAGCTATTCCACTTCTGGGCATATACCCCAGAGACACCTTAGTACACAACAAAGATATATGCACCACAATGTTCATAGCAGCTCTATTTATAATAGCCAGAAGCTGGAAAGAACCCAGATGTCCTTCAGTAGATGAATGGATACAAAAATTGTGGTACATTTACACAATAGAATACTACTCAGCCACCAGAAACAATGACTTAACCAAATTCTTAAGAAAATGGCTGCATGTAGAGAATATCATCCTGAGTGAGATAACCCAGTCACAAAAGAACAGACATAATATGCAGTCACTGATATTGGGATGCTAGCCCCAGAGGCTTGCACTGCCCCAGAAACAACTCACAGACTGTGTGAAGTCCAAGAAAGAAAGAAAAGAAAAGAAAAGAAAAGAAAAGAAAAGAAAAGAAAAGAAAAGAAAAAAAAAGTCATGTTCAATCCTTACCCACCAAGAACACATTAACAAATTCCGGCTTACACCCTGTACTACATGTACTGTTTGCTCATTGTAAAAAAAAAAAAAAAAAAAAAAAAAATTTATACACACCAAGAAAACTTTGACTATTTCCAGGTTACATCTTGTTTTTCATGTACTTTATGCTCATTGTAACTAGTAAGATCGTAATAACACTATCAAACCTTAAAAAAAAAAAAAAAACAAGTACTGACAAAAATGTATTGTGTACTTTTAAGCAAAAAATGCTTAAAATCTTTACATTTATCTTTGTTTTTTAAAATAAAGTTGTAAAAAAATAAGTAAAATAAGAAAGGCAAAAAAAAAAACACTGTCTAGTTTCAGACCTGCCTACATCAAAGTCACCTCCCTTCAGCCTATGACCACTCACAGTAAGAGCTCAGGTTTGGGCCTATGCCCTTTCCTCTTTCTGCCCATGTTTGTCTAGTAGCTCAGTCCTCCTTTTGTGAAATCGGTTTGTTCTTGTTGGTTTTCTTGGTTCTTTTGGTTTTTTTTTTTTTTTTTTTTTTTTTTTTTTTTTTTTTTTTTTTTTTTGCAGTGGAGCAGATTCATGCTCTTATTGGCACTCTGTTTCTGTTATTGGAACTCTTACATTCTTTGGCTCTGACTGCCTCCCTGTGAAAGTCCTTTTTGGGCCAAACTGGGTGTCAGTCAGGGGACCTTGTATATTCTACATAAGTGTTCTAAAACTGAGCTCCAATTCTAGCCTTCACTTACATGCTAGAGAGAAGAGGTTTCCCTGTCACCTTCACAGATGATGGATTTCATGTCTGTTTTATCCACTCTATTTTATCTATGTTTGTTATTTTGCACATTAAAAAGTCAATGTTCATTCCCTCAGGTGTGAAACATTTCCTTTTTGAGAATGTGTGTGTTGTACGTACAACCCTTTATATGTAAGTAATCTTGTCCACAAGCAATTTACCTGGTATATCACTTGGTAATATAGTTAACTTTTAAAATGTACACATCATAGTGTCAGTACAGGTACCATTGTGACTATTCACATCAACAAAATATTTTAGGGAGTTTCAGAAAGGGGACGGACTCTGGGAGCAGGTGTGTGGACACCTGACCTGAGAGACAGAGGCTGTGCCTTCCTTGCACAGCACTGGGACCTTCAGGACACAACAGAACCTAGTCCTCCTTCCATGTGAAAGCCCAAGATGACCAACACCCTCGCCTTTGTCACCATTTTTGACTCGCATGAAGTTTTATGTGAGGGCCATGTCTGGGTTCTGATTTTGGTAGAATTTCTTTGAGTTTGTCTCCATTTAACTTGATGTTGGCGCTAGTCTTGCTATTGACCTTGTTATGTTTAGGTATGCCCCTTCTATCCTTTATCTCATCAGGACTTTGATCACAAATAAGTGCTGGATTTTATCAAAGGCTCTTTCTGCATCTGATGAGATAATGTACTTTAATTCTTTCAGTTTATTTGTATGGTATGACAATTGCTAACTGTTGAATGTTGAGGCTTCCCATCCATCTCTGATCACGATCTGCCAGAGGTCAGATCTCGGCAATTCACATAAAGTTGGATGAGACAGTACATATCTGTGATCCCAGAGATCCTCCAACCAGAGAAGTTGAGGTAACAAAATAATTCCCAGGAGTTCGGGAGTCTACTAGTCTAGCATGTGCAATAGCTAATAGGAGACTGTCCCAAACAAGGTGAAAGTTGAGGACCACACCTCAGCTCTGGGTGCTGCATTGTCTGTAGACCAGCTTATGGGTTCCCAGAGGTGAGCACTTGAATCTCCCCGAGGGTGGAAGACACAGATGCAGGGATCCCAGTCCCGTGTGGTCTCACTCCCACTTCAGGATTTGTGACCAGTGTGTCCCCTCTAGAAAGAGAGAGACTCGGGGTACTGTGTGTCCTTAGAGGGAGCTGTCCTGTACCTTGATGCACAGCTGACATTACTGGAAGGGGGGGATGGAGGAAGAGAACAGAGGAGAGAATATAATGTGTGCTCTCTGATTTCATTTTCAGCTCTGTGAAATGGGGATTAGAGATCTGGCCTCAAGTAGAAAATTCTAAACAGTCATCAATGATTGTCCTGTATAGATGTCTAAGATGGTTATTTAATTATTCAGTTGGTTAGAGGACCTCTCTCTCTTCCTCTCTGTCTGTCTGTCTCTTTCTCTGTCTCTCTTTCTCTCTCCCTCCTTCCTCCCTAGTCCTCCTTCCTTGTCCTCCTCTTCCTTCTACTTCTTAGTTATCTTTCTGTAGTTTGAGGTTTTTTTTTTTTTTTCTGAGACAGTGTTTCACTGTGTCCTAGATGTCTTAGAAATAAAAGTTTTAAGATAATGAAATGACAATTGTGGGACACCTGTGGGCTCTGGAGCAATTGGAATTTTATGATGTAATCTATTGAGGTACCAAGGATTCCATGTGACCCTTACTCTCCTCAGACGCCCCACCAAGCTGCTGTATACACACCCTTAGCCTTTATGGTGCTAATAAATCTCTTTTAAAATGAAAAATCTTATTCAATGAGATAATGAGGGATGGCAGAACTTAAATATTTCAAATTTTTCAATTTTTATATTCTGTTTGAATTTTAAAAATATGTTCTGTGAAGCATCATGGAAATTTTCATTAGATAGGAACTCTTCAGAGTTTTCTCCTAGCCATAACCTAATTCTCATTTAATTTTTGTCTGCATGTTTAGAATAGTAGGCATCTTTAGATTTTAAAAGATTTCCGATTCTCCTGACTCCAATTATCATTTTTATTTGTGTTTTTCTCTCTGTGAAATCTCCAGCTTCCTCCTTTTTCATGACTATGTGTAGGCTTGTTTTCATATCCTTATATATGACACAATACAGAGCCTAATTTATATTTGTTTTAAATATTTATTTTATGTGAGTGCTCTATCTGCACATACACCACCATTCCACAAGAGGGCGCTGGATCCCCTTGTGATTAAAACCACCAACCATATGGTTGCAGAGAATTGAACTCAGGAATGTGGAAGAGCAGTTAGTAGTCTTAACCACTGAGCCATCCACTCATGGGCCTTGGGAACTGAACTCCATCTTCAGGCCTGGTTACATGTGTGTCTCCCCACTGAGCCACCTTGTCAGTCCTGTTTTCTTGATGAGACAGGAGGTGAATCAATTACTTATTTCATTTCATTTTACAGATATAAGTATTTGTGTTACTCAGGTTTCTAAAGTAGCACAGGACTACCAGAATGAATGTGCATGTACACACACACACACACACACACACACACACACACACACACACACACACTCTTACATACACAAAGTAATTTATGGGAATGGCTTACCGGCTACAGTAATGTCCAACTCTGAATGGGAAGTCTAAGACTCTAGTAGTTGCTAATTACACAAGGCTCACTCCCAATACTCTACTTAATATAGTCCCCCCACCCTCATTTTCTGTAGGTACAGTATCTGGCCTCAAAGGAACTCAGACAAGCAGACAAGAGACCATTGTAAAGTAACTTAGAATTAAGATAGGCAAAGATCTTTCTTATAGAAATGCAATCCTAATATCTAGAAAGACCAAGACCTGCTTCTGAGGCTGACAGACTTTGCACCAAGCGCCCTTCAAGAGAGGACAGCAGGGATAGAGCCTGTCCCTGACAGAGAATTACTCAGGTGTTAAAAATGAACACGTCATGAAATTTGCATGCCAATTGATGGAAGGGTGAAAATTGTCTGGAGGGACCTAATAACAATATTCTTCAAACTATTTCACAAAATAGAAACAGAAGGAACATGACCCAACTCATTCTTCAAAGCCAATACATAGAATGAACTCAAGAAGTTAGACTTTAGAGAATCAAATAATCCTATTTAAAAATGGGGTACAGAGCTAAACAAAGAATTCTTAACTGAGGAATATTGAATGGCTGAGAAACAACTAAAGAAATTCTCAACATCCATAGCCATCAGGAAAATACAAATCAAAATATACCCTGAGACTCCACCTCACACCAGTCAGATTGGCCAAGATCCAAAACTCAGATGACAGCAGATGCTGGTGAGGATGTGGAGAAAGAGGAACACTCCTCCATTGTTGGTGGAATTGTTAGTCTGTTACAACAACTCTAGGAAACAGTCTGGCAGTTCCTCAGAAAACTGGACATAGTACTACCTGAAGATCCAGTTATTCCACTCTTGGGCATATACCCCAGAGAAGCTCCAACATACAATAAGGACACATGTTTTACCATGTTTATAGCAGCATTATTTATAATAGCCAAAAGCTCTAACACATCCAGATACAACCCAAAATGGATAATTCTTGTTGAAAGTATTTCTTTGCATATATGGTTGCATTTCACTATACTTTAGCCTGGTCTATTTTTTACTTTCCTCATAGTTTTTCAAAAATATTATTTTTTTCTTTTTTCAATGCCAAGATAAGAAACAATGTATCATAGAGAGAATAAAAATTTCTCATCCAAAATATAGAACCTGTACACCTTTACCATAATCAATATACATGAACTGTACAAATTTACACCAGTTCATACTTACCAAATAAAACATGAATAACAAAGTTGACCATATAGATGGTCATTTTGTGGGAAAGACTCTTACCCAATTGAGTACAAGGAAAGTTACAAACCAGACCTTCACTTTCTAAAAACAAGCAGTTTACTTAATCAGTCTTAGAAAACTACAAACTAGCAAAGGTGCAGAGCTGGCTGGTGCTAACAACCACAGTTGAGACAGTGTCTTTTAAAAACCTGTTGCCATGGCAGATTCTGGTCACTTGCTACTCTCAAGGGCAAAGATACAAGGTCTGACCATTTTCCCAGGTCATTCGTACTAAGTTTGTCTTTATGTCCTTTTATACTTTTAAGTTTTAGGTAAAAGTCTCCATGTAATATTTCCAGTACTACCATGCTGAAAACATTGAGTTTTTCTATTGAGCTGCCAAAAAAGTTACTAATAACTTTCAAGTGTAATAGTGCAAATTCCCCTGCAAGATTGTCTGCCAAAGAGGTTCTTTGAAATACAGAATTTCCTTAAAGGGACCAGTGTGACAAATTGGATATAAGGTCTGGGAGAAACTGAAACCACCGTGCAACTTCACTCCCTAGCAAATAAAGCAATCCTTTACTTGGACTCACCACTGAAAAGTACTCTCGCTTTAAAAAATTATTACCATTCCATCTTGTTCCAGAACTTCACAGCTGTGACACGGTTTAAATTCCATAATCCATCCCCAAGAGGAGCTCCCCCAAATCAAACAATCCAATTTATCCATCCATTATACGATGATCCATCCATAGACTTTATCTTAACCTGCTACCGTCATCATATTGTAGTTTTTGAAAGGGCTTGTTCTGCACAAGAGAAGTTCCAGCTAATTCAGTATCCTCCTTACAGCTGATTCTGCTGTCTACCATTTGCAAGTTCCTCCTGCTGGTGAGGGCTTCATACAGCACACAGATGGAGCATTCTCTCCAAGTAAGGGTCAACCCATACTATGAGAACATCACTTGGGAGAAGCCTAAACAAATCTTGACTGCTCAGATCAATCCGCTGGACTGCCTGTCCAATCAGAGAATTTGTCTTCTGGTTGATGGGAATTTAACAGCAACCTGATCCCTTGTGCTGCTTTTCTGGGAACCAGTGGTGTTTGTAATGCTCTGCCAGCAGTTTCTACAGGCTCTGGCTGAAAGTCTGCAGCTGTCCCTCGATCATGAGCCCCCTTGGAGTGGAGGAACTTGGAGATGAAGGACACCACTGCAGTGGTGACCGAGGCCAGTGGTGGCCTGGCAGGGGGCAGGGGGTGAGAGAGAGAAAAAAAAGAGAGAGGGAGAGAGACAGAGAGACAGAGAGACAGAGAGACAGAGAGACAGAGAGACAGAGAGACAGAGAGAGAAGTGATGGTGACCAGCCCCCCCCCCCAGCTGGCTCCTCCTCCAACTCAGTAGCCTGCGACTATATAGGATTTCTATCATTTTAGGTAATTTTCACAGCACTGTGAAAATGGAGGAGATGAAACTATGATTCTTACTTGGCAGATAAGAAAATTAAGGTTTGGAAGAGTGAAGGACCTTAGCTTAGCAAATATTCAGTAGTTGACAAACACAAGATGTGTTCTATCCTGGGCCCAGGGCATCATTCATTTACCAATTTACTTTGGTGATTGACAAACCAGCCAAACTGACCTAACAGAATTTACTCCTGCCTTAGTAAGCACAGTCAGGGGCTGCAGGGATGAAACTTCAGGATTCAGCAATTCTGACTTTGCTTCTATGAATCCATACTTCCTCTAGAAACTCATTATATTTATACAGTAATATATATATATATATATATATATATACATACACACATATACACATATATACATATACACATATATATACCTATACACACATATATGCATATACACATATATATATACTCATATGTACATACATACACATATAAACGTATATACATGTATACATGTGAGCACGTATGTACATAGACCTGTATGCATGAATGCACATATATACATATACATACATATATACATGTATGCACATATGCAAATGTGTACATATATATGTATGCACATGTGCACATATTTATATACACATGTATACACATATACACATTTGTACATATACATATATACATATATATTCACACATCCACGGATGAGGAATGTTTCCTTTGTTACAGTTCTCAGCACCACCTGTGAAAACCACAACATATTGTTAATATGAAATCCCACACTGGTCTCTGTCCTCTCCAATACAATTGTTCCACCACTGTTTGACCAGACTGGATCCTCACATAGTGACATGATTAGTTGCACTGGCTTTGGTCGCCTAGTTCTCTACCATCTGTCATGGTAGCACCAAAACCGCAGCAAATGCGGTGTAGCGGCAGTGACACAGGAGAGACACTGCTTTTAAAACCTTAAACTATTTTACTGCTTTTCTAGACACAACACACATTTAGTGCTGAGAGGATGGAAAATGCATATAGGCAAAATGCACAAAAAGTAACATTTCTTCATGCAACTGCCTACAAGAACCTTCTATGACACTTTGACAGCTCAGTGCACATCCTTTCACACATGTTCTAAGTATAGAGGCTTTTATTCGCTACACTTTCAGGCTGAATCTGTTCAAAATAATTGGTAAACTGCCTTTCCTATAAAAATGTAGAGCAAACACTTTATAACTGCATCAAATATGTTATTATGCCATTTTCAAATGACTCTATCATAGTACATCGTACAATCCAGTTGACTTATAATTGAACATTCAAATAGTTGCAATTATATATCCCATTAAGCTTGTGAGTAGGCTGGGCTGAGAACTGACCATACTCTTGCTACAGCCCCTGACCCCCAGGCAGAGTGATTATTGGCATATGTTTCATGCCTGGCATCTTGGACAAATGATATTTGATACACATGCAAAGGCAGTTTGGAGATATCAAGATGGAGCTGAGGAAAGCAGACCTGGATCCTGGTGACTGTGGATTCTTCTTCCTAGAAATAAAAAGAAATGTAGGCAAATATGTATTCAACTCTACTGAGTCTGTAAGAAAGTGGCCTTTTGGACATTGTGATTACAAATGGACATTGTGATTACAAATGCATTAAAGCCTGGATTCTTCTCACTTTTGCCAAGCCAGAAGCCTCTCCACACACTTGAAAATGATGAGGAGGACGAACTGCCATCTGTGGATAAACCTGGATGGTACTCTCAAGGGAACACTGTCCACCTTTATGACCTTCTGAAGAAAATGAACAGCAAGCCTGAAGCCAAGGTTGACTTTAGTGACAGCATTCATTCAGACATTTTCCCAGCCCATCACAATACTTACTGGGAGATTATTCTTGAGGAGCTTCAAGAGCAAGAAATGGAGAAGCCTGAGGAAGCAGAGCCTCTGGAGGAAAGAGGAAAATATTAGGTGCCAATGGTAAAGCCTCTAAATTCCTCATGTAATGAATGGGGCTCATACTTTACTGACTCAGTCTCAAGATGGGGAAATGCAGAAGACTCCATGACGTATACATGGTCCTCTAAGAGAATCATCATCTACAGTATGATTGCAATTCTGAGCACTGGATGTATTGCACAGTAACCCCGGATTACAAATTTATAGGATTCTCTACCATCTATTCAAAAACAGTTGATTACTATCCCTTGGTCCATCATACCTCGGGTTCTCAAGACACAAACAACAAAATAATCTCTACTGAAAAATGATCCAACCATATGCACATAGACATACTGTTTAAAAAATGTCAATTTTCCACAGCACTGGAAATGTTTTATAAGAACAATTTTTCAATGAAAATTGACCAAATGGATGCTTATCAATCTATCTTTCTTATATAAATTATTTTAATGTTTAACAGTTCTTGTCATATTAACATTTTTAGTACCCTAGATTTAAATAAAAGACAATATGACTGATATTTTCTACAATGGTAGTTTGGAGGATTCTCCCAAGACGATAACAAACACATTTAGTGTTTATTTATACATCCACCTGGTCCAGCACTTTCCAAAACCTGGTCCAGACTAACAGCAGAACAACATAGAGCTTGAAAATGCAAATCTGAATGCTTCATTTCAGACATTCTGAATCAGAAACATTGGGAGTGGGGACAGCAATGGCCTTTTAAGTAAACTTCTAATAGATTTGATGTTTCTATTAAATTTGACACCTAGTAAGTAAACCCTGTGATGAGTATCCATACTTTTAATTGAAAGTATAATCTGAATTGATTACACCAGAATCTAGTGAAAATGGATTATTGTTCCTAGTAATTCAACTTTTTTGCTATTTCCTTTTTCCATAACAATACATAGAGATGGTTGCTTTATATGCTGTGACCTCATTCCTTAGTATTAATTTCTCACATTAGGAAGGTAAATTTATACCAATTAAACTTAAGTTCCAGCCTTGACCCTTTGGGACCGGAGTTGAAAGAAGCACACTACAACTGCATAGGTCCACTTCAGGTCAGGATATGTTGTGTTCTGTGTGGTTTTGATTAGTTAACATGTGCATCAAACCATGTTTACACAAGATGTTTAGATTCAGTAGATGTTTGTAGGTTCCTGAGTTCCCTTTTTTCCTGTTAACTGCAGTGTGTATAATGGACAGTATTAGAAAACTTTATGATAATTTTTCTTGGAATTTAGCATATTAACACATGCACTGAAAAATTATTTTCTTAAAGTAATCAATGACTACTGTTTAGGCTTTACCAGAAATGTTCAATTTCTCATCCCATATTCACAGAGGAGAAAGCTTTTATCAGGGTGTGCACACTTATATTCTGGCGTATGTCCCCTCCCTCCACTCCCCAGAATGCCCTTGCAATGGCTTTGGTGTACCCCAGTTGAGAACAGTACCCTCTGAAAGGCAGAATAGTCACAAATCTCTCTCTTTCTGGCAGGGATACACTGACCACAAATTGAAAATGGCAGTGAGGCAACTCAGGTCTTTCCACCCTCAGAGAGATTCAAGTGCTCACCGCTGAGAATACATAAGCTTGGCTATAGAGACTGTTTCTTTCTTTGGCTGTATCTCCTGGCTCTCTACTTAAAAGAGTCTCCACAGAGACCCCAGGTGTCTGTGAAAACAACAATGTCCTCTTGCCCTCTCTGCTCAGTACCTAGGAGCTATTCTCCCAGTGCCCCTTCCTTAATGTCACAGCAGAACTTTCTCCCAGTGCCCCTTCCTTACTCTCACAGCAGAACTCACTCACCCTTGTTTTCTATCTCCTGAGAAATATACAAACCAGGAAACTGCCACCAGCATGAAGACTGAGCATCACTTAAGTTGTGAACAAAACATATTACTAGTATCATAACCACACTGTACTCTTCAGACTGTGGAGGTCTCATGGAAATATTGTATTGTCCATAGACCAACATTGTTGTCATGGCCATACACAGGCGCTTTGATCACTAATTTCCTATGCATATATGCTCTCATAGCATAAAGGCAATGTCTGGGACGTCTTGGGAAGAAACAAAACCAGCAAATGAAAAGAGCGCTTTGGAGATGCTGAGAATCGAATCTGGAACCCCACATGTGCAAAGAATGTGTTCGACCACTGAGCTACATTCCCATGCTTAACAGAGGATTGATCCCACCCTATATGAACCAACAATTTCTGACTCTACTTACAGCCTGAAAATAATTTGCATGATATTTGGTGTATGATTTATGGTTTTCAGTTTAGGATATTTATGTTATTTATTCTATGAGAAAATAACCTATATTCAATGAACAATATTAATAAAAAATTGTGGTCTGCTACATAGGGCAGACCTACCATAAATAAACACTCAGTATCATGCATGTTTTTTCAGGGTTAATGAAGATGTGGCCATGGTGAGGTAGGGGTTGGTAAGATGTGTTTGCCTTCAGTTTATTGCCTCCCTTTGGTAGTAGCTACCCGGATCTGAGACACAGACCGCTTGGCTGCTCAGACTGAGCTTTAACTTATTCTTCCGCAGAAATATGGGTTTAGAAAAGTGCGAGGAAGGCAGAACCTAGAAGGTCAAAAAGTGTTAAAAAGAGAAGCATACAAGACCAGGGCCTGGATCGTGTCCCTAGAGGAAACACTTTCCCTTAGCCTATAGGAAGGAAAAAGGAAGCCTTTTCCCTTCACACTTGGGTTCACAGGCTGTGCATTTGGATCAGCTGCTATTTGGCCTTATGAAGCACTGAAATCCAGGGTGCAGAGTTCTTCTGAAGGCATATAAACTAACTGGTTGGATAGCATAAAACCACAAAAGGAGGGACACTTCAGAACGAAAATTAAGCCCTTGTTGGGCTTTCTGCTTATAAGGGAACGCGCCCTGGGACTCAGAAGCCAAAGAAACACCCATACAGCGCTGAGCTGAAGCCTCCTCATTACAGGCTTGTGGCTCCAAAGGGAGGGTGTCTCAGCTGAGCTGAGGAACTCAGGAGCCTTAGCCTAGCTCCTGTCCTCCTTTCCTTTCTTTTCCTCACCACGACCTGGTTCCTTATGAGAGAGAGTCACATAAAGCAGCACGAATAATGAGTATCTCCTCGGAGGGTACAAGGTGCGACAGGATCAACACACACGCGGCTGACACTGCACCCAGGACTGAGCTGAAAGACCCGAATTGAGCAGGCAGAGCGATTGTAAACAGATTCATGTGGGGCAGAGCTTTATAGAGGGAAGATTTCGAGGGTGAGGTGTGGTGGGATTTGAGTCTGAGCTTGGAGGAATTTAGGGGTGTTGGGTTTTCTGGTCACCGACTGATGAGTTTTCATTTTTAGGGTTTGGTGGCTTTTGTTCAGACTGTTCACTTAAAATTAGCATAAAGTGGACAGGGAGTTTTGAGAGGCTCTGTGGGTTTGTTCAGACATTTTACATAAAATTAGCATAACAAGTAGATTGTCTTCAGTGGGGGCAGTAGATAAACTTCGTGATAGTTTCAGAGTGCTCAGGGATTGGTGGCTTTTGTTCAAAGTTTTCACCAAAAATTAGCATAACCAGGGTATGGTTCTGTTTCTGGGCTGTAGATAGATAAACTTTGTAAAAATTTTAGAATCCCCAGGGATTTTTTTTGCCTTTTTTTATACTTTTCACAAAAAATATACACAATGAAGATCGTCATGTTGAGTAGTGGATAAAAGTTGTGAAAGATTCAGAGTCTCATTGTTCGTGAACTGTGTTCAGATATTTCACCTAAAATTAGCATAACTCATGGATGTTCTTCTTGGTGGGCTATGGATAAAACTTGTGAAGTTTTCTGAGTGCTCAGAGATTGTTTGCTTTTATCCAGACATTTCACATAAATATTTGTAACCTGGGATGTTTCTTTTGAGGGAAGTGGATAAAAATTGTGAAAGTTACTGAGTGCTCGGGGAATTGGTGGCTTTTGTTCAGAAATTTCACCTAAAATTAGCATAACTAGGTCCTGTTTAGAGTCTGCAGATAAACTGTCAAAGTTTCTGTGTCTCCAAGGATTTCTTTCTTTCTTTTTCTTTCTTTTTTTTTTTTTTTTTTTTTGCTTCTTTTTTAGACTTTTCACAAAAATATACACAACGTGAAGATCGTCCTGTTGAGTAGTGGATAAAACTTTTGAAAGATTCATAGTCTCAGTGTTGGTGAACTGTGTTCAGATTTTTCACCAAAATTAGCAGAACTCGTGGATGTTCTTGTTGGTGGGCTATAGATAAACCTCATAAAGTTTTCTGAGTTGCTCAGGGACCATTTGTTTCTTTTCAGAATTTTCACATAAAGATGCATAACCTGGAGATGTTCCTGTTAAGGAGAAGTGGATAAAATTTATGAAAGAATCATAGTGCTCAGGGATTGGCTGCTTTTGTTCAGACTTTTCACCTAAAATTAGCATAACCAGGGTATGGTCCTATTTAGGGTCTGTAGATAAACTTTGTGTTATCAGGGATTTTTTTCCGTTTTTTATCAGACTTTTCACAAAAATGTGCATATACTTGGGATGGTCCTGTTGATGGGTAATGGCTAAAATTTTGAATATTCAGAATGCTCAGAGATTGGTGGCTTTTGTTCAGATTTTTCACCTAAAATTAGCATAGTCTGGGGATGGTCCTGTTGAGGGACTGCAGATCAACTTGATGAAAGTTTCAATGTCCTTGGGAATTGTCTTATTTTTTTCAGACTTTTCACATAAATATGTATAAACTGGGGATAGTTCTTTTGAGGATAGTGAATAAAATTTGTGAAAGTTTCAGAGTGCTCAGGGATTGGTGGGCTTTGGTTTACATTTTTTACCTAAAATTAGCATAATGTGAGAATGATCCTTTTTAGGGTCTGTCGATAAGCTTAGTGAAAGTTTCTTTCTTTTTTTGTAATTCTTGCCAAACACCTCAAATTTTACTCATTTTACAAAAGTACTGTGTGACACACAGCTACATAAAAACCACAGAGATTAGTTTATATCCTTTAACGTCAGGAGGGTCACAAGGATAGTCATAGTGGATTCTTATGTTTACTTTAAAAGTTAAAGTCAAAAGTAAACATTAGGATTTGAACCGTTTTCTTCTTTCTAGAGATGTGACACACATGCTTTCTGGTTGGTGACAGTCCACCAAAGATGACAAATGACCAGAAAAAAAAATGTGTCCTGCCCCTCCCCCTTGATTGATCTAGATCAGGGGAGCATTAACTTAGCATGAGATATTGTAAGAAAACCAACAGCAGAGTCCCTACCCCCCAATAAAAAAAAAAAAAACAGCTCAGTGGCCTACACTAAGAGACAGACAGGCACAAGCACACCTGACATGCTGTCCTGACAGAGCTGAGGCCCATATCTACCACACAGCCTGTCTGTACTGATGCCCAGGGAAAGGGGCAGCAATAAGAAAGCAAATTTGCATTCACAACACTCACAACTAAAAAGCACACAGCATATAATACCTTGATCTCTAGGTGGTTGATCATGGGCATCCCAAGATCACACTCACTAGGTTAGCCTGAGTTTTCATCTATAAAGATATATATGTCTTGAAAATAATGATTAGAGAGTAGAGATCAGTGGGGCTACATCAAGCCCAGCAGGATTTTCTGGTGAAAGGAATGCTAATGTGAGATCTGGAGTTCATTTTCACTTGTGGGTAGAGGAGAGTTCTCTCCTTGGGTCCCTATAGCCAGTCAAGCTGTAATCATAGGGGAGTCAGAAACCAGGACCTCTAAGTAGATCCCTATAACCAGTCAAGCTGTAATCATAGGGGAGTCAGAAAGCAGAACAGGCAGCTTGGTCTGTAACTCCCTAGATAAACATGCCCAAACAAAAGCCCCATTGAGGCTGAGGCCTGAAATGAACCCAGGTGAAAACTGTGGGAGAACAAAGCCTCACTAAAGATATGAATATTGAATCAAAGAACACATTGAATGATCACCCACAATGACCAAGAGGGCAGATTGTGATCAGAGATGGAGGGAAGCCTCAACATACAAAAGTTAGGAAATGTCATACCATATAAATAAACTGAAAGAATTAAAGTACATTATCTCATCAGATGCTGAAAGAGCCTTTGATAAAATCCAGCACCCATTTATAATTGAAAGACCCCCAAGTTGGGGAAGCCCCTCACTCTAGTACCAGAAGAATGCAAACCCAAGAACTCACAGAGAGCCTATCTTGCTGCAATCAGGCAAGAGGTTTATTGGGGTTGGGAAGCTAGAGCTCTGTGGACAACACATATCTCACGCAGGAGATATAGAAGTCAACCCCGAACTCAATTAGGGGGACATATTTATAGGGAAAATTACATAAGCAGTTAGCAACAAGTACATAACAATTTCATTGGTTTATTCAAATTGGCACTCTCTGTCTGTTTTTGGATATGATTCATCTCTATATCACCTTGTTTTGGGGCACACTGACCTTCATACTAGTTTTTCTCAGGACTGCAGAGCCAGACCTTATCAAGATCAGGTGGTCTGTGGTTTTTGTTCTCAGCCTTGAGACATCTTTTCCTCAAATCAGGGTTAGTGGGGCTAACTTAAAATTTTAACTCTTTCATGATCAAAGTCCTGAAGAGATAAAGGATAGAAGGGGCATACCTAAACATAACAGGGTCAATAGCAAGACTAGCGCCAACATCAAATTAAGTGGAGACAAACTCAAATAAATTCTACCAAAATCAGAACCCTGACATGGCCCTTCACTCTCTCAATCTATTTAATAAAGTCCTTGAAGTTTTTGGGGTTTTTTTCTTCTGATTTTATTATATATTTTTTATTTACATTTCAAATGTTATCCCCTTTCCCGGATTCCCCTCCATATCCCATATCCCATCACCCCTCCCACTGCTTCTATGAGGGTGTTCACCACCCACCTCCCCACCCTGACATTTCCATACACTGTAATATCAAGCCTTGGCAGGACCAATAGCTTATCCTCCCATTGATGCCCAGCAAGACCATCCTCTGCTACATGTGCAACTGGAGCCATGGTTCTGTCTCCAGCTAGTGGTTTAATCTCCAGGAGCTCTGTTTGGTTGGTATTGTTGTTCTTATGGGATTGCAAACCCCTTCAACTCTTTCATTTCTTCCTCTAACTCCTCCATTAAGGACAGTTCTATGGTTGATTGCAAGCAACAAATCTGTATTTGTTACGCTCTGGCAGAGCCTCTCAGGAGACAGCTATATCAGGCCCATGTCAGTATGCACTTCTGGGCAACAGCAATATTGTCTGGGTTTGGTGACTGAATATGGGGTGGATCCCCAGGTGGGGCAGTCTCTGGATGACCTTTCCTTCAGTTTCTGCTCTAGTCTTTTTTTTCTCTATATTTCCTCCTGAGAATATTTTGGTTCCCTCTTCTATGAAGGACTGAAGCATCCACACTTTGGTAGTCCTTCTTGAACTTCACTCTGTGAATTGTATCTTGGGTATTCTGAGATTTTGGGCTCATATCCACTTATTAGTGAGTGCTTACAGTGAGTGATTTTTTTTGTCTGTGTGATTGGGTTACCTCACTCAGGATGATATTTTCTAGATCCATCCATTTGCCTAAGAATTTAAAAAACTCATTATTTTTAATAACTGAGTAATACTTCGTTGGGTAAATGTACCACACTTTCTGTATTTGTTGAGGGACATCTAGGTTCTTTCCAGCTTCTGGCTATTATAAATAAGGTTCTGATGAACATAGTGGAGCATGTGTCCTTGTTGTATGTTGGAGCATCTTTTGGGTAAATGCTCAGGAGTGGTATAGCTGGGTCCTTAGGTAAGTACTTTTAAGTTTTAATTAGAGCAATAAGTCCACTGAAGGAGATCAAGAGTATACAAATTGCAACAGAGGAAATAAAATTTTATTTATTTACAGTTGATATGATAGTACATATGAGTGACCACAAAAACTCTACTAGGGAACACCTATAGCTAATAATAGCTCTCGGCACAGTATTTGGGAACAAAATTGTCTCACAAATATCAGCTGCATTCTTACAACAAAATGACAGAGTGGGAAGGAAAGCATGAAAGCACCATTTACAAGTGTCCCAAATAATTGTAAATACCTTCGGGGAACTCTGAATAAGCAAATCAAAGAGTGGATGATAAAGACTTCAAGTCTTAGCTGGGCATCGACTGATTACATAATCGTTGCCTTCTGAACAGCTCATCCAATACTGCTAAGTACCAAAACCTAGAGAAGGCAGAAGAAGGTGGCCAGACACCTTATAGCTAGAGTGAAAGGTGCTTGTAAGCCATGTAAACTTTAGTCCTCTGGAAGAGCAAGAAGTATTCCTCAGCTCTGAGCCATCGTCTTCACCCCTTACTAGTCACTTTGAGGTAGATTAGATTAGAATGTCCCCCATATGCTCAGGTATTTGAACATTTGTTCTCATTTCAACGGCTTTGTTTTAGGAGGTTATGTAAAGGTACAGCCTTGATGGAGGAAGTGTGGCACTGAGTGCAGCTTAGAGAACCTTGTTCCACTTCCAGCTTGTTCTCTGCTTCATGGATCTTGTTGAAGATGTGAAATCTCAACTTATTCTTCCTGTTTCCGTGCCTGTCATTTGCTGCTATGCCTCCCCAGGCCATCCACTCTGCACGTGAAAATAAACCCCTTCTTTTCTAAGTTGCTCTAGACCAGGGTAGTTGGAAAGGAACTGATGCTGAAGTTGTCACTGCTGATTATACTCTTGTGATAAACAACATGATCTTCTGGCTTGTTACAGGAATTTAGTAGACTAGAACTATGGACTAGAAAAATGAGAAATGCTGTAAAAAGAATTTATTGAACCATTACAGAGAATGGCTTGAAGATTCTAGTGCTCAGATTAATGCTGAGTATAGAGCTCCAACTCAAGAAGTTTCAGACAGAAGCACGGACTTTAACAGCAAGCTTGCCATAGGCCTTTCCTGTCAAATTTTAAAAACGAATGTGACTATGTCCTTACATTTTCTTATGAATTTGTCTTAGATTTTTATCTTGATTATTATTTATTTAACTGCTATTATCCACATATAAGCCATACATCCCATATTTATAGTTCTCCATCTGGATTAACTCACTCGGGAAAGTATTTTATTCCATCTAGTACCATGTAGATTTCAGGATAAATTTATTTATTTTTAACATCTGAGAAAATCTCTATCATACAAATGAACCACGTTTACTTTACCCATTCTTTTATTTAGTAAGATCTAACTTGTTTACAATTTTTGGCTATTAAAAAATAGAAAGACTTTGACCATGGTTGAACAAGTAATCTTCTACTAAGATGAATAGCCCTGTACATATATGTCCAAGAGATAGATTGATTTCCATCCAGCATATAAGTCGCTCCAAATCAACCCCACAGAGACTGAAGCAGCAAGCACAGTGTCTGCACCAGGATGTGCGAATATATTATATTCTAGCTTTCAGGTTTGTACCATTATGGGACTCCTGAGTGTGTGAATAGGTGAGTCTCTAATCCACACTTAGGCTATTGTCTTCTGATGTCTTGTGCACCTTCAATGTGATAGTTGTGTTTTATCTTATTCCAATTAATGTTGTTATGTTATGATGTGATCTCTTAGAAGCCTCAGCTTTTGTACTGAGAAACAGGAAGGCAAAGGATCCAGATTAGAGGGAATGTGGAGTGGATCTGGAAGTCGTAGAGGGAGGTGAAGTTGCAATTAGAATATTTATGTGAGAAAAACTAATCGTAGACTCAGATTCCTATACTCTGCCATTTTCTCTGTTCATGTTTGTTATCTTTCACTCATCTGAACATGAATAAAATATTCATTTAATGATTTTGTATGCTTAGATTCATATTAGATGGCATATGAATGGGGGGCACACATTGTAATAAACCTCTTATATTCACAGACTTGCAAGCCAGCTGGTGAGGCACGTCAATTTTCAGAAACTAACAGCTCAATAGGGTTTTATGAACAAAGAGTTATTTATTTACCCACTGGAATATATGAAGTGAGAAATAGTGTGTGGAAAAGTTGTGAAAGAAGACGACCAGCCTCCCAAAAATTTTGAAAACTTTTTTGAAGCCCTGAAAGCTAAGGCATGTTTTAAAAGTGAATAGAGGTGTATTCTGGAAGTTTCAAGAAACTTTGATGTTTTGAGATATGATAGTATATTGCTAATTCATTAACATTATTATTAATTAGACATTATACTGTTAATTGAACTAATAATCCAACATAAACTTGAGTTAAAATTGATGAGCCCAAAAAAATTCAGTGTTATTTATTGTAGGTCTATCATGTTTTGAAAAGCATAAGAATTATTGCTATTAATATTATTTCCTTTTTATTGAAAATAGATTATTTTCTCATATAATAAATAACGTAAAAATCCCCTAAAACACTAAAATGAAAGTTATAAATTATAGACAAAACATAATGCAAATCCTTGCAAGATCCCTGAATGCTGCTGCAGTCTGTGAGACTTCATATATTCAATAATCAGACTTCTGGCAAGCTTGGGGATGTAGCTCAATGGTAGAGCACATGCTTTGCATGTATGAGGCACCGGGTTCGATTCCCGGCATCTCCAAGTGTTTCCTTTTCAACTTTTGAGTTTTTCTTTTCAGGTTCTGTATCCATACAAGGTTTCCTAGACCTTAGATTTTTGTTATGAGGGCATATATGCAAAGGTAATTTTTGGACGAAAGCGCTATCAGCATGATGACAATGGTCATCTATAGTCATGACGACATTGCCATGGAGACCTCCATGGTCCGGTGGCTATGCCTCCAGGAATATGTTTTGTTCACAGCTGGAGCAAAGCTCTGCTTTTGTACTGGTGGCAGTTTCCCTAAGAGGGTATGTTTTGTCGGATGATAGATAACAAGAGTGAAAGAGTTCTGTTTTGACAGAAACGAAAGGGGGCGGGGTGGATCCGGTTCTAGTTACTGAATAGAGAGCTAGGAGCATTGTGGTTGTCATAGAAACCTGGGGTCCTTGTGGACATCCTTTTCAATGGCGACACAGACAATGCAGGGAAAGGAGCATTCTCTGTAGACAAGCTCATGGGTTCCCAGAGGTGAGCACTTGAATCTCCCTGAGGGTGGAAGACACAGATGCTGGGATCCCAGTCCGTGTGGTCTCACTCCCACTTCAGGATTCGTGGCCAGTGTGTTGCTAGCAGAAGGAGAGAGATTTGTGACCAATCTTCTGTTTTGTTCTGAGGTACACTGGAGCCATTGCCAGGAAGCAGAGAGAGAAAGGGCTATATATTGTTCACTCTCCTCTCTCATCTTTCCCCTCTGTGAAACGGGGATGACAGGTGGGACATTAAGTAAAAAATGCTAAACAGTCGTCTATGATTGTCCTGTATAGATGTCTAAGATGATTATTTAATTATTCAGTTGGTTAGAGGATTTCTTTTGTCTTTTTTGTTTTTTAATTTGTGGTTTGTATTCTTTGAGACAGCATTTCACTGTATCCTAGCCTGGCTTAGAACTCTAAATGATCCTCCTACCTCAGCTACCTAGTGATGGGGTTACAGTTGTAGGATACTTCTCTGCTTTGTATAAATTTAAAATTTTAAGTTGCATTTTTTGTTGTATCCACAAACAACCACGTGACACCTATGTCAGTCAGAACACTCACCATTGTCATGTCTGAACCCTTACCTTGTTAATGTCGATAATAAATGTCTCATAAAAAGAATTGCAGGCCCAAAGCCTAATTACAATTTATTTGTGCTCTCTTCAGCCCAGAAGTATGAATTCCCTCATCCCTCTGTGTTGGAATCACCAAAAATTATATCACTGATAAAATTTTTCTAGCATGCAAACACAGTTTTTGAAATTTCTCATTAGATTATCTTAACAAAACCACAGTTTCCTACCAAACAAAAGACTGAAATTTTCATCACATAGCAGTTAATGCCAACCAACAGCTGAGGTTTGGCCTACTCAATCCTTCCATCTATGTACATAAGAAATGCTTGATATGGAGATTATTTGCATATCATCTACTATAAACACGTGATGCATCTCATTGGACACTGTATCGTAGAGTTTGTGGTAGCATGCATCTGTCACACTCATATGTTCTCAGGCGTGTTTAACTCCAGAATAAACTTTCTTCCTTTGAGGTGACAGCTGTGATATTTTATCAGCATTCATAAGTATGTCTATTTGTACATACTTGTGTCTAGGTGTGTGTGTGTGTGTGTGTGTGTGTGTGTGTGTGTGTGTGTGTGTGATTGTGTGTGTGAAGTTTTCAGGGATATGAAATGTGTGTGAAATTAAAGGTTAAATATTGAGCTCATGCCATTCACAGTCAGATTCAGGACTACATGAGGAACACATTTGGTATAATGCTTACTTCCCTCTAAATTCATTACCAGCATCAGTACCTGGATGCCTAAAGGACTACTGTTGCATCTGCAAGAGACTAAAAACAGAGTCATGAAAGGTAGTTAAATCACTTATTGCTGTGACAGTATTTAGTGTTATAATAATTATTCTCCATAATGACTCATTCCAATATGGCTCAGAATACCCATTTCTCCCACACTGTTATCTGCTCATATTGACATTCTATACTTTGATCTTCAGAGTGTCCCGGTATTGATGAGTGGAATTCATTCAGTCATCATCTGATGCCTCTGGAGAATTTCCTGACTCTGAACATTTCACTCTGAGACTGTGTATAGGACACAGAAAGGGAGGGTATCTGGGAAGGTAGTGATGAATGGATAGACTCACATTTCCACTGTGTATGTGCATTGCTGGCATTGCTGGGTGTGTTCAGGGTTCTGTGATGAGCTAGAAACAGGAAAGGAGTGGCCTATACCTCCCACTGAAGTAGTCTGCTCTCACAATCCACCATCATTCCAACCCTCTGGGTTTATGTGCCTTCCCATCTGTCTCTCCTCTATGTCATGTGTTTAATTTCCTGTATGTTACCTTCCAGTGTGACAGAGAAGGGTGTGATCTCTGCATCCCAGCATCAGGAGCTCATTGAGAAGAATGCAGTGAGTTGTGAGGTCTCCCAGCCAGAAAGGATGAAAAGAACCTGATGATGATCTGAGTAGGTGAGTTCCCTTCCTCCATCCTTGTGTACTCAGTAAGTTAACCATATTCTGTCTCTTATTCATGAGCAGACTTGGGCGATTAAATGTGATTCCTTATGTAAATGCTCCCTCAAATCTCAAACATATGGAGGGACTAAGGCACTTTGGAGGAATTCTTTAACATTAGGTGTCCCAGATATCCAGGGTAGGTGTAGGAATAGAGACCCTCAAATGTGGTGTCTGCTGGATGTCTAGATCTTTCTGTGTCATTGTTAATATTATTTCTTCACAAATTCCATGTGTAGCTGAGACTTTGTGGTAAACTGTATCATGCTACTAGAGGGTAGAACTTGTAGCCTCCCTCCCAGGGAATCTTTGGAACTGCTTATGGAAGACACACACAAACACACACACACACACACACACACACACACACACACAATTTTAAATTACCTTGGCTATCACAAACCTTCCTGTTCCACCCCAGACCCACTCATCTAAGTGGCCAGTTGTCACTGACCTGAAAGTCACATGGCTCCTTGGATTTCTCTCCTGCACCTGCTGTGTCCATCCGTCTCTAAGCCCCAAGTCATGGAGATTCCTTTCTGCTCCTTTCAGAATCTTACCGCTTGGCAACTCTCAGGGTCCTGTTCTGTCTCCTATTGCCTAGTGATTAACAACTAGCATCTTAAATCAATAAAAACCCGCTATGTGAAAAGGACCTTTATCCTTTGTCCTCACATATTCTGGATAGAATCAAAGCATTAGAATTATCTCTAACGCCCTGGCCATGAAATACTCGTCTCCAATTCACATAACCTCTATCTTTAGAGGTTCACATGAGCCTTCTTCAATAAGTTATCATATATCTATAGATGACCAAAACATATCATACAATACTACACCACAACACAGCACAATACACCACCACAGTACACAAAAACATATCATACCACATCACACAACATTACATCTCTTAGTCAGGGTTTCTATTCCTGCACAAACATCATGACTGAGAAGCTGGGGAGGAAAGGGTTTATTCAGCTTACACTTCCACGTTGCTGTTCATCACCAGAGGAAGTCAGGACTGGAACTCAAGCAGGTCAGGAAGCAGGAGCTGATGCAGAGGCCATGGAGGGATGTTACTTACTGGCTTACTTCCCCTGGCTTGCTCAGCTTGCTTTCTTATAGAACCCAGGTCTACCAGCCCAGGAATGGCTCCACTCACAATGGGCTGGGCCCTCCCCCCTTGTTCACTAGTTGAGAAAATTCCTTACAGCTGGATCTCATGGAGGCATTTTCTCAACTGAGGCTCCTTTCTCTGTGATAACTCTAGCTTGTGTCAAGTTGACACCAAACCAGCCAGTACAACATCATACCACATCAAATCACAACACACGGCAGCATATGACAGCAACCAGAGCACACCACAGCACACCACAGTACACCACAGTACAGAGCAGCACTTAAAATTCTTGCTTCAACCACTACAAAAATTGATACAAAGAGGAAATAAAATTTGTACTTTCTTGTTGTGTTAAATATTAAAAACAATCCATGCTATTGTCGGCTAGGCAATGGTCCATGGTCATGGTCTGCCCCCCCCCCCCTGCAGATGGGCCGAGACTCCATTTCCCCTTTGGCCAAAGCCTGTCCCACCCAGGCTGGTTCTGCCTCTCCAGAGCTCAGCAGTCACTCTCTTTACCCAGAGGCTGGCTGCTTCCAAGCCCTTCCCACACATCCCAGTTCCTGAGGCTGTCTAAGTACATTACTTCCAAACCTGCGCCATGCCAGACAGAGTAACGTTTCTTTGGAACTCTGTGGAGTCACAGCCTGAAGGAGAACACCACACAATCTTACTTCAGAATCACAGAGAACACAATCGCTAGACACAGAACATCCTGAGTTTATAAACCATTCTCTGTTAGAAATCCTCCAGTGGAGGATCCTCTGGCCTTCTACATTGTGTCTGCCTTGCTCCTGCCTTCCAAAAGCCCATTTCTTTCTGCTTTGTTCCCTCTTGCTCCCTCAGACCCAGAAGTCCCGCCTCTGCTCACAATGACTGGTTTCTGGTCATTATTTATTAGGGGAAAATTCCACTCCACTTTCTTCCCCATTTTCTTCATTCTCTATTCTGTGCTACTCTGCTCCCTGGATAGACTTACCTCCCTTTTACAAACGACCTTTAGTACTGTTTCCAAGGGTCTGCCATGTTAACACTTGTTACATTTTGTCTGTTTACCCCCTTGTAGTCCCACAGAATAATTTATCTACACATAGAAATTCAATTTGACAGCTGTTTTATTTCAACAACTATTGTGCCACATTCGCTGGACTATGTTTCTTCTTGAAATAAATTGATTAGTGTGTCTGTCTGTCTGTGTGTGTGTGTGTTTTGTGTGTGTGTGTGTGTGTGTGTGTGTGTGTGTGTGTGTTTGTGTATGAGTGTGTGTGAAACTGGTTGCTTCTTTCAAACTGATTTATAGTGGGTTTTCTGTATTTCCATTTTCTGGAGTTTGAATATGATATCCTTACATTTTCATAGATTCCCTTGGACTCATACTGTATCTGATTTACTCTAAAATTTTAGACCTATCGTTTTTCCTTTGTGTGTCTTTCCACAAGTAGATGTACCTTCTGCTTTCATGTCACATATTTTATTGTTGCTCTATTTCCTTCCTCCTCAAACCTTGTTTCCTTCTGATTATGGTCCCCTCATAACCTGCTCACACACACACACAAACATACAGACATACCACACATGTAAACCCAAACATACATACACACATAGACAAACACAAATATATACACACATTGACACACACTCACATACAGACATACACACAAACACAGATACACAGAGCCACACTCACAATGCTCACAGAGTTCATGATTCATTAAATGGGAGAAAACATGGGGCATTTTACCTTACTGGGTGTGTTTTATTTCACTCAGCTTCTTAAAAGTGTAAGCCTTGTACTACGTTTACTTGTGTATGAGATGACTATTCTTTGGATATATTTTGCTTTTGTCTTATTTTCTGTTACTGTGATAAAAACACAATGCCCAGAAGCAAGTTGGGAAGGAAAGGCTTTATTTGGCTTTCACTTCCACATCACTGTTAATCATCTAAGGCGGGCAGGAAATCAAACGCTGCAGGAACCTTGAGACAGGAGCTGATGCAGAAGAGTTATTATGGAGGCATGTTATCAATTGAGGCTCTGTCCTCCCTGTTGTCTCTGTCTTGAGTCAAGTTGACACAAAACCAACCAGCACACTTCTAAATAGTTTATCTCTTCTTTGATATGTATCCTTCAGTGGTTTGGTTTTCTTTTATGTATACTTCTAGCTAGCCTCGAACTCAGTACATAGCGTGGGCTGACTGTGAACATTTAGTGATCTTCCAGCCTCTGACTCTTGATTGTTGAGGTCATTGTGGCCAGGCACTAAGCAACACCTCTTGGGGCTTATTGTTCTAGTACATGCATTTCCACTTTGACACTGTAATACACTTTTATTTTACACAGTGGACAGTTTTCTTTTTCTTTTAATCTCAAGAATAACCTATCATTTTTCAAAGCATAGCAGAAGAAGTAGGCAGACTGTAAGCTTTGGTAGCAGTCAGGAGGGAAGTAGGGGATTAAGAGGAATAGAGAGAGCCATCCCTTTGGAGGTAGGGTCCAAGAGAGCAGGAGGTTCATCAAATGAGTTAGTAAGTGGCTGTACTGGAAGTAGACAAGGGGCAGAATGAAGCGTTTCATAAAAGGAAGAAGTCCTGAGAGTCAGAACAGGCAGGCTCAGCATTTTCACTAGTGTCTGAAAAAAGAAAAGGGAAGAAGAGACACCCTTTCTTTAGAACTTTAGAAAAGATTAATGAGCTGAGAAAATGTCTTTTTAAAATTGCAGATGACTCAGCGAGTAAAAGTGCTTGTTTCGAAGGCATGCTTCATAATCTGAGTTCAGTTCTCATGAATCCTGGAGAAGGCCTGATGTGGTCCTCACAGTGTGTAATCTCAGATTCCTGCAGCAAGATGGGAGTCAGAGGCAAAAGAATTGTCTGAAGCTTGTATGGCAGGTAGCCTGGATACACAGTATAGAGAGTATACCACAGCAGCAGAAAGAAGAGGAGCCCTGCCTCTAAAGAAGGTTGCAGGGAGAGGTGAATACACAGGAAAATTGTCCTCCGACCTATGCACTTGTACTATGGCGTTTGCATGCATGTACTCACACAAGTGTTCGTGCACACACACATGCTCATGTGTGCACAAAAACATTGGTATAATTATTTCTGCATATCTGTACATTTAAAAATGTGTCTATGTGTTAGGGGGTGCATGTGTGTGTGTGTGTGTGTGTGTGTGTGTGTGCAGGAAGGCTCAGTGAGATGAACAAAGAAGAGGCAAGGGCACAGCTTCCACTTGACCGAATGCAGACTGGCCTCTCCATCCCTGTACTTCGAGTGCTTCCTCATCTGCTTCACTCTCTTTTCCACCTGCTGGCTTCCCCCTTACTCTGCCTCCTAGTGTCACAGGAGAGAAACCTGTGGACTCCCCACCCACTGACCCAGCTCCAGACAGGAACCAGTGTCATGTGGACTCCTGTCAGCTTGTTACCAGAGCAAGAGTGACAAGGTCACCTGGGACATGGTAGGTAAGTCAGTTCCTTCTCTCTTCCCTTCCTTCTGAGCAGAGGCAGTTCTGTGGAGTTGTGGTGCCATGGGAGAAAGTATCCCATGATGTCAGACACATTAAAGGTTAGTGTTTCCTAAAGCAGAGACTGACTTTATCATCACAGGATACAAGATGTTCTGAAAATGATCAATGAGAATCAACTTACATAGGTAGGTGTGGCAGAGAGTTCATTGTCAGGGCATCCAAGTGAAGACAGCCCTTTGGGAAAGGGGTAGGATTCAGCCCAGCGACAGGTATCAATTTTCTTATGGTCATGTGTGCTTTTGAGTGTCGGTAGACATTCTGTACCCAGGAAGTAAGTGGAGAAATACTTGTTCTCTGGTTGATAAAAAAGGGCAGGGGAGCTGCTCATCAGTAAAGTGATTGTCTTCTGAGCAGGAGGACCTCAGTTCTGTCCCCAGGAAGAAACTAACAGGTGTGGTAGCACAAGCTTGTCTGTGAATGTGGACACCCAGATCCCTGGGACTTGCTGAGCAACTACATGAGGACTCCCAAGCCAGTAACAAATCTTGGCTCAGAAAAATGTCACCTAAGGTGCAAAACTGGACTCTCTCATCTACCTCCTGCCACATCCATGTACAAACACACATCTCTACCACACACACAGACACACAGACATACACTCACATATAATAGAGGATGTATCTGTATATATCTTCTATACTCAGTGACAGTATTGATTGTGGTCAGTGTCATGGAGCAAATTTAATGGACAAATGGATTTGCCCTATGAGTTCTGAGTGTGCCTGCATGTGTGTGTTCCTCTTTAGACTCACACTAGCTTCTATAGCTCCATCATCTTTATATTCACCTTGGACCAGGACTGTGTTGCAATCTCAGGTTTAGATTAGATTTGCCTAAGACATGAATTTTATATTCCATGAAAATATACAGAGGAGAAACGATCTCCCGAATTCCAGAGTAAGGAAGGTCCCATCAAGTCCTGTTCACAGCCTGTTTTCTCCCTCTATCAGGCCTGCCTCAAACGATGTAGTTCTCCTTAGAGCCACCGGGTGGCAGAAATCTATAAGCTCACATTTGAATTAAAAGGGCTCTTGTTTTAGAGAGAAGCCAATATCCCCCAATTTAATGTATTTCTGTTGTGTTTGCAAATGTCACAGGTATGCTAGAGCAGTTTTATTTATAGATCAGCACAAATCTAGTGATCAACAACTCACTTCATCTCTGCTTAGTGTAAAGTGTGCAGTTCAAAATGTATATGGAGTATTTCATGTATAATATGGTATTCACACTTGGATTGAATTCTGTGGCACTCAGCTGTGATTCCCTAAGGTTCCAAGCCCTCTGTAAAAGGCTAGGGTATGACTGCCCAGATCCCTCCCTGCAGGACACCTTCACTCCTGGACAATCATCACCATTGGTTGTATTATGCTCCCTGGTGACTTCCAAGGGCACCCTGCTGATTGTGGTCTGTTTTACAATTACTCTCCTATGGCTTATCATTTTTACTGGAAAAATAGAATCATTCTGTTCAAGATGGTTTTGTGTCCCGTGTGTGTGTGTGTGTGTGCTTGTGCATTTGTGCATGCACCTGCATTTCTTAAACAAAGAACCCATCCTGTCATTTTGTAGAGAGCAAACTATTGTCTTGGCAATATCCTGGGTTACTATGTGACCCCTTAGGTCAGCATATCAAATGCATTTTACCATCCTTGTATGTGGACACATGATGGCCAATTGAGACTCCAAATTTCTCATTATTTGGAGACTACAGTTGCATTGGCTTTGTATATTTTAGATAGTTCCCACTGCAGAACATCTCCTTAACACCTCTCAACTGCGTCTCAACTCTGTCTCTCCCCTTCCTCTTCCTCGATGCATCACCCCCTTCCAGGGCACCTGCTCCTCTTATTCCTGCACCTTCCCCATTCAGCCACATACTCTACTCTATGCCCCACTCCCAGAGAGAGTCTTGTGACCCCCTAGTCTCTTCTTGTATACTGAAGCTCTCTAGGGCTATGGATTCCAGCTTGGTTATTATTATGGAGTTCACTGATGATACACACATGTAACCAAATCCACAGCACATTTATCTTTCGCATCTGTGTTGCCTCCTTCCAGACAATTTTCACCATTCCATCCATTGGCATTAAAATTTCATGACATATTCATTTTCAAAACTGAGTAATTTTCTGTCAGGGACAGGCTCTATCACTGCTGTCCTCTCTTGAAGGGCGCTTGGGGTAAAGTCTGTCAGCCTCAGGAGCAGGTCTTGGTCTTGCTAGATATTAGGATTGCATTTCTATAAGAAAGATCTTTGCCTATCTTAATTCTAAGTTACTTTGCAATGGTCTCTTGCCTGCTTGTCTGAGTTCCTTTGAGGCCTCATACTGCACCTTCAGAAAATGGAGTTGGGGGAGGGCTATATTAAGTAAAGGATTGGGAGTCAGGGTTTTTTCCCCTCTTGCCCAGAAGACTCACCTGGGGCTTGTCAGGCAGACCCGAAGATTGGTGGAGTAGCCTTTTATTGATACAGAGGAGAGTCCCTCGCAAGAGAAGCTCTTTTACACAAGCAGATATGCAGAAACTCATATTAATTCATATACAAAGTCATGTATACAAATTCGTACATCTTCACTCACATTAATTCATATACAAAATCACATATACACATTCGTATATCTTTGTACATTCCAGCTGAACACAGTTACATACTCATAATTATGTATTTACACACACACACACACACACACACACACAAGCACACATCTATACTTACATAAACATATGGAGCAAAAGACTACCTGTGCAGGAAAAATTCGCTCATTCCAGATGAAAGATGAGTTACCATCTTTATAGCATACGGAATGAAAAAGCTTCTATCCTTTTATTGGTAAATGAATTAAGCCTCAGTCTTTAAGAATAAAAACGTTTTGTACTCTTTATTAAAAACCCTGACTTGCTGTGAAGAAAAACCTGTTCTGTCCAATGCAAGGAGACGCTGCTCTGCTCTTCCTGCTCTCTGCAGCTTCTTCTTTTCTCCTTGTGTCTGCAAGTTGTCCTCATGGTTCCCAAGTTCCCTTTTAATTTCTAATTTGTTATTCTACTGTGCTGTCTTTCTCCTTCCTCCTCTTGTTCTCATTTCCTGCTCTGATGTAACAATGCGCTGCAATGTAAGGATCCTACTTTTTATAACTACTCTAGGAATATAGGTCATGTGGATTTTCCTAGCATCCTTTATTTTTAAACAAAAGTACTCTAAAAGTTCAAACATGAACTTATGTAATGATTTGAATAAGAATGTACAACAGAGATGTCTGCATATGTATGCTGGCAAGGATGTGGAGAAAGAGGAACACTCCTCCACTGTTGGTAGGGTTGTAAGCTGGTACAACCACTCTGGAAATTAGAGTTCCTCAGAAAATTGGAAATAATAGTACCTAAGGGCCCAGCTTTACCACTCTTGAGCATATACCAAAAGTAAGTTCCAAGATCTAACAAAAACAAATGCTCCACCATGTTCATAGCAGCCTTATTTATAATAGCCAGAAGCTGGAAAGAACCCAGATGTCCTCCAACAAAGGAATGGATACAGAAATTGTGGTACATTTACACCATGGAGTACTACTCAGCTATTAAAGATAGAGTTCATGAAATTCCTAAAAAAAAAAAAAAAATGGATGGAACTAGAAGCTATCATCCTAATTGAGGTAACCTAGTCACAAAAGGGCACTCATGGTATATACTCATTTATATGTGGATACTAGCCCAAAAAGCACGGAATACCCAAGAAACCATCCACAAAACTTATGAAGCTCAAAGAGAAGGAAGGCGGAAGGTAGATGTCTCAGTCCTTCTTAGAAGGGGGAACAAAGCAGGGGAGGAAATACAAGATCAAATAGAGGAGCAGGGATTGAAGAAAATATCTACAGAGACTGGCTCACCTGGAGAACCACCTCATATTCAGCCACCAAACCCAAGCACTGTTGCTGAGGCCAAAAAGTGTTTACTGGCAGGAACCAGATATGTTTGTCTCCTCAGAGGCTTTCCCAGAGTCATACAGATACAGTTGAGATGCTTGCAGGTAAGCATCAGACTGAACACAGGGACCCCAATGAAAGAGCTAAAGAACTGAAGGAGCTGAAATGTGTTTGCAACGTCATGGGAAGAACAACATCATCATCAGCCAAGACACTGAGGTGGAGAGGGTGATTGGTAGAGGGAGCACCTTCGTGGAATCAAGTTGAGGGGCAGGAGGGAGGGGAGGGAGGGGAAAGGGTATAATATTTGAAATGTCAATACAGAGGATATCCATTAAATTAAAAAAAAGAAAGGACTCAACCAATAAAAAAACAAAACAACAGACATTCATTATCTGTCACTATGTCTACAGGCCCGTGAAGAAAAGACCATGATTTACTTATCATCGAATACTTGTATAGATAAACCCACTCAATATTAGACCTTAACCCAGTCAATATTATATCTTCTGTCCATTCACCTACAATAAATCATTACTTCTGCTTTATAACCTTTACTTAATTGTTTTACAACCTCTTGGAATGTGCTCTAAGTTGTAAACAACAGCTTCCTGTCTCTGAATTGATTAACTTTTAACATGTAGAGATTGGCAGAGCTCTCCTCGCAGGTTTAATATCAGAAATGAATTTAATTCAGTTCCATTATAAAGGTACAGGGCCTGAACCAGGTTGTCTACATATGTTCTTCCAGGTCGTACTGTTATGGGACTCCTGTGCATGTGAATATGTGGGTCTCTGGTCCTTGTGCCCAATAGAAGGCTATTGTCTTCTGATGTCTTGTGCACCGTCAAAGTCCTTGTTGTGTTTTATCTTATTCCAAGTAATGTTGTTATGTTCTGATGTGATCTCTTAGAAGTCTGCACTTTTGTAATGAGAGAAATAAGAGATGGGAAGGCAGAGGATAGAGACAGGTGGGAATGTGGAGGGGATCTGGAAGGAGTAGAGGGAGAAGAAATTGTAATTAGGATATTTACATGCACTTATATTTAAAATGCTCTTATATTTAAAAAAGAGGAAAACTTAAGTCGTGAAGCTGTGAGAAGTATGCTGTCTGCATATATGTATGATGGTTTGTGATATGCATTACTAGAAAACAGGTTGGAGAAAGACAAGTATCACATTCTGTCTCCTTTTGTCCTTAGTTTCCACACTACATTAAAGAAGACTGGATCCCAAAGTCTAGATGTGTTCTAGTCTGTGGGGACCATGGGATTCCTTCCCCTGTCTTGGTATCAAATCTTGCTGAGGCAAAACAATGACATTACAAACATTAGTGGCCCAGGATTTAGAGTTACCTAAAGTGAATTGAAAACCATTGACACTTAGCACATTCATGATCACTACCAAATGCTTATTTCCCAGATCAATTAAATGTACATATCATTCCTTACACTAAATATGATGAAAGGGTTAATAAAACAGGACAAATGCATAAAATTACAGAGTTTTCGAAAATAATGGCTGAGTTATTTAATAAAAATTAATTTAAAATTTTCCTGTTTTCACCAGTTCCAAATCAATATACACCATTTAAACTTCAGAATTCAGACACATACAAAATGGCTCTTGCTAGCTATTATAAACATAAAAATTAGAATACAGCAAAAATGTACATTGATGACTATTTATAACATGGTTCATATGCTATTGCAGGCCCCTTAGGGTTTTCTCTGAAAATATTAGGTTCCTTCTTTAAACATTAAGTACTTTAGAACATGGGTTTTCATTTGAAGATATTTCCTTATAGTTTTATGATATTTGGATAAACATAAGAGAAATGCAACAGTATTTTATGGGATACATTTATCTGTACATGGCTGACTCCCTCTAGGAGAAAGAAAGAAGCAGGAAGAGGAGAAAATATGAATATGCAAATCTCAGTAGCAGCTCTGGCCACATTTGATTCCTTACCATGGGAAATTTCTTCAGACTTACACAGTAGCCCTTTGATGACTTTCTGATTTCCTGTTCAGTGCACTCACCAGTAGAATAGACTTTCCCAATCATTTCTTCAGTCAGCATTGGAGAACAAAGGACATTTGGTGAAGTGTTGTATGTACAGTATCAGCTCATGGTCTGATGCAAGAACTGAGCAGTATCCACAAGCAGAACAGAGGATGTGTGCAGCTATGATGCCCGTCACGGCCTTCTGACCACCTACTGGGCTATTGCACCTCTCTATTAATCTCCTATCTGAGGTCCACTTCCTTTTGTGATCACATGCTATCCAACCAGATAGCTTTTCCATCATCAGCATAACTCTGCCCCCTGGATTTCAGTGATTCAGATGCCAAAGAGCAGCTTACCCAAATACATAGCCTGTGAACTCAGTAGTGAAGAAAAAGGGACGCCAGAGAGTTCTTATGATCTATGAGGACGAACAGAAAACTGTTTCCTCTATGGAAGGGATTAAGGTAAGTGGATATATACTTGTCCACTTCACACAGTGTCTGCCACCAATGAAGGAGATAGAGAAAGGACTGAAGAAGCTGAAAAGATCTGCAACTCTATGGGAAAAACAAAATTATTAACTAACCAAACCCTCCAGAACTCCTAGGGACAAAACATCAACGTGAGTTCACATGGAGAGACCCATGGCCTCCATGTGCATATGCAGCAGAGGATGACATTTTCTGACATCAATGGGGGGAGAGGCCTTTGGTCCAGAGAAGTTTTGTCATCCCAGTGTAGGGGAACGCCAAGGTGCTGAGGAGGGAGGGGGTGGTTGAGAGAGGGAGCACCTTCATGTAGATGAAGAGAAGGGGGAGGAGGGGTTGTGGGAAAGGTATAATATCTGAAATGTAAATACAGATAATATCAAAAAAGAAAAAGAAAAAAAATATGGTGCCTGATCAAGGTTCATCCTTCCTCTGTATGGCTAAAAGTGCACATTTTTACTGAAAAAATTATTTAAACCTGCTTTTGAGCTGCCATGAGGATTGGGTCTCAGATAGCTCCTGATGGCCTCCCACAAAGGGAAGCACACCTGAGTAAAGGCAGCCCCAGCCTTGCTGTCCCCAACCTTGATGCCATCTTCCCAACCTCTGCTCCACCTTGGCCTGGTGTTACTAACCCTCCAGAAACACTTTATAATCAATTTCCTACAATAATCTCAATTCCTTTTAGGTCTGCAATGTTTTACAGGGCACAAAATTTCTTGTTATTGATATTATGTTTTTCATTGAAAATGATTTTCTGATAGGAGAAAGAAGATATAAATCCTAAAGTGGAAGCCATAAAGCATTCTGAAAAATAGTCTGCAGATCCATAATAATACACAAAAGTGTTAAATGAATCTTTCATGTTGCATGGATGCAGCTTCCATCATTGTGTGTCCATACATGCTGTGATCAGACTCCTGGTAGGTATGGGGATATAGCTCAGTCGTATAGCACATGCTTTGCATGCATAAGGTACCAGGTTCGAGTCATGGCACCTCCAAGCTTCTTTTCAATACCCTTTTTCTGGTATTGCTCCTTCCAAAACGTCCCAGTCTTTAACTTTCTGTTCTGAGGGCATATATGCATCAATAATTATTAGATAAAGCACTCATCAATGGCTATGATTACAGTCTTTATCTAATATTTGATCTACTAATCATGACAACATTTAATGAGACCTCCATAGTCAGGTGAGTAATATAAAAGGCCTCATGTATGACCATGACAATACAGTTCCTCTATAACCTGGGCGACGTTTCCATGGAGACCACCACAGTCTGATGAGTACAGCGTGGTTATGATACTAGGCAAATGTTCTGTTCACAGCTTTAGAGATGCTCGGTCTTCATCCTGGTGGCAGTTTCTTAATGGTTATGATTCTCAGGAGATAGAAAACAAGGGTGAGTGAGTTCTTCTGTAAGAGTAAGGAAGGGCAATGGGAGAAGAATTCCTAGTTACTGAGCAGAGAGAGGAAGGGAGGAAGGGAAGGAGAAAGAGAGAGAGAGAGAGAGAGAGAGAGAGACAGAGACAGAGACAGAGACAGAAACAGAGACAGAGACAGACAGAGAGACAGAGAGACAGAGAAAGACAGAGAGACAGAAAAAGACAGAGAGACAGAGAGAGATGGAGACAGAGAGAGTGGGGGGGGAGAAGAGAGACTGAGAAGGAAGCTTGGTTGTCATGGGAACCTCTTACGTTTGTGCAGACCCTTTTCAATGGTGACCTAAGTGATGCAGGGAAAGGAGCATTCTCTGTAGACCAGGTTATGGGTTCCCAGAGGTGAGCACTTGAATCTCCCTGAGGGTGGAGGACACAGATGCAGGGATCCCAGTCCCACGTGGTCACACTCCTATTTCAGGATTTGTGGCCAGTGTGTTCTCTCCAGAAAGAGAGAGACTTAGGGCACTGTGTGTCCTCAGAGGGTGCTGTCCTGTACCTTGATGCACAGGTGACATTACTAGAAGGGGAGGATGGAGGAGGAGGATGTGAGAGAGAATATACTGTGTGCTCTCCGGTTCCATTTTCCACGCTGTGAAACGGGGATGAGAGGTTGGATAGTAGGGTTACACCTGCGTGCTGTGTAACAATAGAAAATTTTAAGTTGCAATCTATTATGGTATCCTCAGGGCTACCTGACCCTGAGTCTCCTAAGAAGCCCCCGCCAAGCTGCTGTCTGCACAACTACTGTATTAAGGTCACAAATCTCTTATAAAATACACATCTTGTTCAATATGTCAGTGAACCGTGTCACACCTGAAAACTTTCACAATTTTCAATTTCTGTTTCCACTTTGTCTTTGGAAGATTTTCTTAAAGTTTTGTAAAATTTGCTATAGGACATTAATTTTTCAAACTTTTCTCCTAGCCATGTATTTAATTTTTCTCATTTTTATAACCTATGAAGGTTTTTAGATTTTAAGAATTTCACTGTCTCTAGCTCTCTGATTTTGGTTTTTATCTGGTGTTTTGTCCCTGAAATCTTTACCTAGAACCCATTGAAAGGGACTTTCTTCTGTGAATTCTATTAGACAATGAATAGGCTTGATTATTTTTATAAAAAAGGCTTTACACAGGCTTAATATGTAGATCCTAAATTGTATTTGTTTTTAACATTTATTAATTTAGTTTATGAGTGCTCTACCTTCATGTACCCTACCATGCCAGGAGAGAACACCAGATTCCCATCTGGGGAAGTGAACTCAGGACCTCTGGGATAGCAGGCATTACTCTTACCCACTGAGTCATGCTCTAGCCCACAGTTTTTATTTGTGGGTATGCATATGTGCTTACCTCAGCACTGTTCTCTGACAGATCATTCTTTCTGGACTGAATTGAGTTGCATGGTTTTCAAACACCAGTTTTCCAGGAGGCCAGGCTGGTACATATGGCAGTGATCACTGTGCCTGGGGTTAGGAGAACAAGAATGTATTCAGTTCTTCTCAGCTCTGCCTACACACAAGCCCGATTCTTGCATCACATACACTGAGAAATGCTGGCTCCAAGTCGTCAATTGTCTGTAAATGTTGGGTGTGAGTATGAATGTTGATTTCAGTCTCTCTAGACCTGATTCCAAGAACATCCTTGCTTAGATACTTTAGATCCATGGTGGGTTTCTATTCAGACAATGTTCTCTGTTTTTGTTCTGTTTCTTAGGTTCCTTTTTCATATATGTATCTGTGAGAATTGGAATTAGACATCCAATTAAAATAAATAGCATTATTCTTATTATTGTTGCATTGAATATGAAGAACTATCCTTACCAATAATGAATTGTCAGACCCTTGAAGATAATATACTCTGGGTTTGTGTAAGTTTTAGTTCATCAACGTTTTGAGCTGTTCTAATATGTAGGCATTATAGGTCTATGTACAAAGATTAGTCACAAATGATTGACAGTTTTTGATCCAACCAACCTTGATATTATTTTTTCACCACAATCAAGTTGGCTTTATTCCAGATATAGGGATGGGTTAATATATGTATGAATCAATATTAGAAATTACATACATGGACTGAAAGACAGAATAACATGATCATCTCCATAAATGCAAAAATAGCTTTAGAAAAAATTTAGCATTGCTTTATGTTAAAAGTCCTGAAGCATTTCATAATATAAGGATCATATCTCTACATAATGAAGGCTATATATAGCAAACATACAGGCACATCATTTTTATGGAAGAACTCAGCATTTCCACTAATATGAACTCAAGGATCTCCACTCTCTAGAATCTCCTCAGTATAGCATTGAAAAGTCTTTTCCGTAGCAATAAGAGTGGAGTAATAGCGTGGAATTAGAGTTATAGACAACAATAAAAAGTCAACGCTTAAATCTATGTTTGTTAAAAAGCCTTGCCTCCTTTCTTGGCCCCATAAGTCACCTTGGAAGAGTAGAACAGAAGCTTAAAACAGAGGCATCAATAGCACCCCATCCCCAGTTGGGAGCAATTACTGGTGAGGACAAGGCCAATACTAAGGAGGTAATCATCTTTGAATGATTTCTTTGGGCCACCTTCCAGGACCATACATTCATTACCCAGGCCTGCCTTATGCCCACCTCATGCTTCTTGCCGAATTCTTCTCAATCCAAAGCTCATGTCAATAATTAAAGCCAGGACAGGTGTAGGTCACTACCTCCCTGCGTGTTCTTGTCTCCTATACAGCCACACTGAATAGACCCGGTCTGCTCTCACCAATGCTCAGTTCTTTAACTGAGGTGTCTCTATGGAGACTAACCTCACCAGTCAATTGAGCCAGGACTTCTGCCATAAAAAATGTGGCTAAATATGGTGATTATTGATCTCAAAAATAAGGGAAAAATAAAAGAGGCAGGCCACTGGATAATGCCATGGGATGATGTGATTTGTTTATTTAAAATGATTTTCTCCCAAGTTTCACAGTGACTTAGCAGGTTTTCTTTGACTTTCGTCTCAATCAATCAACACACTTTCTGTATTTTATTTTCACCATGTATGCTATTATAGAATTATAGTAACACTAGAGTCCAGTATGTTGACCAGTGAGTAGGCCAATTACCAGTGAGTATATTAGGCACTTGGCAGCTATGGTGTCCCTCCCAGATCCTAGGGATTTCAGTGATGGCGGAAGCTACTTCAGACCCTGTCTCCAATCGGCTGCAAAACTTAAGCACCATACACCTCCACTGAAGTCCTCTTTGTTGTCTTCAAAAGAGAAACTTAAATCTATTTTTGTCTATATGTAAATCCACAAGACCATTCCCCATAATTATCATACTTTCTTTGGCCCAGATGAGCTTCAAAGTCCCTCTGAAATCACATATGCCTCAAGTTTGTAGTATTCCTCCTGCCTCAGCCTTATTTTCTTCCATTTGTTTTTATTTTATCTGTATTTGCTACTTCTTTACTTATAAAGAATAACTTTCCATACTCAAATTAAAATAAAGCCAAACCCAAATATTTTTAATCTAATGCATCTGAGTTACTAGATAAGACAGCTTTCCTTACATTTTCATTTATCCATTTAAAAAAAATCAATAAAATTACACCTGAAAAATAAAGAAATTCAAGAGGACAAAATGTACATTTCAAAGACAACAAATGGAATGATCAAGACAATCTACTGTACAAGTCAACAGAAGACAGAGTGAAAATAATCTATCTTTAAATATACCAGTAAAAACTCTCCTAAATAATGAGATCATTGAGGAAGACATATTTTCAGATATCTGTGCATCAAGCTCTAAGGAAAAAAAAAAACTAAAGAGATGTGGGTGACAGACTAGGAAATAAATGAGAACTCTTCCCAGATAAGACTGTATGGGGAGCAGGAATTCAAGATTAAACTTGTTAAACAAATTTTTAAACAGAACAAAAGAGTGTGTTGGCCTAGGAATATATCTCATTGCTAGAGTGCTTGCCTAGCATGCATGAAGTCCTGGTCCTGTGTTTAATCTCCAGTACCACCAGGAGCGGGTGGTGTCTTTTTCCTTTCTTGGACAGAAACTGGATAGAGCATTTCTTAATAATAGTCTCTTATCATGTTAGGAAAAATTAGACAAGCCCATTCCACAAGACTCAAATGAATCTTTTCCTTAACACTGTCGCTCACATTAAGACATTACCAATTATTTGGGTCAATTTCATATTTAAACTGTTTTAACCGATTACCTTTGCAGAGTTATTGGACCTGGGTTACACACTATGAGTCATCATGATTGCAGTTCCTTAGGTGAATCTGAGTGGCTGCTGTGACAGTGGTGTGCAGCATGCAGGTAATAGTGAGACACTTGAAGGCTTCCCTTCTGTGTGATGTAAGTAGTAAGTAGGTCTCATCTCACAGCTTCTTTACAAGGAGTAACTGTGCAGGCCTTACCGAGAGGAAAGAACTGATAACAGCACACACTGCCTGCTGTGTCACTGTGTTACCCTGTGTGGCTTAAGAATGTAGTATTAAGCAAAAAGTGAAAATCATCACCATTTTACCAAAGAAACAGAACAGAGAATGAAGGCAAATGAGCTTGGCATGGGTCCCAGAGACCCCACTATGATTCTTAAGCAAAATTTAAGGCAAAGGCATCTACATACAACTTCCATGATTACATATGTATTAGGAATATTCACAGCAGTTGAGGCCAGCGTGGCCTACCTTCTCAACAATAAATATCCACGTAATGAAAAGTTCCACTGCTAAATGCCTCAACTGGCCACATCATTCCCCTTGCTACTGGTGATCCCTAAGAAGTGGTGGTCACTTAAAAGTGATTTACTCATGGTCTACATTTCGAGGCAAATGGGACAATGACTGCCTTTCCAAATCTAATGCTTAATAGTTACTTATAGAAATCAATCCTATACACTACCACATAAAATTCTACAGTTAAGAAAACCTCCTTATCTTTAAGAACTGAGAACACACAGGGCCCATACAAACTAGTTGTGTCAAGTAGCCACTTTCTACCTTAACATTTACTAGCTGTGCTCTTAAAATCTCTATGAGAGAAGCAGGAATTTTCCCCATGCCTTTCGGCAGTAGCTAAAGTTTCAGGTCTATAAAATTTCATGAAGTCTCTTGTTTTTAAAGCTAAATTGCTCAGGTTTCTTCAATTGGTATTTCACTCATATGTTGCCCAGAATATGTCTAGAGCAAAAGTAAGGTAAGTAGGTCTACAAGCATTTGCTTTCCTTGTTAGATAAGCAAGCTCACAGAACAGAAATGCAAACTACAGTGTAAACAACTGTATGAATGACAATGCATGAGCCTCTTATAGAGTGAAACCCATGAAGAAGCAGAAGGGATACTGTATACAAAGTTCTTACTATTGACCCATTCCACTTGGAAATAAAAACAGTAATTCTTCAACATTTAAGAAACAAAGATTTTAGGAAAGAGACTCTTTAAATCACTGAATACATCATTTCTGTCATTAAGAGAGATAATTTATGTCTTTTTCTGCAATAATTCATTCTAATGAAGTAATTCTCTAACTCCTAATTAGCACTACATTTACAAGAGTAAGGGAGTTTATCAGTAGGCATTCTTACTTGTTTTAAGTTACTTGTCTCTAAACTAAGCCTTTAAAGACTCCTGGAGCCGCAGCTTCATTATCTTTTTCCCCAGTGGGTTCTGAGGTGGCTCCTCACACTTCATGGCTTCATTGTGATCTTTCTTCTTCTTTGCTGTCTTCTTCCATTGTTTTTCATCCTCTTCACTGTCTAGAAGCTGAGAGATAAGCTGGTTATCCACAAATACGTAAGTGTTGATTCTGTTTAACTCTCTTTCTTTTCCTCTTGGGTGGAGCCCTTTCTGGATTCCCCTTGGCCTGCATCTCATCTTTTATGAAGTTTCTAAGTGTATGGTGAATGTAAATACCAGCAGAGTCTTGGAGATTCCTGAAAGCACACGGGTGGAGCCGCACAGAATCTGGTATGTCATTACCATTCTTAAGAGGTTGTACTACTTGTACAAAGGAAACCACAAGGACATTTTCACTTTCCCAAGTGTTTTGTCCACTCCATATAATCTGTGTCAACTGATCCTCTCTTTATAGGCATGACCAATATGTCCCCAACTTTGAATAAGATCTTCATGTAGCTTTCGTGGTCTTTCTGGACTCCTGCCCCACAGTAAATTTGATCATGCCGGTGACTGTCAGAAGCTATCTGAATGCAATTACCCACCACAAATTCGGGTTCACAGAATTCAAATTTATCAAAGCTATCACTGTTTTTGATGAAGCTCCCCAGTTTCTCCTTGGCATACGCCACCACATCTGAATGAAGTTCAATCCCATGATTTATTCCAAAAGGATGGAAGATGCAGAAGACGCTCACCACACAGCAGTGCACAGTTTGTCCCCAGAGCACTGTCCCAAGGGCAGGAACCCACTAGGCCACCACAGGTCTGCAGCAGATCGAGCACTTCACTGACAGCCTACTGTCCATCACGGCCTCCATAAGAGCTGGCACAGGTGCTATCATTTTTAAATGACAAGTACTAAGTACAAGTACCTTCTTTGAACCACTAAATGAATTTTCTGTGATGTGGTAGAAACTAACTGTCACTGGTAGTCCTGAATGATCTGCATGCACCACTTGATGATAGAGACTTTATTTGATATTTAATGCACTTTGCCCTCATATCCATAATAGCATGTAGAGGCTGCTGAGGTTACTGAAGGACATGGTAGACATGTCCCAGAGAAAAGTTTACAGGCCACCTTCACAAGATCCATATGGAGAGTATATAATTGAGTAGCTGTGTGTGCTTGTTGTAACTCTGTTGGAAGATGTGCTTTGACTGCTTGTCCCCCAAACCAATACCATAATGAAAACCAGCCACCTGGACTAATGAAAGGGAGAGAAGTCTTGTAGGTGAAAACAGGGATTCCTAGAGAGAATTTGGTCTGCATGATTGAGTGATTGGAACTCCAGTGATGTGGAGGGGAGGGAACGTTGCAGTCCCAGAGCCTAACTACAATTTATTTGTGCCCTCTTTAGCCCAGGAGTCCCTGTTTCCTGGTCCATCTGTATTGGAATCACCTAGCACATTGTCACTGTCAGATAAAGTTTTTCTAGCATGCTAACACATTAAAAAATATTCTCATTACATTATCTTAACAAAACCACAATTTCCTACCAAACAAAAGACTGAAATTCTCATCACATAGCAGTAAATGCCAACCAACAGCTGAGGTTTGGCCTACTCAATCCTTCCATCTATGTACATAAGAAATGCTTGATATGGAGATTATTTGCTTATCATCTACTATAAACACGTGATGCATCTCATTGGACACTGTATCGTAGAGTTTGTGGTAGCATGCATCTGTCACACTCATATGTTCTCAGGCGTGTTTAACTCCAGAATAAACTTTCTTCCTTTGAGGTGACAGCTGTGATTTGTATCAGCATTCATAAGTATGTCTATTTGTACATACTTGTGTGTGTGTGTGTGTGTGTGTGTGTGTAAGAGACAGAGACAGAGACAGAGAGAGAGAGAGAGAGAGAGAGAGAGAGAGAGAGAGAGAGAGAGAGAGAGAGAGAGAGAGAGAGAGAAGATTTCAGGAAGATTGAATGTGTGGGAAATTAAAGATTAAATATTGAGCGCTTGCCATTCACAGTCAGATGCAGGACTACATGAGGAACATATTTGGTATAATGCTTACTTCCCTCTAAATTCATTACCAGCATCAGTACCTGGATGCCTAAAGGACTACTGTTGCATCTGGAAGAGACTAAAAACCGAGTCATGAAAGGTAGTTAAATCACTTATTGCTGTGACAGTGTTTAGTGTTATAATAATTATTCTCCATAATGACTCATACCAACATGGCTCAGAATATCCATTTCTCCCACACTGTTATCTGCTCATATTGCAATTCTATACTTTGATCTTCAGAGTGTCCCGGTATTGATGAGTGGAATTCATTTAGTCATCATCTGATGCCTCTGGAGAATTTACTGACTCTGAAAGTTTCACTCTGAGACTGTGTATAGGACACAGAAAGGGAGGGTACCTGGGAAGGTAGTAATGAATGGATAGACTCACATTTCCACTGTGTGTGTGCATTGCTGGCATTGCTGGATGTGTTCAGGGTAATGTGATGAGCTAGAAACAGGAAAGGAGTGGCCTATACCTCCCACTGAAGTAGTCTGCTCTCACAATCCACCATCATTCCAACCCTCTGGGTTTATGTGCCTTCCCATCTGTCTCTCCTCTATGTCATGTGTTTAATTCCCTGTATGTGACCTTCCAGTGTGACAGAGAAGGATGTGATCTCTGCATCCCAGCATCAGGAGCTCATTGAGAAGAATTCAGTGAGCTGTGAGGTCTCCCAGACAGAAAGGGTGAAAAGAACCTGATGATGCTCTGGGTAGGTGAGTTCCCTTCCTCCATCCTTGTGTACTCAGTAAGTTAACCATATCATGTCTCTTATTCATGAGCAGACTTGGGAGGTTAAATGTGATTCCTTATGTAAATGCTCCCTGACATCTCAAACAGATGGATGGACTAAGGCACTTTGGAGGAATTCTTTAACATTAGGTGTTCAGAAATCTAGGGTAGGTGTAGGAATAGAGACCCTCAAATGTGGTGTGTGCTGGATGTCTAGATCATTCTGTGTCATTGTTAATATTGTTTCTTCACAACTTCCATGTGTGGCTGAGACTTTCTGCTAAACTGTATCATGCTGCTAGAGGGTAGAACTTGTAGCCTCTCTCCCAGGGAATCTCTGGAACTGCTTATGGAAGACACACACACACACACACACACACACACACACACACTATTTCATTTTAAATTAACTTGGCTACCCCAAAGGCTGGCCCCTTCTGAACCTTCTCCTGCTACCCCAGGCCCACTCATCTAAGTGACCAGTTGAAACTGACCTGAAAGTCACACGGCTTCTTGGTTTATCTCCTGTACGTCCTGTGTCCATCCGTCTCTCACCCACAAGTTATGGAGATTCCTTCCTCTTCCCCTCTGTGTCCTATGATGTGGCAACTCTAAGGGTCCCACCCTACTCCCATTGCCTGGAATCTTTATTAATCAATCAAAACCTAATTGGAGACAAAGACCTTTAATATTTGGACTCACAAACTTCAGACTGAGTCAAAGCATTAGAATTATCTCGAACACAGGGTGTAATACTAAAGTCTCCAGTTTATATAACCTGTATCTTTAGAGGTCCACATGAGCCTTCTTCAATAATTTATCATATATATATATATATATATATATATATATATATATATATATATATATACCAACACATGCACCACAGTGCACACAGCACAATACACCACAGTGCACAAAAGCACTTACCTTTCTTGATTCAATCACTACAAAACTGATACAAAGAGAAGATAATATTTGCACTGTCTTGTTGTGGGAAATATTAAAGAAAACAACAATCTGTGCCTTTGCCTTCTAGGCACTGGCCAGTTGTCATGATGTGTTTCTGCCTAGCAGACAGCCCAACATTTTCTCTTTAGCCAAAACCTGTCCCACTGTGTTCTTAATATTCTTGCTTTCTTCATTTTGAGACTAGATTGTTTTCTCCTGAAATGAATAACATACAAATCCTGTTCCCACACTAAATTGTAAGTTATCAAAGATTCACAGAGATTAGATGCGGATCCTGGAAGGCTGAACAATGCTGCTTCTGTCTTTCTGCCTGTACAAAGGCTGTTAATGAATTGTAGACACCTGCTGTGAGGTAGCTTTGTGGTACAGTAGTGATTATATATGACAGTTGCCCTGGGTTCGACTCCCAGCATTTGGCAGCTTCGTTGTTTACTGTCTTGGTTTTGGTTCTTTGCAAGACGCCCCAGACTTTGACTTTATGCTATTAGGGCATAAATGGATAGGTAATTAGTGATCAAAGCGCTGGTCTATGGCCATAGCAACAATGTTGGTTTATGATCAATACAATATTTCTATGAGACCTCCGCAGTCTGGTGAATACAGCGTGGTTATGTCACGAGGACCATGTGCTGTTCACAGATTGAGAGAAACTCAGTCTTCATGCTGGTGGCCGATTCCTAGTGAGTATGTTTCTCAGATGATAGAAAACAAGGGTGAGTGAGTTCTTCTGTGAGAGTAAGGAAGGAAGATCTGGGAGAAGAATTCCTAGTTACTGAGCAGAAAGAGGGTGGTTGGGGGAAGGAGATGGAGGGAGAGAAAGACAGAAACAGAGACAGAGAGAAACAGAGGGAGGGAGGAGAGCAAGCTTGGTGGTTGTCATGGGAACCTTTGTGCAGACCCTTTTCAATAGTGATGCACGGAATGGAGCATTGTCTGTAGACCAGCTTATGGGTACCCAGAGGTGAGCACTTGAATCTCCCTGATGGGGGAAGACACAGATGCTGGAATTCAGACCTGAGTGGTCTCACTCCCACTTCGGGATTTGTGGCCAGAGTGTCCTCTCCAGAAAGAGAGAGAGACTTGGGGCACTGTGTGTCCTCAGAGGGAGTTGTCCTGTCCCTTGATGCACAGCTGACATTACTGGAAGTGGGGATGGGGGAGAGAATATATTGTGTGCTCTCTGGATCCAATTTCCACTGTGTGAAATGGGGAAGAGAGGTAGGGCATTAAGTAGAAATTTCTAAATAGTCGTCTATGATTGTCCTGTATAGATGTCTAAGATGATTATTTGAACATGCAATTGGTTAGAGAACCTCTCTCTCCCTCCTCTCTGTCTGTCTCTCTGTCTCTTTCTCTGTCCCTCTTTCTGTCTCCCTCCTTCCTCCCTAGTCCTCCTTCCTTGTCCTCTTCCTCCTTCCACTTTTTAGTCTTCTTTTTGTAGGTTTAAGTTTGGTTTTTTCTGAGACAGTGTTTCACTGTGTCCTAGATGTCATAGAAATAAAAGATTTACGATGATGAGATGGCAATTGTGGGACACCTGTGGGCTCTGGAGCAATTGGACATTTTATGTTGTAATCTATTGTGGTACCCTTTGTGAAGAATTATTTGAGGAGGGGACCACATAGATGCAGGAAGGAATGTTCTGCTAAGCAGGATCCATTGTCAGGCTGATCTTTCTAGTCAGACAACTACCTGAACAAAGATAAATCACCTGATTACTGTGGGAAACAGAAGCCTATGCTGAGATCTGTGTAAAACGGCTTTACTCAGGCTAAAGGAATTTCTTAATTCTATCAACTCCAGACAATAGACCATTTAAACTTCAGAATTAAGACACATAATAAGTGGTCCTCATTAGCTATTATAAATATAAAAATTAGAATACAGCAAAAATGTACATTGATGACTATTTATAACATGATACAGATGCCATTGAAGGCCCCGTAGGGTTTGCTCTGAAAACATTAGCTTCCCTGCTCAAGCATTAGGCACTTCAGAACATGGATTTCAGGTGAAGATATTTCCTTATAGTTTTATGATATTTGGATATACCTAAGAGAAATGCAACAGTATTTATTGGAATACATTTATCTATAGATGGCTGAGTACCTTTAGAAGAAGAAAGAATCATGAGGAGGAGTAAATATGAATATGCAAATCCCAGTACCAGCTATGGCTACATCTGATTCCTTACCATGGGAAATTTCTTCAAACTTACACAGCTGCCTTTTGACATCTTTCTGGTTTACCTTCTTTCTTTCCTGTTCAGAGCACTCACGAGTAGAATAGACATTCCCAATCATTTATTCAGTCAGCATTGGAGAACAAAAGACGTTTAGTGCTGTGTTGGTTGTACTGTATCAGCTCATGGTCTGATGCAGGAACTGAACAGTATCCACAAGTAGAACACCGGATGTTTTCAGCTATGATGCACATCACAGTCCTCTGACCATCTACTGGGCTATTGCACATCTCTATTAACCTCCTATCTGAGGTCCACTTCCTTTTGTGGTCACATGGTATCCAACCAGATAGCTTTTCCATCATCAGCATATCTCTGCCCCCTGGATTTCAGTGATTCAGATGCCAAAGAGCAGCTTATCCAAATACATAGCGGATGAAGCCAGTAGTGAAGAAAAAGGGACTCCAGAGAGTTCTTAGGAGCTAGGGGGAACCAACAAAAGACTGTTTCCTCCATGGGAGGGATCAAATCAATTGGACCATATGTTGGTCCACTTCACACAGTGTTGGATCAAGGTTCATACTTCCTCGGTACCGTTATAAGTGCACTTTTTTTTCTGCTGAAGAAATTGTTTAAACGTGAATTTGAGCATCCATGAGGCTTGAGTCTCAGCTCCTGATCGCCCCCTACAAAGGGAGGCAAACCTGACTATCCACAGCCTCATCCTCGCTGTCCCCAGCCTTGCAATGCCATTTCCCCAACCTCTGCTCCACCTTCGCCTGATGTTACTAACCTTCTAGATACACAGTATAATTAATATCCCATGATGTTTTCAACTTCTTGTAGGTATGCCACTTTTTATAGAGAACAAAATTTCCTGTTATTATTATCATATTTTTTCTTGAAAATGGATTATTTTCTGATAGAAGAAATAACACAATCTAATAAGATTTCAAAAATGGAAGCCATAAAGCATCCAGAAAAGTATTATACAGCTTCATAATCATACAAAAAAGTGTTAAGTAGACCCTTTAAAGTTGTAAGAATATAGCTTGCATCATCATTTCTTCATATAGGATCTAACCACAATCTTAACAGGCAAGGGGATGTAGCTCAGTGGTAGAGCACATGCTTTGCATGTATGGGGTCCCGGGTTCGATTCCCGGCATCTCCAAGCTGATGTTTCCTTTTCTGTACCCTGGATTTTCTTCACAAAATATCCCTGTCTTTTAACTTTCTGTTCTCAGCTCATATATGCATCGGTAATTTTTAGATAAAGCACTCATCAATGGCTATGATGTCTTTAACTAATATTTGATCTACTAATTATGGCGACATTTAATAAGACCTCCGTAGGCAGGTGAATCAGATAACAAACCTCATATATGGCCATGACAACACAGTTTCTCTATAACCTCGATGACATTTCCATGGAGACCACCATAGTCTGGTGAGTACACCGTGGATATGACATCAGGAATACGTTCTGTTCACAGCTTGAGTGAAGCTCGGTCGTCATGATGGTGAGATGTTTCCTAGTGAGTATGTTTCTCAGGTGATAGAAAACAAGGGTGAGTGAGTTCTGCTGTGCGAGTAAGGAAGGGGAACTGGGAGAAAAATTCCTAGTTGCTGAGCAGGAACAGAGAGAGAGACAGACAGACAGAGAGGAAGCATGGTGATTGTCATGGAAACCACGACACTTCGTGCAGACCCTTTTCAATGGTGACCTAGGTGATGCAGGGAAAGGAAAATTCTCTGTAGACCAGGTTATGGGTTCCCAGAGGTGAGCACTTGAATCTCCCTGAGGGTGGAGGACACAGATGCAAGGATCCCAGAGTCGGGTGGTCGCGCTCCCACTTCAGGATTTGTGGCCAGTATATTGCTAGCAGAAGGAGAGCGATTTGTGACCAATCTGCCTATGAAAGGGTGCTGTTTTATTCTGGGGAACAATGGAGACATTGCCAGGAAGCAGAGAAAGAAAGAGCTATATATTGTTCACTCTCCTCTCTCATCTTTCCCCTCTGTGAAACAGGGATGAGAAGTGAGACATTAAGTGGAAAATTCTAAACAGCAGTCTATTATTGTCCTGTGTAGATGTCTAAGGTGATTATTTAATTATTCAGTTAGATAGAGGACTTTCTTTTTCTTTACTATTTGTTTTTGTGGTTAGATTTGTTATTCTGTTTTGCCTTATTTTTTATAAATCCTTTTATAAAAATCTGCCATTTTGCTTTGTTTTGAGACAATATTTCTTGGTGTTGTCTGCTCATATTCCCATAATTTACTTTAATCTACAGAGTTTCCCGGTATTGATGAGTGCAATTCATTTAGTCATCATCTGATGCCTCTGGAGAATTTCCTGACTCTGGATGTTTCACTCTGAGACTGTGTATAGGACACAGAAAGGGAGGGTACCTGGGAAGGTAGTAATGAATGGATAGACTCACATTACCACTGTGTGTGTGCATTGCTGGCATTGCTGGATGTGTTCAGGATTATGTGATGAGCTAGAAACAGGAAAGGAGTGGCCTATACCTCCCACTGAAGTAGTCTGCTCTCACCATCCACCATCATTCCAACCCTCTGTGTTTATGTGTCTTCCCATCTCGCTCTCCTCTATGTCATATGTTTAATTCCCTGTACGTGACCTTCCTGTGTGACAGAGAAGGGTGTGATCTCTGCATCCCAGCATCAGGAGCTCATTGAGAAGAATGCAGTGTGCTGTGAGGTCTCCCAGACAGAAAGGATGAAAAGAACCTGATGATGATCTGGGTAGGTGAGTTCCCTTCCACCATCTTTGTGTACTCAGTAAGTTAACCAAATTCTGTCTCTTATTCATGAGCAGACTTGGGAGATTAAATGTGATTTCTTCTGTAAATGCTCCCTGACATCTCAAACAGATGGATGGACTATAAGGCACTTTGGAGGTATTCTTTAACATTAGGTGTCCCAGATATCCAGGGTAGGTGTAGGAATAGAGGCCATCAAATGTGGTGTGTGCTGGATGTCTAGATCTTTCTGTGACATTGTTAATATTGTTTCTTCACAACTTCAGTGTGTAGCTGAGACTTTCTGCTAAATTGTATCACGCTGCTAGAGGGTAGAACTTCCAGACTGTCCCCCAGGAAATCTTTAAAACTGAGTCTGGAAGACACACACAGACTCAACGATACACACAGACACACACACACCCCACTTAATTTTAAATTTCCTTGGCTACTCCAAACCTTCCTGTTCTACCCCAGACCCACTCATCTCAGTGGCCAGTGAAATTGACCTGAAAGTCACACAGCTCCTTGGTTTATCTCCTGCACCTACTGTGTCCATCCATCTCTCACCCCCCAAGTCATGGAGATCCTTCCTCCTCCACTCTGTGTCCTATGAAGTGTCCTGTAAGGGTCCTATATGTCTCTCATTGCCTAGTCATTAAAAACTGACATCTTTATTAATCAATAAAAATATCATTTGGGATAAGGATATTTACATTTTTCCTCACATATTCTAGTTTGAATCAAAGCATTAGAATTATTTCTAACACTCTGTGTAATACTAAATTCTTAAGTTCATATAAACAATATCGTTAGAGATTCACATGAGCCTTCTTCAATAATGTTATCATTTATACATGTATATATATATATATATATATATATATATATATATATATGAGATCAAGCCATATTACAGCATACCACTCCACAGCACACCACAACACAGCATAACACAATTCACCCCACCACAAACACCACAGAGCACAACAGCACTTAAATTTCTTCCTTCAATCAAAAGAACTGATTTGAAGAGAAGATAATATTTGCACTGTGTTATATAAAATATTAATAAAAACAACAATCCGTGCCATTGCCCTCTCGGCACTGGCCGGTGGTCATGGTGTGCCTCTGCCGAGCAGACAGTACAAAACAGCATTTTCCCTTGAACCATAACCTGTCCCACCATGTTCTTAATATTCTTACCTTCTCTGTCTTGAGACTAGATTGTTTTCTCCTAAAATAAATAACATCAAAATCCCATACCTACAGTAAATTTTAAGTTATCAATCAATCAGAAAGACATGACTCAGATCCTGGCAGGCTGAACAATGTAGCAACACAATGTAGCAATACTGCCTCAGGTGGCCTGCTTTATAGAGGTTGTTAATGAGTCATAGGCTGCTACAGTGATGTGGCTCAGTGGTAGCGCGCCTGTTCTTCATGCTTCTGGTCAGAGGTTCGACTCCCAGCTTCCTGAGGTTTCTTTTAGACTTGGTTCTTTGCAAAATCTCTCAGACTTTAACTTTATGAAATGAGGGCATCTATGCATAGGTAATTAGTGTTCAAAGCGCTGGTCTATGGCCATGACAACAATGATACCTCCGCAGTCTGATGAATACAGCGTGATTATGATACTAGGAATATGTGCTGTTCACAGCTTGAATGAAGCTGGGTCTTTATGATGGTGGTAGTTTCCTAGTGGGTATGTTTCTCAGGAGATAGAAAACAAGGGTGAGTGAGTTCTTCTTTGAAAGTAAGGAAGGGCAATGGGAGAAGAATTCCTAGTTACTGAGCAGAGGGGGGAGGGGGAGAGAGACAGAGAAATTTTATGGACAAATGGATTTGCCCTGTGTGCTCTGTGTGTGCCTGCATGTGTGTGTTCCTCTTTAGACTCACACTAGCTTCTATAGCTTCATCATCTTTATATTTACCTTGGACCAGGACTGTGTTGCAATCTCAGGTTTAGATTAGATTTGCCTAAGACATGAATATTATATTCCATGAAAATATACAGAGGAGAAACGATCTCCGGAATTCCAGAGTAAGGAAGGTCCCATCTAGTCCTGTTCACAGCCTGTTTTCTCCCTCTATCAGGCCTGACTCAAAAGATGTAGTTCTCCTTAGAGCCACCGGGTGGCAGAAATCTATAAGCTCACATTTGAATTAAAAGGGCTCTTGTTTTATAGAGAAACCAATATCCCCCAATTTAATGTATTTCTGTTGTGTTTGTAAATTTCACAGGTGTGCTAGAGCAGCTTTATTTATGGATCAGCACAAATCTAGTGATCAACAACTCACTTCATCTCTGCTTAGTACAAAGTGTGCAGTTCAAAATGTATATACAGGAGTATTTCATGTATAATATGGTATTCACACTTGGATTGACTTCTGTGGCACTCAGCTGAGATTCCCTAAGGTTCCAAGCCCTCTGTGAAAGGCTATGGTATGACTGCCCAGATCTCTCCCTGCAGGACACCTTCACTCCTGGACAACCATCACCATTGGTTGTATTATGCTCCCTGGTGACTTCCAAGGGCATCCTGCTGATTGTGGTCTATTTTACAATTACTCTCCTATGGCTTATCATTTTTACTGGAAAAATAGAATCATTCTGTTAAAGATGGTTTATGTCCCATGTTTGTGAGTGTGTGTGAGTGTGTGTGTGTGTGTGTGTGTGTGTGTGTTGTGTTTGTGTGTGTGTGTGTGCGGTACATGTGGATGGTTGTATTCAGGTGAAGGCCACAAGAGGACATTGGGAGACTTACTCTATCACTTTCTGATTTATGCATTTGTTAATATGTTTCTCACTTTCATGCATTTGTGAATATGTTTCTCACTGTGTTTGGAAATAGGTTGGATACTCAGTAATCCATGTCCTCAGCAGTGGGTCACAGTGGCACGTGTCACTATGGCCAGCATTTAGCCTTTGAAAGTCTTTGTGGAATGCATAGTTATTGAGTAGGAAATTAGGAAGTACAGTCTATCAAAATGATGTGTATGACAGAAATGTATATTTGGTATAGTAGTATGTCTCAGCTACCATCTATAGGGTTACACAATGGAAATTTTCTCAAGACAGTCCATGTATTATCAGTATATCCTTTTATCAAATGTATTCTTGAGGTGGTAAACCATTTCAGCTCCTCTAGTCATTGCTCTAGCTCCTTCATTGGGGTCCCCATGTTCAGTCCAAGGCTTAGCTGCAAACATCCTCAACTGTATCTGCATGACTATCTGCAGAGCCTCTGAGGAGGCATCCATATCTGGCTCCTACCAGCAACAACTACTTAGCATGAGCAATAGTGCTTGGGTTTAATGGCTGCATATAGGATGGATCTGGGACTAAAACACCAACCAATGTGTTTTCATGGAGAGACCCATGGCTCAGTAGCATATGTAGCAGAAGATGGCATTCTCTCCATTATGAATGTTTGCTATCACATTTATCTTGAAATCACACTTATAAGCAATGGCCTACTTAATTCATTATGGTCACCAAATAAATAATTCTCAATTTCAAAATTATTATTTGACATGATTTTAGAAGTTTAGTATGTGTATCTTTGTGTGTATTATTTTATGTGCAGTATATATTTCTACCTCATGATATCTCTGTATTAGTAACTAAGACTTTTCCCAGTCAAGATATTAAGTTTACTAAACAGCAAATAAAATAGATTTCTATGTCTAGGGGAACGTATACCAGTGTTATGGCATATGTTTTGCATAGGGTAGACCCTAGTTTAATCCCTAGAACCAAAAATTAAACAATAAAATACATAGCCTAGTAGAAGACCTTCTGCACCTATGTATATTAACAATGAATTTATAAAAGCAAGGACAGAACTGAGCCCAAATGACCATATATATTGATCATATTAAAACCTCTGTGGGGTACCTGGCCCTGCATCTCATGTCCTATGATTTATCCCCAAGACCTAGGTGATCTAAGCAGAGGAACAACTCCTGCAAGTTGTCCTCTGACCTCTACATGTAAAGCAAACAAATAAATAAATGCAAATATATAACGTACTGAGAAAAAAGATGTTCTTATACCCTATTGAAATAGAACATAAACTACTTTCAAAACGTATACCTGAGACAAAGGCATCCAAATGTTACCTCAAACACTTAAAAATAAGTAAGCACATGCACACAGGTATGAATAATTAGAAAAGAGGAATTATAATCTCAGTGTCATTGAAAAACTAAAATCAAGGCGCAATAAAAGTGTTTGGAGCATACAGAAACGGCAGGTCAAATTCACTAGGAAAGTGTCAGCTGTTCCTGCCTACTTTCCAGTCACGTGGCAATGTATTGATTGAAGGAAAACTACAAGAAGGATTAGTAAAACATAAGAGCATTGATTAATGATTGTAGATAGAAATTAATATGCTTTCCCAATGCAAAATCAAGTGTGGGAAAAATAATCCATCAAGGAAAAGACCTGCATAATCTGCACAACATCAAGGGCAATCCTATAGGAAGACATATGGAAGTCTTAAGTGTGATACAAGGCAACAAAACTTCAATATGGACATGGAACATGTGTGGTCACTGACTCCATGGGAGGCTATGAAATCTTGGACACAAATGAGAATACAAAATAAGATTGTGGACAATGAGAACATTGATGAATTCACCAGTTTAGAGGCTAGAGTATTCCAACTCTTGTTCTGAGACAAAGTCTCCTCTGTAGTTCTGGCTGGCCTGGTTGAAGTCATAGAGATCCACCTGCTTGTGCCTCCCAAGTGCTGGGAAAAAGGCATGTGCCACCATGTCTGCCATAGTTGAGCTCCTTTGTGCTTATGTGCACTTTTAAATGTCTCTCTTGTCTTTGATATTAGCATGATTACATTGCATTCTGTTGAACTTGTGCATATGAAAATGTAACTTTCATGTCACATTTAACATAAGTATTATCCTATAGAGTGTTAATATTCTGCTTTTATGGTTTTTATAATTTTTATGGTTTTGCTTTCATATGAACTATCATGCTGAGGATATTAACACCTTCTGAATAAAACACAAGGTATGAAATATGATCCATTTTTTTCTTTCTAGCTTATGGAGGGGTATACATGTGTACACAGGGCATATATGTGGTTGTATGCATGTTATGTGGACATGTGCATATGAATGGGCTTTTCCATTGTTTCATACTGAGAACCCCATTTCTGATAGGTCTGAGCCCATCGAATTAGAAGACCTCACCCTTGTTCCTGGGGTCTGTGCAAGGCTATGACAACTAGATGCAGGTTTCATCTCTCACCTTGTCTGCTACTTTGTTATTCCTTACACCTTGTGATATTTGCTGTTCTTGAGAATCAGGAAGAAATCTCTTCACCTGTACCATAGCAGCAAGAAAATAAGAAGGCAGGAATCACAGGGAGTCCTAAGGTTATTCAGTAAACACACTGCTGTGTGTGTCCAGAGTTAACAGACTGATTTTGCCCTGTTCCATCCGCTGATCCTCGGAGGTATTTCCATCAGTGGTGAACTACCACTCAGCTGTCTGGCTGTCCTGCTGTTACACCAGGAAAGAAACAAAAATGTACAGATAGGTAGGTTTTCAAGTGCTGGTGTTGTCAGATTTTCTTCCCCACTGTACTTGTCAGCGGCCAGCCATGACAGTAAGATGACAAGTGTGAACCACCAGACAAGTCTCTGCCTGTGCATCGTCCATACCATCATCGACTGTGCTATGAAAATGGGTGAGGAAAGACCAAGCCATAGAAGCCTCTTCTGGCATTTAATGCTGCAATACCAGGTCACACAGCATAGGAGAGCATCTTCCTCCCAAGCATGAGCAACCGTATTCTATAGGAAAAGGGGAGGTGGAGCCACAGACCAATTACAACATCTGTTAGAAACAATCACTGCCTTGCCTTTCACCACCAATCACAACCACTGAGGCTTTAGCTGCAAACAAATCACAGTCTTGCCTCCTGACACCAGTCGGTCCTGTCCCTCCCCTAGGCCATCAGGAGAAGGGATTGACTCTTCTTTGTAGGAGATCATTGTAGTGATGTCTAAGTGTCAGTGACCTTTGGATAACAATAAATCCAGTGCAGACAGTTTCAAACCAGACCAGGACCACATCCCCCAATAGCAGTAATCAATCATGGTCTTAGTACAGTTTTCTCCAAGAGCCTGTGGAGAGTTCAAAACAGCTGGTGATAAGTAGTCTGCTTGGTTCCTTTTCATTTACCCACTGGAATATATGAAGTGATAGTGTGTGGAAAGTCATGAAAGATGATGACCAGCCTGCCAAAAAGTTTTAAAACAGTTTTGAAGCCGGGAAATCTAAGGCGTGTTTTAAAAGAGAATTGATGTGTGTTCAGGAAGTTTGCAGGAAAAGTTTGGTGCTCTGAGATATAATAGCATATTACTAATTTACTAACAGTATTAATAATTTGGCATGATAATGTCAATTGGGAGAGGGAGCACCTCCATGGGAACAAGTTGAGGGGAGGAAGGATGGGATGGGGGTAGGGTATAACGTTTGAAATGTAAATACTGAGAATATCCAATAAAATTTTTAAAAAAGCAAAAAATGATTTTAAAACTGTTCATTTATCTCTGTTTTTTTAAAAATAAAGTTGTTAAAAAATAATTTGGCTAAAATTTATGAGCCCAAATAATTCAAAGTATTATTTATTTATTGTATGTCTGCCATGTTTTGAAGAGCATAAGATTATTTGCTACTAATATTATTTGCTTTTTGTTGAAAATAGTTTTTTTTTTTTTGGTCATACAAGAAATGATATAAAATCCCCTAAAACACTCCACTGGAAGCCATGAATTATACACAAAGACCTGATGCAGATCCATGCAAGCGTGTAAATGTTACTTCAGTCTCTGTGAGCTCATAAATGAAATGCTCAGACACTAAAGACTTTGGTGACATATCTCAGTGGTAGAGCATATGCTTCATGTATATGGGACCGCAGATTGAAATCACTGGATCTCCAAGACATTGCTTTTTTGACTTCTTAGTTTTTTTTTTTAATTAGGTACTCTCTGTATTTACATTTGAAATGTTATCCCCTTTCCTCCACCCCACTCCCATCCCTACTCCCCCACATTTGCCTTCACAAAGGTGCACTCCCTCCTGATCAAGTGCTCCACCCTACTGCCTTGGCATTCCCCTACACTGGGAAAACATAACCTCCCTGGACCAAAGGCCTCTTCTCACATTAATGCCAGACACTGGTATCTTAAGGTACATATGCAACTGGATCAATAGATCTCTCAATGTGTGTTCATTGGTTGGTGTTTTAGTCCATGGAAGTTTTGAAGGGTTTCCTTAGTTGATAATGTTGTTCTTCCCATGGGGTTGAAACCCCTTCCTGCTCTTTCAGTCCTTTATTTAGCAGCTTCATTGGGGTCCCTGTGATCAATCCGATGGCTGTAAACTTGATGACATTTCCATGGAAACCTCCACAGTCTGGTGAGTACAGCGTGGTTGTGACATTAGAAATATGTTTTGTTCACAGCTTGACAGAAGCTCAGCCTTCATGCTGGTGGCAGTTTCCTAGTGGGTAGGTTTCTCAGGCATAGCGCCTAAGTAACAAGAGAGAGTGAGTTCTGCTTTGAGAGATTGGAAGACAGAGTAGGGCAGAGCCATTTCTAGTCACTGAACAGAGAGGGAGAGCATTGAGGTTGTCACGGAAACCACGATTCTCTGTGCAGACCCTTTTCAATGGTGACCTAGGTGATGCAGGGAAAGGAAAATTCTCTGTAGACCAGGTTATGGGTTCCCAGAGGTGAGCACTTGGATCTCCCTGAGGGTGGAAGACACAGATGCAGGGATCCCAGTCCCATGTGGTCACACTCCCACTTCAGGATTTGTGGCTAGTGTGTCCTCTCCAGAAAGAGAGAGACTTGGGGCACTGTGTGTCCTTAGAGGGAGCTGTCCTGTACCTTGATGTACAGTTGACATTCCTGGAAGGGGGTGGAGGAGGACGGAGGAGAGAATATAGTGTGTGCTCTCTGATTTCATTTTTCACTCTGTAAAACACGGATAAGAGGTAGGGCACCAAGTAGAAAATTTTAAACAGTCGTCAATGATTGTCCTGTATAGATGTCTAAGATGATTATTTAATTATTCAGTTGGATAGAGGACCTCTCTCTCCCTCCTCTCTGTCTGTCTCTCTGTCTCTTTCTCTGTCTCTCTTTCTGTCTCCCTCCTTCCTCCCTAGTCTTCATTCCTTGTCCACCTCCTCCTCCTCCTCCTTCCACTTCTTAGTGTTCTTTCTGCAGGTCGTGGTTTGGTGTTTTTCTGAGACAGTGTTTCACTGTGTCCTGGATGTCTTAGAAATAAAAGTTTTACAATGATGAGATGACAATTGTGGACACCTGTATGCTTTGGATCAACTGGCAATTTTATGTTGTAATCTACTGTGGTAACAACTATACTATGTGACCCCAATTCTCTGAAGCCCCACCATGCTGCTGTCTGCACACCCACTGCCTTAATGGCACTAATAAATCTCTTATAAAATGAACAATCGCATTCAATGAGCTAGTGAGGGATAGGAAACTAAAACTTTTTGAATTTTCCTATTTTGCTCTCTGCTTGAATTGTAAAAGGTTTTCTGCCCATCATAGCATTTGTCTATTAGATATGATCTTTTAAAACTTTTCTCCTGGCTATGACCTTATTCTTGTTTTATTTTTTTACCCCTCAGTTTATAACCGCAAGCATATTCATATTTGAATGATTTGCATTCTCCTGTTTTCTAATTATGGTTTTTTTTCGATTTTTCTCTCTGTGAAATCTCCACCTTCCCTCTTCCTCATGACAGTGATTTTTTCTGTCCATTGAGTTAGACAATGTGTAGGCTTGTTTTTATATCCTTGCATAGGACACAATGCAGAACCTAATTTATTTGTTTTATATATTTATTTTATGAGAGTCCTCTATCTGCACATACACCACCATTTCACAAGAGGGCGCTGGATCCCCATATGGTTAAATCCACCAACCATGTGGTTGCAGAGAATTGAACTCAGGACCTGTGGAAGAGCAGTTAGTACTCTTAACCACTGAGCCATCCACTCATGGGCCTTGGGAACTGAACTCCATCTTCAGGCCTGGTAACATCTGTATCTACCCACTGAGCTACCTTGTCAGTCCTGTTTTCTTGATGAGACAGGAGGTGAATAAATTACTTCCTTCATTTCGTTTTTACTGATATACATACTTGTATATTACTCAGGGTTATCAACAGCACAGGGCTACCCAAATGAATGTGCATGTACATACATACATACACACACACACATATACACACACTTACATACATAATAAAGTAATACATTGTAATGGCTTACAGGTTAGAGTAATGTCCAACTATGAATGGGAAGTCTAAGATTCTATTAGTTGCTAGTCACACAACACTGGGTGTTTCATCTGGACTTCTGTGTAAGCTGGAATCCTGAAGTAGTATGCTCCAATAAATATACTGCCAAATGAAGCACAAGCAGTTATAGTAATAACAATAATAATAATAATAATAATAATAATAATAATAATAATACCACAACAACAAAATATCAACAACCAAACCTTCCTTCTCCCACTGTCCTTATATAGGATTCCAGCAGACGTATGGTAAAGACTACAGGTGTGCCCCAAGACCTGGATTAAAGGCAGGTGTGGATCTGGAGTATACACATGTGTCATCCCACCTCAAATCTGGATCAAAATCTTGTGCCTCCCAATTCCAAGATTTGGGTCACAGGTATGCCCTTTATTTCTTTTTTTTTTTTTTTTTTTTTGGATTTATTCATTTATTATATATAAGTACACTGTAGTCTACAGACACAGCAGAAGAGGGCGTCAGATCCCATTACAGATGATTATGAGACATCATGTGGGTGCTGGGAATTGAACTCAGAACCTCTGGAAGAGCATTCAGTGCTCTTAACCACTGAGCCACCTCTCCAGCCCCTGCCCTTTAGTTCTTGATTGTAATTCCTTTCAAGTTGACAATGGAGAATAGCCATCACAGTATTTATAAAGTAATCAAACTACCCCAGCTTTAGATCTAGCATGTTTGTTTTAATCATTGTTATTAAATTTTATCATTTTAATATTTAATGTTTGCATTTTAAGGGCTGAGTATGAATCTGGTATAGGTGAATGTTCCAAATTCATCTGGAAATTAGGTAGGTTGACATGTATCAGGTTTCAGAATTTCATATAGTTGTATGTAAGTTCTCCCCCAGAGGTTCAGTTTTGAATATATTTTCATATACCAGTATAATTATTTTCACAGATTATTTGCATCAAAAGCAGTGTGTGGTAATTTATTATAATTACTAATAATTTCCTTAACCGTTGTATCAGTTGAGTGTCTTCTGTAAGGGACACATTTTAATTGACTTTCACCTGGGTGCCAGGTGCTAAGGAATGACATAAGACTTCATGAATGCCTGTCAGGACAAGTGTTTTAGCACTGAGCTTCATCTCCAGGAAATAACTTCATAACCCAACTAATATTCTTAATATGGGGAGGTATTATTCATGAACTCAAGTAAACTGAGATGACCGCAAGTACATTTATGTGAAAAGCAATAAAGATACATTTTTAAAATATGTCATCGGGCTGGAGAGGTGGCTCAACTATAAAGAGTAGGTGCTCCTCTTCCTGAGGAACACAGTTGGTAGCAGTACACACATTGGGTACAGTGGCTCACAACTGTAGGTAGCTCCAGTTCCAGAGGCATTTGATGTTCTCTTCTGAAGTCTCCAGGTCCCAGGACACACATGATGCACAGACATACATACAGAGAAATCATGCATACACATTTTAAAGGGAAAAACAATAAAAACAAACCGTTAAAATAAAAGAAAACATGACATCAGAGTAAATGTTAAGATAATGCATATTGGTTATGATATGAAAATTAATAGCTATGATAAACATAAAAATAGATCACATTAAACATTTACATGGATGATTATTTATAACATGGTACATATGCCATTGAAGGCCCCATAGGGTTTACTCTGAAAACATTAGGTTTCTTCTTTAAACATTAAGAACTTTAGAACATGGGTTTTCATTTGAGGATATTTCCTTATAGTTTTATGATATTTGGATATACATAAGAGAAATGCAACAGTATTGTGCGGAATACATTTATCTATACACGGGTGAGTACTTCTAGAAGAAGAAAGAAAGAAGCATGAGAAGGAGAAAATATGAATACCCAAATCCCAGTACCAGCTCTGGCGACATCTGCTTCCTTACCATGGGTAATTTCTTCAGACTTACTCAGTAGCCTTTTGAAAACTGTCTGATTTCCTGTTCAGAGCACTCACTAGCAGAATAGACTTTCCCAATCATTTCTTCAGTCAGCATTGGAGAACAAAGGACGTTTAGTGCTGTGTTGGATGTACTGTATCAGCTCATGGCCTGATACAGGGACTGAACAGTATCCACAAGCAGAACAGAGGATGTGTGCAGCTATGATGGCTGTCATGGCCCTCTGACCACCTACTAGGCTATTGCACATCTCTATTAACCTCCTATCTGAGGTCCACTTCCTTTTGTGGTCACATGGTATCCAACCAGATAGATTTTCCATCATCAGCATAACTCTGTCCCCTGGATTTCAGTGATTCAGATCCCAAAGAGCAGCTGATCCAGATACATAGCCCATGAGCCCAGTAGTGAAGAAAAAGGGACTCCAGAGAGTTCTCATGAACTAGTGGGAACCAACAAAAGACTGTTTCCTCCATGGGAGGGATCAAGGTAATTGGATCATATGCTTGTCCACTTCACACAGTGTCAGATCAAGGTTCATACTTCCTCGGTACCGTTATAAGTGAACTTTTTTTTTTTTTTTTGCTGAAGAAATTATTTAAACGTGAACTTTGAGCATCCAAGAGGCTTGAGTCTCAGCTCCTGATCGCCCCCTACAAAGGGAGGCAAACCTGCCTATCCGCAGCCCTATTCATGCTGTCCCCAGCCTTGCAATGCCATTTTCCCAACCTCAGCTCCACCTGGGCCTGATGTTACTAACCCTCTAGATACACATTATAATTAATTTCCCATGACGTTTTCAATTTCCTGTAGGTATGCCACTTTTTATAGAGAACAAAATTTCCTGTTATTAATATTGTATTTTTCCTTAAAATGGATTATCTTCTGATAGAAGAACATAAAGAACATAAAAATCCATAAAATCTCTAAAGTGGAAGCCATAAAGCCTCCAGAAAGATATTGTTCAGATTCATAATCATACATAAACGTCTTAAGGAGACCCTTTAAAGTCGTAAGAATTCAACTTGCACCATCATTTCTTCATATAGGCTCTGACCACACACCTAACCGGCAAGGGGATGTAGCTCAGTGGTAGAGCACATGCTTTGCATGTATGGGGTCCCGGGTTCGATTCCCGGCATCTCCAAGCTGATGTTTCCTTTTCTGTACCCTGGATTTTCTTCACAAAATATCCCTGTCTTTTAACTTTCTGTTCTCAGCCCATATACACATCGGTAATTATTAGATAAAGCACTCGTCAATGGCTATGATGACTTTAACTAATATTTGATCTACTAATTATGGCGACATTTAATAAGACCTCCGTAGTCAGGTGAGTCAGATAAAAAACCTCATATATGTCCATAGCAACACAGTTCCTCTATATCCTCAATGACATTTCCATGGAGACCACCACAGTCTGGTGAGTACAGTATGGTTATGACACGAGGAACATGTGCTGTTCACAGCTTGAGAGAAGCTCGGTCTTCATGCTGGAGGCAGTTTCCTAGTGAGTATGTTTCTCAGGTGATAGAAAACAAGGGTGAGTGAGTTCCGCTGAGAGACGTAGGAAGGGAGGACCGGCCTGAGCATTCTTAGTTACTGAGCAGAGACACAGAGGGACATACAGACAATTAAACAAGGAGGAGTATAGTGGATTTCATGGAAACCACGATTCTCTGTGCAGACCCTTTTCAATGGTGGCCTAGGTGATGCAGGGAAAGGAAAATTCTCTGTAGACCAGGTTCTGGGTTCCCAGAGGTGAGCACTTGGATCTCCCTGAGGGTGGAAGACACAGATGCAGGGATCCCAGTCCCGTGTGGTCTCACTCCCACTTCAGGATTTGTGGCCAGTGTGTCCTCTCCAGAAAGAGAGAGACTTGGGGCACTGTGTGTCCTTTGAGGGAGCTGCCCTGTAACTTGATGTACAGTTGACATTCCTGGAAGGGGGTGGAGGAGGATGATGTAGGAGTTAATATCGTGTGTGCTCTCTGATTTTACTTTCCACTCTGTGAAACACGGTTGAGATGTAGGGCATCAAGTAGAAATTTTTAAACAGTCGTCAATGATTCTCCTGTATAGAGGTCTAAGATCATTATTTAATTATTCAGTTGGCTAGAGATCTTTCTTTTTCTTTCTTTACTATTTGTTTTTGTTGTTGGTTTTTTTATTCTATTTTGCCTTATTTTATAATTTCTTTTATTAAAATCTGCAGTTTTGCTTTGTTTTGAGACAGTATTTCTTGGTGTTATCTGCTCATATTGCCATTCTATACTTTGATCTTCAGAGTGTCCCGGTATTGATGAGTGGAATTCATTTAGTCATCATCTGATGCCTCTGGAGAATTCCCTGACTCTGAACGTTTCACTCTGAGACTGTGTATAGGACAAAGAAAGGGAGGGTACCTGGGAAGGTAGTAATGAATGGATAGCTCACATTTCCACTGTGTGTGTGTGCATTGCTGGCATTGCTGGGTGTGTTCAGGGTAATGTGATGAGCTAGAAACAGGAAAGGAGTGGCCTATACCTCCCACTGAAGTAGTCTGCTCTCACAATCCACCATCATTCCAACCCTCTGGGTTTATGTGCCTTCCTATCTGGCTCTCCTCTATGTCATGTGCTTAATTCCCTGTATGTGACCTTTCAGTGTGACAGAGAAGGATGTAATCTCTGCATCCCAGCATCAGGAGCTCATTGAGAAGAATTCAGTGAGCTGTGAGGTCTCCCAGACAGAAAGGATGAAAAGAACTTGATGATGATCTGGGTAGGTGAGTTCCCTTCCTCTATCCTTGTGTACTCAGTAAGTTAACCATATCCTGTCTCTTATTCATGAGCAGACTTGGGAGGTTAAATGTGATTCCTTATGCAAATGCTCCCTGACATTTCAAAGAGATGGATGGACTAAGGCACGTTGGAGGAATTCTTTAACATTAGGTGTTCCTGAACAGCAGGGCAGGCATTAGCTTAGAGGTCCTTATTATTGAGATATCCCTGGCCTCTTCAGAATTTCAGCATTAAAGGATGATTGAATTTTTTCAAAGGACTTTTCTGCAACATAATGATAGTTTTATTTTGGTTCTTGAGTCCTTTTGTGATAAATCACATTGATTTACATGTATTACATCATCTCTGCATCCCCGGAACAAAACCAATTTGCTATGGTAAATAATGTATTTGATGTGTGTTTAAAATTTGGGGTTACAATCTTTTATTAAGAGTTTACATGAGTGTAAATACAGATGAGTGGCCTAGAAATTCTGGGCTGCTGTGAACATTGGTCTATAACTATTCAAGTTTTCTTTTTCACTTCTTTGAGTTTATGCCTAGAAATTGAGTGGATGGTTCACACCCTGCTTTCAGGTTGCATGTATGTGTGTGTGAGTATGTTTGTGTGTGTGAAAGAATGTGAGTGGACCTGCATCAGTTCATTGTGCTGTGTTCATATACCTTCCACAGAGTTCAGAGGGTACCAGATCCCGAGAAACTGGAGTCATAGATGATTGTGAACTATCATGTGGATGCTGGGAACTGAACCCATGTCCCCAGTAAAAGCAGAAATTACTGTTAAACCCTGAGCCACCTGTCCAATCCCTTCATTTTAAATGTTTAAAAAAAATTGCTCTATTGTTCTGCATAATGGTAACACCATCTTATATCCTTACTAGCAATGGATAAAAATTCCACTTTCTCTGCATCATTGCCATAACTCGCAATTAGATGTTCACATTATATTTAAATTTGTCATTCTAATGACTGGAAAACCTTGTATCCCTGTAATTTTGACTTATATTATCATAAGATTAGTGATGTTGAGCATCATATATGTGAATTGGAATGAATTCAGGAGCTTCCATATGCTAAGCTCATGTCCTAGCATGGAGTAACAATCACAGCCAACATTGTTTGAATCTCCAGAGTTTGTTTTTCAAAGATTACCTTAGGTCATGTAGCATGTCAATGGAAAGTTTTACCTCATTTCTAATTCAAATGCTTTTGATTTTGCTTACCCCAATGCAGCTCCTGTAACTGCCAGTACAATTCAGAATGCAAATTGAAATTGAAATTAGAAATCTACTTTCTCATCTCAAAGAAAACCATCCTAGGCTTTCCCACACTGCTGTGCACATTAGCTGTGGATTTTTATACTGGGTTCCTGAAGAGTTCTGTTTGTTTATCCTTATACTAGGAAATAAAGCCGCAAACATCCTCTTCCACTAGAATTATCAAGTGGCTTCTGTAATTTATGTAAGTTCTCACTTACTAAGCCTTATAAACAATGGCATAGTTACCAGCCTATCAACAATGAGCTTCTATTATATGTGCTGGAGTCCTATAGGATAATTACCAAGCATGTTATCCACACTAGGTTCCCCTTTGTCAACCTTAACTTGCTAACTGGAGCTCACACCTCACTAAATAACCAATATTCTGAAATAGGATGATTTAGGCAGACACAATTTGCCAATCACACACTAATAAAAAGAAGGACAAGAACATTTACAAGTTACCATATATGCATAAAAATGAACATGCTTACAATGAGTGTAAAGTACATGCAAAACAAAACACAACATGGAAATAGTCAAAGTCTTCTTGTTTTGTAAATATATTTTTTTGTTTTCTTTATTTCTTGGACTTCATACAGTCTGTGAGTATTATGTTTTCAATGCATACTGTCAATCCCTTGAAAAAATCAAGTACTGACTAAAAAATATACTCACATAGTTTTATGTAAAAATTATTTTAATATCTGAAAAAACAGTACTGACAAAAATGTATAATTTTAAGCAAAAAATGTTTAAAATCTGCACATTTATCTTTGTTTTATAAAATAAAGTCCTTTATAAAAACAAAATAAAGAGAAGGGTTCATCTAAAAAAAATGAACATGATTAATTCAAATTTTCACTTTACAGGGACTAGGGTGATGGCTCAACAAGTAACAGTCCTTGCTATAAAAGTTTGAGAACATGACTATGAATTCTTAACAAGCACAGAAAATGTCAGGCATGGCTGCACATTCCTATGATCCCAGCATTATGCAGCCCAGAGTGTAAAGCCATGGAGCTCACTGACCAGCCAGATGAGCTGAAGAGACAATCTTCTGAGTCAGAGATTGGACCTTACCTTAGAGGCAATATGCAGAGAGCAATAGAAGATAACAACCAATGCCCTTCACTGGTACCCACATACAGACTCATGTTACCTCCATAGTCTTATACATGTAAACACATGCCTAAGCACTTCCCTCCCCACATGGCCCGAATTGGTCTGAGTTTGAGGTAGTATAACTAAGACATGACTGCTAGACACAGATAGTGTGGCTAATCTGGTAAATAAGCCTGCCGAGGGGGGCTTGAGGCTGGTATTGGACAAGCTTTGGGAAAACCAAGCCATTTGGTTTTCCACATGACCTCAAAACAATGGAAAAAATGAGACCTGCAAAAATTAACCTAAGTAATTTTGAGCCAACTGGACACACACACAAAGAGAGAGAGAGAGACAGAGACACACAGAGAGAGAGGGAGACAGAGAGAGATAGAGATAGAGAGGGAGGGAGGGAGGGAGAGACTGGGGAGGGAGAGACAGGGGAGGGAGAGAGAGAAGGAAAAAGGTACATCCAGGAAAAAACCTACTGGCTACTCTTGTGTCAACTTGACACAAAGTCTTTATTATAAAAAGAGAAAACATCAACTTAGAAAATGTTCCCACCTGATTGGCCTTAAATAGTGAGTGATGTGGAAGGACAAGGATCACTGAGGGAAGTGCTGCCTCTGGGTTTGTGGTCCTAGAAGAAGGCAAGCTGAATAAGCCACAAGGAAAAAGCCAGTAAGCAGCACCCCTTCAGTGATACTACTTTAGCTTCTGCCTCCATGATCCTGGCCTGTCTGAGTTCTTGCCCTGACTTTGATCAGCGGTGGACTGTTGACTGGATATTTAAGATAAAATAGCATATTTCCTCTTAACCTTGTAGATAGTTATGGTATTTTAACACGTTAATAAAACATTAGGACACACATTTTTTAAAGGACTGGAATTTTTTAGAGTTACCCACAGTCAATATTTCTATACAACAAGATTGATGATGCAAAATTAGCAGACCATATTAAAATATTTTAAATAATGAAAAATATAGCACTATTCACTATAAACTTGCTTATAATTTAAAACTAATATGTGTTACATGCAGTCATTTGGATAACAGCTGAGTTCCAACACACACTTAACCTTTATACACATTCAGACAGGCCCCACAGGCATGAACCACTGCTCATCTCCATGTTGGGAGAATGCCTCTTGGTTCTCACAGACTATGGGGCCATGGCGCAATTCTGTGCAGCTGTTAGCGGACCACACCTACTTCCTGCTCCTAAGACTTTATCACTGCCTCCTGGGTCCCGATGACGTCTGTGCTTTTGCCTCACTCCTTTGAGGCACAGCTGTGGGCTAGAAACCTGTTTTTCTGCATGACAGCATGGACCCTGACTCACCAGGAAGTAAGCAACAGATCTCTTCTTTTTCCCAAGAGCAGAGGGAACCCTTGCTTTTGCATACTCACCCTTATAATGCCTTTCGCTATCTTCAAAATGTCTGGAGGTCACACTCTGCTTCTTTCTGGACATAGCTTACCTCCACTTTGTTCTGCCTCCATCATTTACACGGGACTCTCAGTCTTCCTTCCTCTTCTGCTGTCATCCACGTGCACAGGACTCTCGGTCTTCCTTCCTTATCTGCTGGGACTCTCCAGCTTCCTTCCTCTTCTTCTGGGAAGCTGGGTCTTCCTTCTTCTGCTGCTGGGAATCTCGGGCTTCCTTCCTCTTCTACTGGGACTCTCGGGCTTCCTTCCTTGGAGACACACCTTATGGCCTTTGGACAATCATGCCAACATCAGCCCAGGAGGACAGCAAAGCAAGAACTGCTTGTAGAGGAGAGGAGTTTGAAAGGGCTGCGGTTGATTGAGCAATGGTAATTTTCTAAGGCAAAATTAGAGAGAGGCATCTGTAATCAAAAGAGTGCAGCTGATGAGATTTTTCTTGTTTTTAGGGCAGTGAAGGTAACAAAGTCAGTCTCTAGAATCTTAAAATAAACATGAATATTGCTAATTTTCATGGCTTTGTTTATAACAGTAAATGTTATCATTTATAACAGCAAATGTGACATCTGGTTCACAAACACTGATAAATCTAATACTTGTACAGAAAACATCTTGAGATGGAACACATAATCTCTTCCCAGGACATAATGTCTCACCACTGCATAAAGAATCCATAATAAGAACACCGAATGAAGATATTTCTTGTGTCTGGAGTAGGCTGCAACACCTGCATTTTAACAAACCTGTACAGGAGATGTTTTAGCCAGTACAAGTTCATAGGATTAACTGGCTGCTATTATGTAATTGGCAGTTTTTGCCACACACTGAGTTTCTGAATCCTATCCATACAGTATGCACCCTATCCCAAGTTCTCCTGGTCTCTTGTGTGGGACTGGATGTGCGCATAATGAAGAGGAGTGCTGTTTTCACTGCAGTCCCAAAGCCTTCCTTATACAGGACTTCTTGGAGCCATGTGCTCAGGATCTTGGATATTTACCTGAGATGCATCAGAGATGGCTTTGGGTAGGAGCAATCTGTACAATGGAAGCAAACTTGTCTGCAGTGTGGACATATCAGTGTCAGGGCAGTCATCCCTGTCCTAAAAGGCACATGGAATGGGACTTTCTGTGGTAGAATGCACATTGCTCTAGGATGGGATTTTTGTCCACAAGCCTGGGGAGATTAGGATAATGGCTTTTTCTCTACCACCTTTAAGAGTTCAGTGTCTTGTTTTGTCTCTCTGGAAATGCAATCCTGATGTGAGAAGGGAAAGCAACAACATAGATGGGTAAATGTCTGGAAACACATCTCATTCCCTGATCCTTCCCCTCTTTCACAGAGATTAGACGGAATGTCAGGATTACCATGCGGTACATGTGCACACTTAGGGGATATGTAACCTGGCACCGTCTCTATAGAAGTCCATGTAGGAGGTCAGAACAAAAGAACAACTATTAGAAATAGCAGAGATGGCTTAAGGGGTTACATGAGTCCCATATGAGTGTGAAGTGCTGAAGTTAAACCCCCAAGCTCCCCACAAAGCCAGATGTAGTTGCACGTGTCTGTAATTCCAGCACCCCGTGGCAGGCACAGACAGGAGACTCCCTGGAAGTCTGAGGGTCAGCCAAGCCAGCCTATTCTGCACTGGACAGTTCTCTGGGAAACAGAATGGAAGGAAAGGAGGAGTCCTAGAGCTAATCCTCAAGGCTTCACACGCACTAAGAAGCATTAGTGCCTACACATACACAGACCATATACACAGGCATGACACACACAGTCTAAATAAACCATTAAAACACAAACAAAACAAAACTGCAATATGGCCTGCCCACATGTCCCCGAGGACCAATATAAAGGCCTCTGAGTACCATAACACATAGAGCCATGCACAGTCATGTGCACGGGTGCACCACTCATGATGCACACAAAGGGCATCCAGTGTCCACGTCTATAGCTGATGAACAAACGCAGGAGGAAAATAAGGCACCACAACACGGTAGGATTTTATGGAGGCTCTAGAAACAAAGGAACTGGTGGTCCTTGGGAACTGAACTCAATCTTAAGGCCTGTTTACATGTGTGTCTACCCCCTGAGCCACCTTGTCAGTCTTGTTTTCTTGATGTGACAGGAGTTGAATCTATTACTTCATTTCATTTTTACTGATATAGGTTTGAATTACTCAGGTTTATGAATAGCACATCACTACCAAAATGAATGTGCAGGAACATACGTATACACATGTACATACATACAAACATAATATACATACATAAAACATACATACATACATACATACATGCATACATACATACATACTAATGTAATATGTTGGAATGACTTACAGGTTACAGTACAACTAATCCTACAATGACCAACTATGAGTGGGAACTCTAAGACTCTAGTCGTTGCTAATCACACAAGGCTGGCTGTTTCTTCTAAACTTCTATGTACACTGGAATCCTGAAGAAGTATGCTCCAATAAATACACTGCCAAATGAAGAACAAGCAGTAATAAAAATATTAACAACAACAACAAAATATCAAAAACCAAACCTTCCTTCTCCTTATATAGGATTCCAACAGACATATGGTAAAGACTACAGGTGTGCCCCAAGACCTGGATTAAAGGCAGGTGTGGATCTGGAGTACACGCATGTGTCATCGCACCTCAAATCTGTTCAGAAACTTGTGCCTCCCACAAGTCACAGGAGTTCCATTTATTCATTTTTTAAAGATTTATTCACTTATTATCATTAAGTACACTGTAGCTGTCTTCAGACTCATCAGAAGAGGGCATCAGATCTCATTACACATGGTTGTGAGCCATTATGTGGGTGCTGGGAATTGAACTCAGAACCCCTGGAAGAGCATTCAGTGCTCTTAACCACTGAGCCATCTCTCCAACCCCTACCCTTTCGTTCTTGATTGTAGTTCCTTTCAAGTTGACAATGGAGAATAGCCATCACAGTATTTATGAAGTAAAGAAATCTACCCCAGCATTAGATTCTAAAATGTTTGTTTTCATCATCTTAATAAATTTCATTATTTTAAAATTTAATGTTTGCATTTTAACTGCCTATTATGAAACTAGAGTAGGTAAATGTTCCAAATTCATCAGGAAAGTGCATAGGTTGACTTATATCAGGTTTCAGAAGTTCATTTAGATGTGTATAAGATCTACCATAGAGGCTCTTTTTTAAAGATGATTTCATATAACAGTATTAATTATTTTCTCAGATTATTTTGCATCAAAAGCAGTGTGTTGCAATACATTATTATTACTGATAATTTCCTTAACCGTTGTGTAAGTCCAGTGTGATCTGTAAGGGACACATTTTAATTGACTTTCACCTGGGTGCCAGGTGCTAAGGAATGACATAAGACTTCATGAGTGCCTGGCAGGACAAGTGTTTTAGCACTGAGTTTCATCTCCAGGCAATAACTTCATAACCCAACTAATATTCTTAATATGGGAAGGTATTATTCATGAACGCAAGTAAACTGAGATGACTGCAAGTACATTTATTTGAAAAGCAATAAAGATACATTTTTAAAATATGTCATCAGGTTGGAGAGGTGGCTCAACTATAAAGAGTAGGTGCTCTTCTTTCCGAGGACCACAGTTTGGTAGCAGTACACACATTGGGTACAGTGGCTCACAACTATAGGTAACTCCAGTTCCAGAGGCATTTGTTGTTCTCTTCTGAAGTCTCCAGGTCCCAGTACACACAAGATTCACAGACGTAAATACAGAGAAATCATGCATACACATTTTAAAGGGAAAAACAATAAAAACAAATCGTTAAAATAAAAGAAAACATGACATCAGAGTAAATGTTAAGATAATGCATTCTTGGGTTGTGATATGGAAATTAAAATCCAAATACTTAAACTGTAAGCTCACCTTCTCAAATGCATACTTGTAATTAACAAGCATCTTCATGTATCATATTTATGCATACATATAGCTCCCCATTGCTTCCTCTTCCTATATAGGTGTGCCTCGGTATTATTGTTTAACCTCTTGTGAAGGCAATAAGGACCACTGGAACAATGATAATTATCCTAATTTGTCAGGAGCGGAAATTGTGCAGAGTTTAGTTAGAGCAATGAGTGAGCTTTAGGGATGTGTGTCACACACAAACATCACCAAATGTGTGTATTGACCCTCCTTCCACAAAGGATAATACATGGTGTGTCCACTTCCAGCACATCAATCAGTTGTGAAGCCATGGGAAGTATGCAGTCTGCATAAATGTGTGATGGAAAGGTTTATACAGTTTGAAAGATCATGAACTCTAGGTCACAGTTTGGAGACAATAAAAGTATCACATTCTGTCTTTATTGTCTTAGTTTCCACACTACATTAAAGAGGACTGGATTCCAAAGTCTAGATGTGTTCTAGTCTGTGGGGACCATGGGATTCCTTCCCTTGTCTTGGTATCAAATCTTGCTAAGGCAAAACAATGACATTACAAATGTTAGTGGCCCAGGATTTAGAGTTACCTAAAGTGAATTGAAAACCATTGACACTTAGTTAGCACATCCATGATGGCTACTAAATGCTTATTCTCAAGATTAATTAAATGTACATATCTTTTATTACACTAAAATAATGAAAGGGATAATTTAACGGGACAAATGTATAAAACTACACTTTACTAAAATAATGGTTGAGTTATTCATTAAAATTAATTGTAAATTTCCCTGTTCTTCACCAGTTCTAAATTAATATAGGGAATTTAAACTTCAGAGTGAAGACACATATAATATGGTCTTCATTACCTATAATAAACATAAAAATTAGAACACATTAAACATTTACATTGATGACTATTCATAACATGGTACCTATGCTATTGAAGGCCCCTTAGGTTTTTTTCTGAAAACATTAGTTTCCTTTTTAAACATTAAGTACTTTAGACATTGGGACTAAGGCACTTTGGAGGAATTATTTAACATTAGGTGTCCCAGATATCCAGGGTAGGTGTAGGAATAGAGGTCCTCAAATGTGGTGTGTGCTGGATGTCTAGATCTTTCTGTGTCATTGTTAATATTGTTTCTTCACAAATTCAGTGTGTAGCTGAGACTTTCTGCTAAACAGTATCACTCTACTAGAGGATAGAACTTCCAACACCTCTCCCACATAATCTTTGAACCTGAGTCTGGAAGACACACACACACACACACACACACACACACACACACACACAAACTCAGACACACCACATAATTTTAAGTTACCTTGGCTACCACAAACCTTCCTGTTCCACCCAAGACCCACTCATTTAAGTGACCAGTTGTCACTGACCTGAAAGTCACATGGCTCCTTGGATTTCTCTCCTGATCCTCCTGTGTCCATCCATCTCTCACCCCAAAGTTATGGAGATCCTTCCTCCTCCACTCTGTGTCCTATGAGGTGACCTGTAAGGGTCCTATACTGTCTCTCATTGCCTAGCCATTAAAAATTGGCATCGTTATTAATCAATAAAAACCCTATTTGGAATAAGGATATTTATCTTTTTCCTCACACATTCCAGATTAAATCAAAGAATTAGAATTATTCCTAACACTCTGTGTAATACTAAATTCTCCAATTCATATAATCTATGTCTTTACAGGTTCACATGAGCCTTCTTCAATAAAGTTATTATGTATATATATATATATGTATATATATACATATATATATATATATATATATATATGATCAAGCCTTATTACAACATACCACTCCACAGCACACCACAACACAGCATAACACAATTCACCACACCACAAACACCACAGAGCACAGCAGCACCTAATCTTCTTCCTTCATTCAATAAAAAAAAATGATTCGAAGAGAAGATAATATTTGCACTGTGTTGTGTGAAATATTAATAGAAACAACAATCTGTGTCATTGCCTTCTAGGCACTGGCCGGAGGTCATGGTGCGTCTCTCTTGAGCAGACAGGAAAAAACAGCATTTTCCCTTTACCTAAACCCGTTAGACCATGTTTTTAATATTCTTACTTATTTGTCTTGGGACTAGAGTCTTTTCTCCTAAAATAAATAACATCAAAATCCCATACCTACAATAAATGGTAAGTTATCAATCATTCAGAAAGACGTGATTCAGAACCTGGCAGGCTGAACAATGTAGCGACACAATGTAGCAATACTGCCTCAGGTTGACTGCTTTGTAGAGGTTATTAATGATTCATAGGCAGCTGCAGTGATGTAGCGCAGTGGTAGCGCACCTGTTCTTCATGCCTGTGGTCAGAGATTCGACTCCCAGCTTCCTGTGGTTACCTTTGGACTTGGTTCTTTGCAAGATCTCTCAGACTTTGACTTTTTGCTATGAGGACATATATGCATAGGTAATAAGTGATCAAAGCACTGGTCATTACAAAAATGTTCATATAAGGTCAATAAAAGGCTTCCATGAGACCTCCACAGTCTGATGGGTACAGCGTGGATATGTTATTAGGAATATTTTTTGTTCACAGCTTGAGAGAACCTTGATCTTCATGCTGGTGGCCGTATCCTAGTGGGTATGTTGCTCAGGAGATAGAAAACAAGGGTGAGTGAGTTCTTCTGTGAGAGTAAGGGAGGGCAATGGGAGAAGAATTCCTAGTTACTGAGCAGAGAGAGAGAGAGGGAAGGAGAGAGAGAGAGAGAGAGAGAGAGAGAGAGAGAGAGAGAGAGAGAGAGAGAGAGAGAGAGAGAGAGGGAGAGAGAGAGAAAATTTATGGACAAATGGATTTGCCCTGTGTCCTCTGTGTGTGCCTGCATGTGTGTGTTCCTCTTTAGACTCACACTAGCTTCTATAGCTCTATCATCTGTATATTCACCTTGGACCAGGACTGTGTTGCAATCTCAGGTTTAGATTAGATTTGCCTAAGACATGAATTTTATATTCCATGAATATATACAGAGGAGAAACCATCTCCAAAACTCCAGAGTAAGGAAGGAGGTCCCATCAAGTTCTGTTCACAGCCTGTTTTCTCCCTCTATCAGGCCTGACTCAAACGATGCAGTTCTCCTTAGAGCCACCGGGTGGCAGAAATTTATAAGCTCACATTTGAATTAAAAGAGCTCTTGTTTTAGAGAGAAGTCAATATCCCCCAATTTAATGTATTTCTATTGTGTTTGCAAATTTCACAGGTATGCTAGAGCAGTTTTATTTATGGATCAGCACAAATCTAGTGATCTCAACTCACTTCATCTCTGATTAGTGTAAAGTGTGCAGTTCAAAATGTATATACAGGAGTATTTCATGTATAATATGGTATTCACACTTGGATTGACTTCTGTGGCACTCAGCTGAGATTCCCTAAGGTTCCAAGCCCTCTGTGAAAGGCTATGGTATGACTTCCCAGATCCCTCCCTGCAGGACACCTTCACTCCTGGACAATCATCACCATTGGTTGTATTATGCTCCCTGGTGACATCCAAGAGCACCCTGCTGATTGTGGTCTGTTTTACAATTACAATCCTATGGCTTATCATTTTTACTGGAAAAATAGAATCATTCTGTTCAAGATGGTTTATGTCCCATGTTTGTGTGTGTGTGTGTGTGTGTGTGTGTGTATCTGTGAGTTCAATTCCCAGCACCCACATGATGGCTCACAACCATCTTTATGAGATCTGACACCCTCTTCTTGTGTGTCTGCAGACAGCAACAGTGTACTCATATATAATAACTGAATAGATCTTTAAAAAAAATGAATAAATGGAACTCATGTGACCCAAATCTTGAGTTTGGGAGGCACAAGTTTCTGACCAGATTTGAGGTGAGATGACACATGCGTGTACTCCAGATCCACACCTGCCTTTAAGACAGATCCTGGAACACACTTGTAGTCTTGACCATATGTCTGCTGTAATCCTATATAAGGACAGTGGAAGAATGAAAGTTTTGTTCTTGTTATTTATTATTATTATTATTATTATTATTGTTATTATTATTATTACTGCTTGTGCTTCATTTGGCAGTATATTTATTGGAGCATACTCCTTCAGGATTCCAGCTTACTCAGAAGACCAGAAGAAACACCCAGTCTTGTGTTACTAGCAACAACTAGAGTCTTAGACTTCCCATTCATAGTTGGTCATTGTAGGATTAGTTGTACTGCAGCTTGTAAGCCATTCCAACATATTACTTTAGTATGTATGTATGTATGTATGTATGTATGTATGTATGTACGTACGTATATATGTTTGGATGTATGTATGTATTGTGTTTGTATGTATGTAAGTGTGTGTATGCCTGTTCCTGCACACACATTTTGGTAATGCTCTGCTGTTGATAACCCTGAGTAATACAAATACCTCTATCAGTAAAAAAGAAATGAACTAAGGAATGGATTCAACTCCTGTCTCATCAAGAAAACAGGACTGACAAGGTGGCTCAGTGGGAAGACCATATGTAACCAGGCCTGAAGATTGAGTTCAGTTCCCAAGGTCCATGAGTGGATGGCTCAGTGGTTAAGACTACTAACTGCTTTTCCACAGGTCCTGAGTTCAATTCTCTGCAACCACATGGTTGGTGGATTTAATCATATGGGGATCCAGCGCCCTCTTGTGAAATGGTGGTGTATGTGCAGATAGAGCACTCACATAAAATAAATATTATAAACAAATATAAATTAGGTTCTGCATTGTGGCATATGCAAGACAATAAAAACAAGCCTACACATTGTCTAACTGAATGCATGGACCAAAATCTCTGTCATGAGGAAGGGGTTAGCAGGAGATTTCGCAGAGAGAAAAAAAAACAAAAATAATAATTGTAGAACAGGAGAATGGAATTTTTTTTTAAATCTGAAAATGCCTAATCCTCTAAACAAATGGATAAAAGTTAAATGAGAGTAAGGCTATGGCTATGAGAGAAATTTGAAAAGGTCATATCCAATAGAAAATTCCTTGATGCTTCAGAGAAAAACTTTTAAAATTCAAGCAGAAAACAGAAATTGAAAATTTTGGAATGTTTTAGATGTGCCATCCCTCGCTGGGTCATTGAATAAGATTGTTCATTTTATAAGAGATTTATTAGCGCCATAAAGGCAGAGAGTGTGTAGACAGCAGCTTGGTGGGGCTTCTGAGGACAGTCAGGTTAATGTGACACAGTTGATACCTCAATAGATTACAACATAAAATTTCCAATTGCAACAGATCACACAAGTGTCCCACAATTGTCATCTCATCATTGTAAAAACTTTAGTTCTAAGACATCTAGGACACAGTGAAACACTGTCTCAGGAAAAATAAAAATAAAAATAAAAACCTTAACATACAAAAAGAGGACCAAGGAGGGTAAGGATGAGGAGGGGAAAGACGATGAAGAGGAGGATGAGAAAGAGGAGGAGAGAGACAGAGAGACAGAGACAGAGACAGAAAAGGAAATAGAGAGAAAGAGAGAAAGATACAGACAGACAGATAGACAGACAAATAGGGAGTAGAGAGAGGTCCTGTATTGAACTGAATAATTAAATAATCAACTTAGACATCTATACAGGACAATCATTGACGACTTTTTAGAATTTTCTACCTGAGGCCCTACCTCTCATCCCCATTACACACAGTGGAAAATGGAATCAGAGAGGGGACACACTAGCCACAAATCCTGAAGTGGGAGTGAGACCATTAAAGTCTGGGATTCCTGCATCTGTGTCTTCCACCCTCAGGGAGAATCAAGTTCTCACGTCTTGTAACTATTAAGCTGGTCTACAGAGAATGTTCCTTCCCCTGCATCACCTAGGTCACCATTGAAAAGGGTCTGCAAAAACATAAGAGTTTCCCATGACAACCAAGCTTTTTTCTCAGTCTCTCTCTCTCTTCTCTCTTCTCTCTTCTCTCTTCTCTCTTCTCTCTTCTCTCTCTCTCTCTCTCTCTCTCTCTCTCTCTCTCCCTGTCTCTTTTTCGGTCTCTTATCACTCCCTACTGCTCTATGTACAGTAACTAGGAATTCTTCTCCCAGGCCTTCCTTCATTACACTCACTGCAGAATTCACTCACCCTTGTTTCCTATCTCCTGAGAAACATACTCACTAGGAATCTGCTACCATCATGACGACCGAGCTTCATTCAAGCTGTGAAAAAAGCTTAATCCTGATGTCATAACCAAGGTGTACTCACCAGACTGCGGAGGTCCCATGAAAATGTTGTTTTGATTATAAATGAACATTGTTGTCATGGCCGTACACTAGCGCATTTATCAATATTTGCCCATGCATATATGCTCTCATAGCAAAATTCAAGGTCTGGGACATCTTGCAAAAACCAATCCCAAAAGAGGTGCAGGATGCTGAGAATAGATCCCAGGGTAACACAGTTGCAAAGCAGGCGCTCTACCACTGAGCTACGGTCCTGCAGCTCACTGGAGTTCAATCACAGCCTAAATAAAGGGACAAGCCTGAAGCACCATTGCTACACTCCACTGCAGCCTTCTTCAGCCTTCCAGGATCTGTATCAGGACTTTGTCAATCATTGAGATTTTAAACTTTACTGTACTGTTGGGATTTTCATCTAATTCATTTTAACAGAAAACAATCTACTCTCAACAAGAAGAAAGTAACAATATTAACAACTTGAAATCGTTATAGTAAATGTAAAACCTATTTACAGAAAAATGCAATCACCGACTAAAACGTTAGGACAATGTGAGAAAAACTGTCTAGTTTCAGTCCTGCCCACTTCAAAGTCACCTCCCTTCAGCCTATGACCACTCACAGGAAGAGCTCAGGTTTGGTCCTATGCCCTTCCCCTTTCTGCTCATCTTTGTCTAATAGCCAATTCCTCCTTTTGTGAAATCGGTTTGTTGTTGTTATATTTTTTACATTTTCCAAAATGATTTCATGTGGTTAATATTGTCCGTTTTTTCTCGTTGAGAGTAAATTGTTTTCTGAATAAGATGAAAATCCCATCCACACAGTAAAGGGTAAGTTCTGATCCAGGCAGGTTGAAGAAGGCTGCGGTGGAGTGTAGCAATGGGGCTTCAGGCTTGCTGCCTTCATATAGGCTAGGAATGAACGTTAGTTAGCGGCATGATTATAGCTCAGTGGTAGAGCGCCCGACTTTGTAAATATATAATACTGGGTTCGATTCTGAGCGTCCTGCAGCTTTTATTTCTTCCTCTTTTGGGATTGTAATTTTGCAAGATATTATAGACTTTTTCTTTATGCTATGAGGGCACATATGCATGGGGAATTATTGATCAACACTCTAGTCTATTGCCATGACAACAATGTTCATCCATATTCAAAACAACATTTTCATGAGATCTCCGCAGTCTGGTGAGTTCAGGCTCATCCTGCCTCCAGGAGTGTTTTTCTCACACCCTGGGTGAATCTTGCTCATCAGGACTGGTTATGATTTCAGGACATAGAAAACAAGGGTGTGTGAGTTCTTCTGTAAGAATAAGGACGGGGCAGTCGGAGAAGAATTCCTAGTCACTTACCTGAGAGAGGAAGGGAGAAAAAGAGAGAGGAAGGATTGTGGAGGGAGAGTCTGAAGGAAGGAGTGAGAAATAGGAATTGAAGGACAAAGAAAAAAACTAAAAGAGAGAGAAAGTAAGTGAGAGAGAGAGAGAGAGAGAGAGAGAGAGAGAGAGAGAGAGAGAGAGAGAGAGAGAGAGAGAGAGAGAGAAGGAAGCTTGGTGGTTGTCATGGAAACCAGGACTCTTAATGCAGACCCTTTTCAATGGTGACTTGGGTGATACAGGGAAAGGAGCATTTTCTCTAGAGAAGCTTTTGGGTTCCCAGAGGCTTGAGTCTCCCTATGGGTGGAAGACACAAGTGCAGGTTTACTTCAGGATTTTGGCTAGTTGTCCCCTCCAGAAAGAGAGAGACTTGGGGCATTGTGTGTCCACAGAGATAGCTGCCCTGTAACTTGATGCACAGCTAAGGTTACTGGAGGGGTGGGGGAAGGAGGATGGAGGAGAGTATATGGTGTGTGCTCTCTGATTTCATTTTTCACTCTGTAAAACATGGATAAGAGGTAGGGCATTAAGTAGAAAATTTTAAACAGTCGTCTATGATTGTCGTGTATAGATGTCTGAGATGATTATTTAATTATTCAGTTGGATAGAGGATCTCTCTCTCCCTCCTCTCTATCTCTGTCTCTTTCTTTGTCTCTAGTTCTGTCTCCCTCCTTCCTCCCTAGTCCTCCTCCCTTGTCTTCCTCCTCCTTCTCCTTCCACTTCTTAGTGTTCTTTCTGCAGATTGTGCTTTGGTATTTTTCTCAGACAGTGTTTCACTGTGTCCTAGATGTCTTAGAAATAAATGTTTTAAGATAATGAGATGAGAATTGTGGGACACCTGTGGGCTCTGGAGCAATTGGACATTTTATGATGTAATCTATTGAAGTACCAACGATTCCATGTGACCCTTCCTCTTCCCAGATGCCCCAAAATGCTGATGTCTACACACCCTCTGCCTTTATGGCACTAATATATTTCATAAAAAATTAAAAGTTATATTCATTGAGCTAGTGAGGGATGGCACAATTTAAATATTTCGAATTTTTCAGTTTATGTTTTAAAAGCTTTTCTGTGAAGCATCATAGAAATTCTCATTGGATATGAACTTTTCAAAGTTTTCTCCTAGACAATGCTTTATTTCATTTGATATTTTACCATGCGTTTAGAAGAGTATGCATCTTCAGATTTTAAAATATTCCAAAATTTTCTTCTCCAATTATGATTTTAATTTGGTTTTTTTCTCTCTGTGAAATCTCCCGCTTCCCTCTTCCTCATGACAGGTATTTTGTTCTGTCCCTTCAGTTAGACAATGTGTAGGCTTGTTTTTATATCCTTTCATATGACACAATGCAGAACCTAATTTATAATTGTTTAAAATATTTTTTATGTGAGTGCTCTATCTGCACATACACCACCATTTCACAAGAGGGCTCAGATTCCTGTATGGCCTTGGGAATTTTACTCCATCTTCAGGCCTGGTTATATGTGTGTCACCCCACTGAGCCACCTTGTCAGTCCTGTTTTCTTGATGAGACAGGAGTTGATTCAATTAATTCATTTCATTTTTACAGATATAATTATTTCTCTTACTCAGGATCCTAAAGTAGCACAGAACTACCAGAATGAATGTGCATGTACACACACACACACACACACACATACACACACTTACATACATAAATTAATTTACTGGAATGGCTTACAGGCTACAGTAATGTCCAACGATGAATGAATGGGAAGTCTATGATTCTACTAGTTGCTAGTTACACAAGGCTGGTTGTTTCTTCTAAACTTCTGTGTAAGCTGGAATCCTGAAGAAGTATGCTCCAATAAATATACTGCCAAATGAAGCACAATCAGTTATAATAATAATAATAATAATAATAATAATAATAGTAGTAGTAGTAGTAGTAATAACAATAATAAGAACAAAGCTTTATTATTATTATTATTATTATTATTATTATTATTATTATTATTATTATTATTATAACAAAGCTTTTCTTCCAGGAAGAAGGCCAGCAAGTCAAGTGGTTTGATCAAGGTGACAAATTTTTAGTTTTTCCCATGCTAGTTTTATACAGGTTGTTGAAGGAAATAAGGCATGGGAAAATAAGGCATGGATCTAAGGGAACTTTCCAGTGTAAGGATTTCTCACGGTTCCCATTGTGAAGAATTACTTGAGGAGGGGAACCACATAGGTGCAGGAAGGAATATTCTGCCAAGCAAGATCCATTGTCTGGCTGATTGGTCTACTCAGACAGCTACCTGAACTAAGATAAATCACGTGATTCTTGGGAAAAGGCCCTCACTGTAGGAACAGAAACCTAGGTTGAGAACTGGCTAAATGGAATTACTCTGGCTAATGGAATTACTTAAATCTATCAAGTCCCGAATAGACCAATTAATCTTCAGAATTAAGACACATAATAAGTGGTCCTCATTAGGTATTATAAACATAAAAATTAGAATACAGCAAAAATGTACATAGATGACTATTTTTAACATGGTTCATATGCTATTGAAGGCCTCTTAAGCTTTACTCTGATAACATTAGTTTCCTTCTTTAAACATTAACTACTATATAACTTGGGTTTTCATTTGAAGATATTTCCTTATAGTTTTATGATATTTGGATATACATAGGAGAAATGCAACAGTATTTTATTGAATACATTTATTTATACATGGCTGATTTCTTTCTCTAGAAGTAGAAAGAAAGAAGCAGGAGGAGAAAATATGAATATGCAAATCCAAGTACCAGCTCTGGCCACATCTGATTCCTTGCCTGGGGTAATTTCTTCAAACTTACTCAGCTGCCTTTTGACAACTGTCTGACTTCCTGTTCAGAGCACTCACTAGTAGAATAGACTTTGCTATCATTTCTTCAGTCAGCATTGGAGAACAAAGGATGTTTAGTGCTGTGTTGGATGTACTGTATCAGCTCATGGTCTAATGCAGGGACTGAACAGTTTCCACAAGCAGAACAGAGGATGTTTGCAGCTATGATGCTAGTCACGGTCCTCTGACCACTCCCTAGACTATTGCACATCTATATTAATCTCCTATCTGAGGTCTACTTCCTTTTGTGGTCACATGCTATCCAACCAGACAGCTTTTACATCATCAGCATAACTCTACCCACTGGATTTCAATGATTCAGTCAACCAAAGAGCAGCTGATCCAAATATATTTGCCTTAAATTTGCATTAAACCATTTTTTAATAGCTAAGAATTAGTGCATTGTGTAAATGTACCACATTTTCTGAATCCATTCCTCTGTTGAGGGACATCTGGGTTTTTTCCAGCTTCTGGCTATTATAAATAAGGCTGCTATGAACATTGTTGCACATGTGTCCTAGTTAGATATTGGAGCCACTTTTGGGGATATGCCCAGTAATGATTTATCTTGGCCTTAGGTACTATTATTTCCAATTTTCTGAGAAACACCCAGAATGATTTCCAGAGTGGTTGTACCAGCTTACAACCACACCAACAGTGGCAGAGTGTTCCCCTTTCTCCACATCTTCACCAGCATACATATGTAGACATCTCTGTTGTAAATTCTTATTCAAATCATTACATAAGTTCATGTTTGAACTTTTAGAGTACTTTTGTTTAAAAATAAAGGATGCTAGGAAAATCCACATGACCTATATTCCTAGAGTAGTTATATAAAGTAGGATCCTTACATTGCAAGGCATTGTTACATCAGAGAAGAAAATGAGAACAAGAGGAGGAAGGAGAAAGACAGCACAATAGAATAACAAATTAGAAATTAAAAGGGAACTTGGGAACCAAGAGGACAACTTGCAGACACAAGGAGAAAAGAAGAAGCTGCAGAGAGCAGAAAGAGCAGAGCAGCATCTCCTTGCATTAGACAGAACAGGTTTTTCTTCACAGCAAGTCAGGCTTTTTACTAAAGAGTACAAAACGTTTTTATTCTTAAAGACTGAGGCTTAATTCATTTACCAATAAAAGGATAGAAGCTTTTTCACTTTGAATATAAAACAGATAGCTCACCTTTCATCTGGAATGAGTGAATTTTTCCAGCACAGGGGGTTGGTCTTTTGCTCTGTATGCTTAAATAAGTATAAAGGTGTGCTTCTGTGGGTGTGTGGAGGGGTGGGTATTTGTGTGTGTAAACACATAATTATGAGTATGTAACTGTGTTCAGCTGGAATGTTCAAGATGTATGAGTGTGTATACATGTTTTGGTATATGAACCAATGTGAGTTTCTGCAAATCTGCTTGTTTTAAAATGCTTCTTCTGCGAGGGACTCTCCTCAGTATCAATAAAAGTCTATTGTACCAATCTTCCCATCTACCTGACAATCTCCAGGTGAGTATTCTGGGCAATAGGAAAAAAACCCTGACTCCCAATCCTTTATATAATATAACCTGGCCCAACCCAATTTTCTGGAGGTGCAGTATGTGGCCTCAAAGGAACTCAGACATGCAGTCAAGTGACCATTGCAAAGTAACTTAGAATTAATATAGGTAAAGATCTTTATTATTTAAATACAGTTCTAATATCTACCAAGACCAAGACCTGCTCCTGCGGCAGACAGACTTTGCCCCAAGCGCCCTTCAAGAGTGGACAGCAGTGATAGAGCCTGTCCTGACAGAAAATTACTCAGGTGTTAAAAATGAACACTTCATGAAATTTGCATGCCAATGGATGGAAGGGTGAAAATTAACTGGAGGGAGGCAACACAGATGCAGAAAGATAAATGTGCTGTGTATTTTCTTACATGTGTGTATCATTAGTGAACTCCATAATAATAACCAAGCTGGAATCCATAGCCCTAGAGAGCTTCAGTATACAAGAAGAGACTAGGGGGTCACAAGACTCTCTCTGGGAGTGGGACATAGAGTAGAGTATGTGGCTGAATGGGGAAGGTGCAGGAACAAGAGGAGCTGGTGCCCTGGGAGGGGGTGATGCATCGAGGAAGAGGAAGAGGAGAGACAGAGTTGAGAGGCAGTTGAGAGGTGTTAAGGAGAGGTTCTGCTTAGTATCTTTCTAAAATATACAATGTCAATGCAACTGTAGTCTCTAAATAATTAGAAAGTTGGAGTCTCGATTGGCCATCATGTATTCCCATACAAGGATGGTAAAATGCATTTGATATGCTGACCAAAATGGTCACATAGTATCTCAGGATATTGCCAAGACAATAGGTGGCTCTCTACAAAATGACAGGATGGATTCTTTGTTTAGGAAATGCATGTTCATGCAAAAATGCAGGAGCACACACAAATACACACACACAGACACACACCCCAAAAAAGGGTCACCACACAGAGAGAGGTGAATTGGTGTGTACATAGAATCTTCACCCCCACATTCTAGTGTCATTGTATGGTAAAATACTATGCAAGACAGGGAAAGAGAGCTGCAAAGAGCAATCCAATCACAAATGCCCAAGGGTTAGTTAGGATCTACAATGTGGTCCTGCTTGCAAAATATCCTAGGACATATGTGTCATAATCCTATGGGAGAAAACACCATTTTGTTTGAATTGACTTAAGGCCCACTCCAATAGAAGGGAACTACACCCAACACTGTCCTGGTGACCAAGACCAGAGACCAAATAGCCCAGGTGCCCAGAGTAAAAGTAAACACTCTTAATTATAACAAAAAGCAGGAGGCTGGGTGATAAAATGAATATTGGGGTAGCCTCAGGTAAAGTACTTTTCATTTCAGCAGACTGAATGATGCTTTCATTCTGCATCATTCATTCAGAGCTGGCTTTTATATTTCCGCACTATGTAGACAATCCTGATTTAAAAAAAAACCCAGCAAAAATGTGGGGAGATCAAATTTTGGACAACCTATGTTATGGCTGGCACTGAAGTCTCTTGTTTGCTTTCACACTATACCGCCTGTTTAAGACAAGTTCTCAGGGTTTCCTCACATTCCCTACGCCAGTGTACATTTGCCTTCTCCTGTCATTTCTGGTTGTATAAAGACAGTATTGGGATAGAGGTGTGGTCAGTGTCATGTTCATTTCCCATGGGGTCTTGTGCTGAATGAGACTATTAGCTCAGGTCTGACCCTCCAGTCCCTCGGTGTTAACATTTTCTATTCTGGATAATATGGAGCTAATGGGAATCTATAAAGACCCTTAGCTTCTCTCTCCTGTGAAGTCAGTACTGGTCCAACTAGTTCAGTAAATGGGAGTTTGCCAGCAGTTAAAAGAACTGCATTGCATATGATGCAAAAAAAGAAATAGGTTGACAATTCTTAATTCCATGGTCTTCACCGGTATCAAAGAAAAAGGAAACGAGAAGGAATGGAAGGTGATGTGTTTACAAAAAGATAAAGAGGCAGGGTATGTTCTACTGTGGTGTAGTCAGGTGTGGTAAAACATGGTGCCTCTAGAAAGCTGGTGTAATAGCTTCCCTTCCCCTTAAGGAAGCAGCCACAAGAAGGAGTCCTGTAGAATACCATGTGTTCCTTCCGGCATCAGGATAATATACTATAAAACAGCATGTCTTCATGGTATCAGGAAGGTATAGTATAGAATAACATGTGTTCAGGGCATCAGGAAGGTATAGTATAGAATAGCATGTGTTCAGGGCATGGGTAGAGTATTTAAGAGGGTAGGAGGGGCAGACAGATATCAGGAGGTGTAGAGTAGAGGAGAAGAGTAGAGGCTGACCATGAGAACTTGGAGAGACGGGGAAGGGAATGAAGAGAGAAGGGACAAATGGGGAAGAGGGTAAGAGGGCAATAAGCTAGGGAACATGAAGCAAGAAATTATGAGAGAGAGGAGGGGGCATGCATCCTCTTGCATAGTGCCAGACATGCCTGACTGTTGCTAGGCAACTGTGAGGCAGAGCATACCTGGCTGTTTCTAGGTAACTGTGGGATGGAGCTTAGACAGAATGCTAGCAGAGGGCTTATCTAAGAAGATGTGCTTTCCCTTAAGCAGCTGTAGAGGGACTCAGTGTGTTACCTGTGGATAGATCAGTTAGACACTTTATTGACTGACCATCATAGCACTTACTTTCCCTGACTAAAGGATATCCTCCTTCTGAACTTGCATATTTCTCTAAAAGAAAAGGGGCAAAATAAAAAGTCAGGTGACAGTGATGCCAAGCAAGTTCATATGAACCTATCTCCTAACCCTTACATCTAGATTGCCTTTCGTATTGAGTCTAGAAACACAGCAAGTTAGTCCAAAGTAGCCTACAGTTATAATGATGCATGGTTTCCTGAAGACCTAACATGTAAGAAACAGCAAATGTGCTTATTAGGGCCAGACTTTTATGACCTTCAGTTTCACTATATTATCACCTATTCTCCTTCGTAAACCTGCAATCACACATTGCAAAAGCCCCTTAAGAGTTCTTCCACAGAAGGGCTATCTTCACGACATGCCAGCTCCTGCAGATTTACTTTATTTTAAACACACATATATTTTAACCTTTACCCTAATTCTTACCTTAAATGCTGGCCATAGTGACACTTGACACTGTGACCCACTGCTGAGGAGATGGATTACTGGGTATCCAACCTATTTCCAAACACAGTGAGAAACATATTCACAAATGCATGAATCAGAAAGTGATAGAGTAAGTCTCCCAATGTCCTCTTGTGACCTTCACCTGAATACAACCATCCACATGTACTGTACACACACACACACACACACAAACACACACACACACACACACACACACAGACACACTCACAAACTTACACGTAAGTGTAAGTCTTCAGTCTTCTAGCCCAGGATCTCTGACAGATCTGTAATGCTAAAGTCTTGTAGTTCTGACAGTTTGGGCTCGGCAAAGATTATCAGTTGGCTATTTTCCACAATATGACCCATTCTGGACAGTATTAGTCTGTAGAAGAAATAAGCAGTGTCTGCCCAGTGGCTACTCATCTACAAACAATACCTCAATTGAGGTAGTGATTTTCATTTTTTTCAACGAAATCTACCAGAGGAGAACTGTACGGAGCACATATGTCTCAACAGAAGATAGATAACATAAAATATCATATTTTATGGATTTCAGACGTTTCTGAAAATAGTGTAATTCTAAATAGCATTTCTGAACTGTTAAGCCTTAACTACTCCTGTCTATTTTAAATTGAAATATTTCAAAAATACACTTTTAATTGATAAACATGAGTTTGCTATCCAGCCCTTAACTAGTATTGTTTAGTCAACACTCTAAATGATATTTTATCAATCATTCACAGAGATGTGATGCAGATCCTGGGAGGTTGAACAATGCAGTAATGTGTAGCGATGCTGCGTGGCTCTTCCTGCTTTATAGAGGCCGTTAATGAGCCTTGAACTACAGCTGTGATGTAGCTTAGTGGTAGAGTGTCTGTTCCTCATGCTAGAGGTTGGAGCGTCATGTCCTTTCTTCTTATTTTTGCTTTGGTTCTTTGCAAGACATCCCAGACTTTGACTTTATGCTAGGAGAGCATATATACATAGGTAATTAGTAAGCAAAGCGCTGGTCTATGGCCATGACAACAATGTTGGTAATGGTCAATACAATATTTCCATGAGACCTCCACAGTCTGGTGAATACAGCGTGGTTATGACACGAGGAACATGTGCTGTTCACAGCTTGAGAGAAGCTCGGTCGTCATGATGGTGAGATGTTTCCTAGTGGGTATGATTCTCAGGTGATAGAAAACAAGGGTGAGTGAGTTCTGCTGAGAGACATAGGAAAAGAGGACCGGCCTGAGCATTCTTAGTTACTGAACAGAGACACAGAGGGACATACAAACAATTAAACAATGAGGTGGTGACTTTGAAGTTGGCAGGTCTGAAACTAGACAGTGTTTCTCATATTGGCCTAAGTTTTTTCAGGTGTTTGAATTTTTCTGTAACTATTTTTTACATTTTCCAAAAAGATTTCATGTGGTCAGTATTGTTAGTTTCTTCTGGTTGAGAGTAGATTATTTTCTGTTAAAATGAGTAAGATGAAAATTCCATCCGCACAGTAAAGGGTAAGTTCTGATCCTGGCAGGCTGAAGAAGGCTGTAGTGGAGTGTAGCAATGGTGCGTCAGGCTTGCTGCCTTCATATAGCCTAGGAATGAAGTCTAGTAAGCTGCAGGACCGTAGCTCAGTGGTAGAGCGCCCGCCTCTGAATGCGTGGAGTACTGGGTTCGATTCCCAGGATCCTGCAGCTTTTTCTTCTTCTTTTGGGATTGTTTTTTTGCAAGATATTATAGACTCTTACTTTTATGCTATGAGGGCATATATGAATGGGCAATTATTGATCAACACGCTAGTCTATTGCCATGACAAAAAGATTCATCCATAATCAAAACATATTCATGAGATCTCCGCAGTCAGGTGAGTTCAGCCTGATCCTACCTCCAGGAGTGTTTTTCTCACAGCCTGAGTGAAGCTTGGTCATCAGGGTGGTTGCAGTATCTTATTAGTTATGATTCTCAGGAGATAGAGAACAAGGGTGAGTGAGTTCTTCTGTGAGAGTAAGGAAGGGTCACTATGTTACGAATTCCTAGTCACTTAGCTGAGAGAGAAAGGAAGAAAAAGAGAGAGTGAAGGTTGTAGGAGGGAGAGGCTGAAGGAAGGAGGGAGAGATAGGAAATGAAAGATGGAGGGAGAAAGTAAAGAGAGAGAAAGAAAGTGTGAGAAAAGAAGAGAGAGAGAGACAGAGAGAGGGGGTGGAAGGAAGCTTGGTGGTTGTCATGGAAACCAGGAATCTTAATGGAGACCATTTTCAATGGTGACCTTGGTGATACAGGGAAAGGAGCATTCTCTGTAGAGAAGCTTTTGGGTTCTCAGAGGCTTGAGTCTCCCTAAGGGTGGAAGACACAGATGCAGGGTTACCTAGGATTTGTGGCTAGTATGTCCCCTCCAGAAAGAGAGATACTTGGGGCATTGTGTGTCCTCAGAGGGAGCTGCCCTGTAACTTGATGCGCAGCTGACATTACTGGAAGTGGGGATGGAGGAGGACAGAGGAGTGAACATAGTGTGTGCTCTCTGACTACATTTTCAACTCTGTGAAACAGGGATGAAAGATCGGGTCTGAGTTAGAAAATTCTAAATAGTTGTCTATGATTGTCCTGTATAGATGTCTATGATGATTAATTAATTAGTTGTATAGAGGACCTCTCTCTCCATCCTCTCTGTCTGTCTGTCTGTCTCTTTCTCTGTCTCTCTTTCTCTCTTCCTCCTTCCTCCCTAGTCCTCCTTCCTTGTCCTACTCCTCCTCCTTCTACTTCTTAGTGTTCTTTCTGTAGTTTGAATTTTTTTCTGAGACAGTGTTTCACTGTGTCCTAGATGTCTTAGAGCTAAAAGTTTTACATTATGTGACGACAATGGTGGGACACCTGTGGACTCTGGAGCAATTGGACATATTATGTTGTAATCTATTGAGGTACCAATGATTCCATGTGATACTCTTCCCAGACACCTCACCAAGCTGCTGTCTACACACCCTCAACCTTTATGGTGCTAATAAATCTCTTATAAAATGAAAAATCTCTTTCAATGAGATAATGAGAAATAGCATAAATTAAATATTTTGAATTTTTGAATTTGTATTTTCTGCTTGAATTTTCAAAATATTTTCTGTGAAGCATCATAGAAATTCTCATTGGATATGAAATTTTCAGAGGTTTCTCCTATCAATTGCTTTATTCTCATTTATTTTTTGTCCACGTGTTTATAAGAGTAGGCATCTTCAGATTTTAAAAGATTTCCCATTCTCCTGACTCCAATTATCATTTTTTTTCACCTAAATATGCATAACCTGGAGTTGTCTCTTTTGAGAGTAGTGGATAAAATTTGTGAAGGATTCATTGTGCTCAGTGACTGGTGACTTTTGTTCAGATTTTTCACCTGAAATTAGCATCAGTTGGACTTGGCCTGTTTTAGGGACTCTAGATAAACTTTGTGAAAGTCTCAATGTCCTCATGGACGGTTTGATTTTGTACAGATTTTTCATATAAATATGCACAACCTTGAAATAATTCTTTTGAGAAGTAGAGAATAAAATTTGTGAAAGTTGTACATTGCTCAGGGATTGGTGGAAACTGTTCAGAATTTTCACCGAAAATTAGCATTACCCAAGGACAGCCCTGCTTAGGGGCCATAGATAAGCTTTGTGAAAGTTTCCGAGTGTTCAGCCACTTTTTACTTTTGTTCAGACTTTTCACATAAATGTGCATAACCCGGAGATGTGTCTTATGAGGGATAGTGGATACAGTTTGTAAAAGTTGAAGAATGCCCAGGGATTGGTGGCTTTCATTCAGATTTTTCACCTAAAATTAGGATATCCTAGGTATAGTCTAATTCTCAGGCTGTTGATGAATTTTCTGAAAGTTTCAGAGTGTTGAGAGATTGTTTCCTTTCTTCAGAGGTTTCAAAAAATATGCATAACCTCAGATGTTTCTTTATAGGGTAGTGGATACAATTTGTGAGAGATTCAGAATGCTCAGGGATTGGTTGCTTTTGTCCAGTATTTTAAACTATAATGAGAATAACATGGAGATGGTCCTGTTTAGGAGCTCTAGCTAATCTTTGTGAAAGTCCCAGTGCCTTCAGGAATTGTTTGCTTTTTTCAGACTTTTCACAAAAATATTCACAACCTGAAGATTGTCCAGTTGTTTATTGATTAAAACTTGTAAAAGATCAGAGTCTCAGTGTTTGTGAACTGTGTTCAGATTTTTCAACTAAAATTAGCATAACTCTTGGACGTTCTTCTTGGTGGGCTGTGGATAAAACTTTCAAAGTTTCCTGAGTGCTCTGGGATTGTTTGCTTTTGTCAATACATTTCAATAAATATTTATAACCTAGGATGTTTCTTTTGAGGGTATTGGATGAAGATTGTGAAAGTTAGAGAGTGCTCAGGGATTGGTGGCTTTAGTTCACATATTTCACCTAAAATTAGCATAACATAGGTATGGAACTTTTATGGTCTGCAGGTGAACTGTGAAAGTTTCTTTGTCACAAAGAATTATTTTTTTCAGACTTTTCACAAAAATAAGCACAAAGTGAAGATCTTCCTGTTGAATAGTGGGTAAACTTTTGAAAGATTTACTCACAGTGTTGGTGAACTGTATTCACGTTTTTCACCTAAATTAGCATAACCCATGCATGTTCTTCTTGGTGGGCTGTAGATAAACCTCATGAAGTTTTCTGAGTTAATCAGGGACTATTTGTTTTTTTTTCAGAATTTTCACATAAAGATACATAACACGGAGATGGTAATGTTAAGGAGAAGTGGATAAAATTTGTAAAAGAATTATACTGCTCAGGAAATTGCTGCTTTTGTTCAGAATTTTCACCCTCTGAGGAGACACAATACACCTAGTCTCCCTCTTTCTGAAGGTGACACAAGCCACAAATCCTGAAATGGGAGTGTGACCACGTGGGACTGGGATCCCTGCATCTGTGTCTTCCAGCCTCTGGGAGATTCAAGTGCTCACCTCTGGGAACACTTAAGCTTGTCTACAGAGAATGTTCCTTTCCCTGCATCACCTAGGTCACCATTGAAAAGGGTCTGCACAAAGAGTCCTGGTTTCCATGACAACCACCGTGCTTCCTCACCTACCCCTCTCTCTGTCTCTCTGTTTCTCATCACATAACCCTGAAAACACACAGTAATGCCAGAAATGCACACACACACACAGTGGAAATGTGAGTCTATTCATCACTACCTTCCCAGGTACCCTCCCTTTCTGTGTCCTATACACTTCCAAGAGTGAAAAGTTCAGAGTCAGGAAATTCTCCAGAGGCATCTGATGATGAATAAATGAATTCCACTCATCAATACCGGGACACTCTGAAGATCAAAGTATAGAATGTCAATATGAGCAGATAACAGTGTGGGAGAAATGGGTATTCTGAGCCATGTTGGTATGAGTCATTATGGAGAATAATTATTATAACACTAAACACTGTCACAGCACTAAGTGATTTAACTACCTTTCATGACTCTGTTTTTAGTCTCTTCCAGATGTAACAGTAGTCCTTTAGGCATCCAGGTACTGATGCTGGTAATGAATTTAGAGGGAATTAAGCATTATACCAAACGTGTTCCTCATGTAGTCCTGCATCTGAATGTGAATGGCAGAAAGTTAAATCCCCAGGGTTTTTTTTTTTTTGATAAAGTAGTAGTAATTTATGAGTACTTTATTTAATAATTACAGAGGCATATATTACCTCAGAACAGAAGGAAAGGACTGAAACATTTTGTGACAAAGGAATATCAGAAGAGGGGGAAGATAAAAGCTTGGAGACAGGGAGAATCGATCTGGAGACCTCATACATACTAAGGATGGGCTCTACCACTGAGCTACATCCTCTTGTGTGAGAACCATGTGATCACAGCCTCTATGAAGACACAATGAAGCAAGCTGCATTCCTACAAATTGAAAGGATCTACTTAGTTACTTTGTGTATGATTATGGATTCGTACCACATCTTACTGGGTGCTTTATGGCTTCCACTTCACAGATTTTATGAGATTTTTATGTTATTAATTCCATCAGAAAATCTATTTTCAATAAAAATAAAGTCACTTTTCCTCTAGGCACGTGGTGTACACCTCTCATTTGACAGACGTTCCTGCTGACTTATTAGACTGTAATTGAGTATAAAGTCATCTTCATAGTGAACTGTAATCATGTGATTAAACTATTCAACCTGGATACTTCTCTCATGTGTGTTAGTCACACACATGCAAATTTCACACAGTGTACCATGTGTAGAATATAACATATTAATATTTAGCATTCTTATGATCTCTAATATTAACATTATGACATTGCGTTCTGCTGAATATGTGTATTTGCAATTGTAACTTTCATGTCACATTAAATATAAGTATTATCCTACAGAGTGTTAACATACTGATTTTTTAGTTTTTCAGTTTTACTTTAATATAAACTACTATGCTGAGTACATTAACACCTTCTGATTAGAAAACAATGTATGGGTCCTCAGGCAACATGGAAGTCAATATGTATGAATTTCTTTGTGCATCGCTAGTTGAGGAGATTGTTATGATTATTTCTAAGGGTTTCCATGTCTCTGATTTATCTTTTCTGGGTGGGAAGTTTATATTTTTGTCCTTTTGTTGTAAGCTTAGTAAGTAGATGGTTTGTGGATTGAGAATCTACCATACAAAGCTGTTTGATAATTAATGGATGTAAGTCATGTTTGCACTGGGCAGTGGGGAAATGAACACACAGGGGTGGTCTTATCCACCCTGGATAGAAAATAGAAAGTTTTCTTTTCTAAGTAAATATGTGCCAGCACCATGTTGAATCACTTGATGTCTCAAGGGCAGCAACCTTATACAAAAGAAATTACACCACTGAAAATCTTAAATATGTATTGAATAAATTCTGTACGACTATAAAAGTTATAACTTAAACATTTTATCAAGCAAAAAGATTTATAATAATGACTTTAGTTCAGTTACCAAATGTAGGTTTGGCTGTTAAACCGGATCTGGCAATTTCTTCCCTGTTAATTTATGAACATTTCTAAATTCTTAATGAAAACAACCTTACAATAAACACATTCACCCCTCAAAAGTCCATAGAATCAGGGTGATGACTCTTCATCAACCTGAATATAGGGGCACTGAGAATTTAGAAGGGAGATTGGAAATGAGGAAACTGGATGGACCTCCAGAAGGAAAGCCAACTGACAATTGTTGCAGTCTCTGATGTCTGGAATCAGACTAGTTTACTATTCTGATGACAAGCTTCATCATAAGTACACAGTCTGTAATATGTATAAAACTCAACAGAAAACATATTAATATTGAGATTTATTTTTCTTTTAGCCTCTTAAACTTAGGTTTCCAGTGGTCTCTCTCTATTAAATGTGGTCCATATTAATCTGGAGAGCACATAGGGCCAAATCATACTTTTTAAAAACACAAATACAAATTCTTTAAAACAATGTAGTGTGCCTTCTAGTTGGCAACTAGAATATATTGTATTTTATGATCTCCCACAGAGAAATAATATAGCCAAAATATGCAGGATCACAACCTCTTTAAAATTTACAGCAATATCAAACAAATGAATAAACGAAAAAACTGTATGACCTTATATTTAGGCCTTCAATCAATCTGTCATGTCAAGAAATGAAGTCAAATTCCCATGAATAGGACCTTAAGAAAATATGATCCTCTGTGGAAATTATAAGTTAATCACAAACACTCATTAGCTGGCATCTGTGAAGCCACCTGGCCTTAGTGGGGTAATTCACAAACAAACTAACTTTCTATCAATTACAAATCAATAGGTAAGCAATCTGTAAAACTGGGACTTTAGTTTAAAGTATTTGATCTATCCTGTTCTCAACCAGAGCGTCGGATCTTCATTTATTATTTCCTTCTCTAATATACATCTGTATTCACTCTGCCTGGTGTGCAGACTTCTGTCTTATTTCTGAAGTGGAGGTAAAAATTCCCATGTGAATCATGTAGACTCTGTTCTCTCTTCTTTTAACTAGAAAAACAAACTTGACTTGTACATTAATTCTCTATACCATCTTTAAAACAAACACACCAGTTTTTTATACAATTTCTTAACAATTCTGCCAAAGAATCAAGTAGCTTTTAATCTCTCTTTCTGTGTTTAAGGTCACCTGCCTTTTCACAGCAGGACCCCTACCACCTCCTAGTAGTAGGGACATGGTGTTCACCTGAAAGTGCCTTGCATGTGGACCAAACACTTGATCCATTTGCCAACTAAAATAGCAGAGATTCAGGAAACAGGACAGGTACACAGGAGAGACGGGAACCAGTCACCAACAAGAAGACCACAGACAACTAGATGGCAAGAGCAATGCGAAAGAACTTACACAATGGAAACCAAGACAACCTAGCCACATCAGAATCCAGCTCTCCATCTCAGCAAGCAGCAGATTGCCAAACATTCCAGATAAAGAAGACTCAGACCTGAAATCATACCTCAAGATGATGATGGAGATCTTTGAGAAGAGCGTGAATAACTCAGTTAAACAAGAACGAGTTTTTTGAGTGTTTTTCTTGTTTCCTCTTTAAAAGCTTCTGAAACTTTTTGCTTTTTTTCCCGTTCTTGTTTAAGAATCTCTATCAGCATCTTGAGGTATGATTTTAGATCTGCGTCTTCTTTTTCTGGAGTGTTTGGCATTCCGATGTTTGCTGTTATGGGAGAGCTGGGTTCTGGTGTTGCCAGGTTGTCTTGGTTTCCTTGGGATATACCCTTTCGCTTTCCTCTTGCCATTTTGTTGTCAGTGATATGTTCTCTCCTTTCCCTTGTATCTATCTGGTCTGTGTCCCTGGATCTCCACTGGTCCAGATGGCAGATGGGCCGAGCCCTGTTCTGTGCCCAAGTGGTCGACATCCTTAGCCATCAGGGAAATGCAAATCAAAACAACCCTGAGATTCCACCTTACACCAGTCAGATTGGCCAAGATCCAAAACTCAGATGACAACAGATGCTGGCAAGGTTGTGGAGAAAGAGGAACACTTCTCCACTGTTGGTGGGGTTGCAAACTAATACAACCACTCTGGAAATAAGTCTGGCGATACCTCAGAAAATTGGACATAGTACTACCTGAAGACCCAGCTATCCCACTTCTGGGCATATACCCCAGAGACACTTTAATACACAACAAAGATATATGAACCACAAAGTTCATAGCAGCTCTATTTCTAATAGCCAGAAGCTGCAAAGAACCCAGATGTCGTTCATAAGATGAATGGATACAAAAATTGTGGTATATTTACACAATGGAACACTACTCAGCCACTAGAAACAATGACTTAACCAAATTCTTAAGAAAATGGTTGCATCTATACCATCCTAAGTGAGATAACCCAAAAGAACAGACATAATATGCAGTCACTGATAGTGGGTTGCTAACCCCAGAGGCTCGCACTGCCCCAGAAACAACTCACAGACTGTGTGAAGCTCAAGAAAAAATAGAAAGAAAAGAAAAAAATCATTATGCTCAATCCTTACACACCAAGAAAACCTTGACTACTTCCAGGTTACATCTTGTTTTACATGTACTTTATGCTCATTGTAACTAGTAAGACCTTAATACACACTATCAAACCTTTGAAAAAAATAGCAAAACATTGACAAAAATGTATTTGTATACTTTTATGCAAAAATCCTTAAAGTTTGTACATTTATCTTTTTTTTCAAAATAAAGTTGTTCAAAAAAAGAAAAAAAAGATTTTAAGGTATACTATCATACCTTTAAAAAATCAAGTACAAGATAGTACAACCTGGCAACATCAGAACCCAGCTCTCCCATCACAGCAACAGCAGATTGCCAAACACTCCAAGTAAAGAAGACTCAGACCTGAAATCATACCTCAAGATGATGATGGAGATCTTCAAGAAGAGCGTAAATAACTCAGTTAAACAAGAACAAGAGGAAAACCAGAAATATATAGAAGCTTTTAAAGAGGAATCAGGAAAAACCCTCATAGAAATCAAAGAACTAGAGGAAAACAGAACTAAAGAGTTGAAGGAATAGATTAAGGAATTGAAAATGGAAATGCAAACAATAAAGAAAACACTAAAACAGACAACCCTGGAGATGGAAAACCACAAAAATAAATCAGGAGTCACAGATGCGAGCATCTTCAAGAGACTACAAGAGATGGAAGAGAGAATCTCAGGGGCCGAAGACAATATTGGAAATGCAGACTATTTTTAATGATGTGTCCCATTCTGGACAGTAGTAGTCTGTAGAAGAAATAGGCAGTATCTGCCAAGTGGCTACCTATCCACAAACAATACCTCTCCTTAAGGTAGTGATTTTAAATTTTTTCAGCTAAACATTCCAGAGGAGAACTGTAAGGAGCAGATATGTCTCAACCAAAAATAAATATAAGTAAATTTCATAATTTATGTATTTATGACCTTTCTAAAAACCATCTAACTTTATAAAGCCTTTCTGAACTGTTAAGCCTTGATTAGTCTTGCCCCATTTAAATTGAAATATCACAAAAACGCCCTTTTAGCTGATTAAGAACCATGATTTTTCTATCCACCCCTTATCTAGTATGGTTTAAACAATTATAAGCAGTGTATAATAGGAGTTATATGACTGGATTTAAGCCTTATATTCCCAAATGTATTGTATCGGTACAATATCTATATGAAAATAATAATATTAATTTGAATGTTAAATCAATAAGAAATTACACAATTGAAAATCTTAAATATGTATCAAATAAATTCGGTATCACTGTAGAGATTATAACGTCAACATTGTATCAATTACAAAGATTTATACTAACGTAAGATATGACTTTAGCTTAGTTACCAAGTGAAGATTATGTCTGTATAAATCGATCAGGCTATTTCCTCCCTGTTAAACTATGAACATTTCTAAATTCTTCACAAAACAACCTTACATTAACCACGTTCACCCCGCAAAAGTCCATAGAATCAGGGTGATGACTTTTCATCAAGCTGAGTATATGGGCGCTAAGAATATAGAAAGGGGAGAGGAAAATGAGGAATCCGGACAGACCTCAAGAAGGAAAGACACAGTGTCGATTGTTGTAGTCTTTGATGTCTGGAATCAGGCTAGTTTACTATTCTGATGACAAGCTTCATAATAGCTACAGAGTCTGTAATATGTATAAAACTCAACAGAAAACATTTTAGTATCAAGGCACTGGCCGGTGGTCATGGTGTGTTTCCACCGAGAAGACAGAACAACGGCATTTACTCTTCAGCCAAAACCTGTCTCACTTAATATTCTTACTTTCTTTGTCTGGGGACTAGATTTTTTTCTCCTAAACTAAATAACATAAAGGTCTCAAACACACTTTAAATGATATTTTATCAATCATTCACAAAGATGTGATGCAGACCCTGCCAGGTTGAACAATGCAGTGATGTGTAGCGAGGCTGCGTGGCTCTTCCTGCTTTATAGAGGCCGTTAATGAACCTTGAACTACAGCGGTGATGTAGCTTAGTGGTAGAGCGCCTGACTCTCATGTCAGAGGTCCTGGGTTCGACTCCCAGTATACTGCTGCCTTTTTCTTCTTATTTTTGCACTTTTTTATTTGCAAGATGTCCCAGATATTGCCTTTATGCTATGAGAGCATATATGCATAAAAAATTAGTGATCAAAGCGCCTGTCTATGGCCATGACAACAATGTTGGTCTATGATCAATACAATATTTCCATGAGACCTCCGCAGTCTGAATACTACAGTTTGGTTATGATACTAGTAATATGTTTTGTTCAAAGCTTGAGTGAGGCTCAGTCTTCATGCTGGTGGCAGTTTCCTGGTTTGTATGTTTCTCAGGAGATAGAAAACAAGGGTGAGTGAGTTCTGCTGTGAGAGTAAGGAAGGGGCACTGGGAGAATAGCTCCTAGGTACTGAGCAGAGAGGGCAAGAGGACATTGTTGTTTTCACAGACACCTGGGGTCTCTGTGGAGACTTTTCAGTAGAGAGCCAGGAGATACAGCCAAAAAAGAAACAGTCTCTGTAGCCAAGCTTATGTATTCTCAGTGGTGAGCACTTGAATCTCTCTGAGGGTGGAAAGACCTGAGTTGCCTCACTGCCATTTTCGATTTGTGGTCAGTGTATCCCTGCCAGAAAGAGAGAGATTTGTGACTATTCTGCCTTTCAGAGGGTACTGTTCTCAACTGGGGTACACCAAAGCCATTGCAAGGGCATTCTGGGGAGTAGAGGGAGGGGACATACGCCAGAATATAAGTGTGCACAACCTGATACCAGCTTTCTCCTCTGTGAATATGGGATGAGAAATTGAACATTTCTGGTAAAGCCTAAACAGTAGTCATTGATTACTTTAAGAGAATAATTTTTCAGTGCATGTGTTAATATGCTAAATTCCAAGAAAAAATATCATAAAGTTTTCTAATACTGTCCATTATACACACTGCAGTTAACAGGAAAATAGGGAACTAAGGAACCTACAAACATCTACTGAATCTAAGCATCTTGTGTAAACATGGTTTGATGCACATGTTAACTAATCAAAACCACACAGAACACAAAATATCCTGACCTGAAGTGGACCTATGCAGTTGTAGTGTGCTTCTTTCAACTCCGGTCCCAAAGGGACAAGGCTGGAACTTAAGTTTAATTGGTATAAATTTACCTTCCTAAGGAGAGAAATTAATACTCAGGAATGAGGTCATAGCATATAAAGAAACCATCTCTATGTATTGTTATGGGAAAAGGAAATGGCAAAACGTGGAATTACTAGGAACAATAACCCATTTTCACTAGACTCTGGTGTAATCAATTCAGAATATACTTTCAATTAAAAGTATGGATACTCATCACAGGGTTTACTTACTAGGTCTCAAATTTAATAGATGCATCAAATCTATTAGAAGCTTACTTAAAAGGCCATTGCTGTCCCCACTCGCAATGTTTCTGATTCAGAACGTCTGAAATGAAGCATTCAGATTTGCATTTTCAAGCTCTATGTTGTTCTGCTGTTAGTCTGGACCAGGTTTTGGAAAGTGCTGGACCAGGTGGATGTATAAATGCACACTAAATGTGTTTGTTATCGTCTTGGGAGAATCCTCCAAACTACCATTGTAGAAAATATCAGTCATATTGTCTTTTATTTAAATCTAGGGTACTAAAAATGTTAATATGACAAGAACTGTTAAACATTAAAATAATTTATATAAGAAAGATAGATTGATAAGCATCCATTTGGTCAATTTTCATTGAAAAATTGTTCTTATAAAACATTTCCAGTGCTGTGGAAAATTGACTTTTTTTAAAACAGTATGTCTATGTGCATATGGTTGGATCATTTTTCAGTAGAGATTATTTTGTTGTTTGTGTCTTGAGAACCCGAGGTATGGTGGACCAAGGGATAGTAATCAACTGTTTTTGGATAGATTGTAGAGAATCCTATAAATTTGTAATCTGGGGTAACTGTGCAATAGATTCAGTGCACAGAATTGCAATCATATTGTAGTTGATGATTCTCTTAGAGGACCATGTATACGGCATGGAATCTTCTGCATTTTCCCATCTTGAGACTGAGTCAGTAAAGTATGAGCCCATTCATTACATGAGCAATTTAGAAGCTTTACCATTGGCACCTAATATTTTCCTCCAGGGGCTCTGCTTCCTCAGGCTTCTCCATTTCTTGCTTTTGAAGCTCCTCAAGAATAAGGACTGTCTCCCAGTAAGTATTGTGATGGGCTGGGAAAATGTCTGAATACATGCAGTCACCAAAGTCAACCTTGGCTTCAGTCTTGCTGTTCATTTTCTTCAGAATGTCATAAAGGTGGACAGTGTTCCCTTGAGAGTACTATCCAGGTTTATCCACAGATGGCAGTTCGTCCTCCTCATCATTTTCAAGTGGGTGGAGAGGCTTCTGGCTTGGCAAAAGTGAGAAGAATCCAGGCTTTAATGCATTTTTAATCACAATGTCCAAAAGGTCACTTTCTTACAGGCTCAGGAGAGTGGTATACATATTTGCCTACATTTCTTTTTATTTCTGGGAAGAAGAATCCACAGTCACCAGGATCCAGGTCTGCTTTCCTCAGCTCCACCTTGATCTCCCCAAACTGCCTTTGCATGTGTATCAAATATCATTTGTCCAAGATACCAGGCATAAAACATATGCCAATAATCACTCTGCCTGGGGGTCAGGGGTTGTAGCAAGAGTATGGTCAGTTCTCAGCCCAGCCTACTCACAAGATTAATGGGAAAAAGAATTGCAACTATTTGAATGTTCAATTATAAGTCAACTGGATTGTACGATGTACTATGATAGAGTCATTTGAAAATGGCATAAGAACATATTCGATGCAGTTATAAAGTGTTTGCACTACATTTTTATAGAAAAGGCAGTTTACCAATTATTTTGAAGAGTTTGAGTCTGAAAGGGTAGGAAATAAAAGCCTCTATACTTAGAACATGTGTGAAAGGATGTGCACTGAGCTGTCAAAGTGTCATAGAAGGTTCTTGTAGGCAGTTGCATGAAGAAATGTTACTTTTTGTGCATTTTGCCTATGTGCATTTTCCATCCTCTCAGCACTAAATGTGTGTTGTGTCTAGAAAAGCAGTAAGGTTTAAGGATTTAAAAGCAGTGTATCTCCTGTGTCACTGCCGCTACACCGCATTTGCTGCGGTTTTGGTGCTACCATGACAGATGGTAGAGAACTAGGCGACCAAAGCCAGTGCAACTAATCATGTCACTATGTGAGGATCCAGTCTGGTCAAACAGTGGTGGAACAATTGTATTGGAGAGGACAGAGACCAGTGTGGGATTTCATATTAACAATGTGTTGTGGTTTTCACACATGGTGCTGAAAATTGTAACAAAGGAAACATTCCTCATCCGTGGATGTGTGAATATATATGTATATATGTATATGTACATGTGTGCATACGTGTATACATGTATATATAAATATGTGCATACGTGCATACATGTCTATGTACATATGTGCATCTGTGTATACATGTATATAAATATATATGTGTATATATGTATATGCATGTGCATATGAGTATATATATGTGTGTATATTTATATATGTGTATATGTATATATATGTGTGTGTATAGGAATATATGTGTGTATACATGTATATGTGCATATGTATATATGTATATACATGAGTGTAAAATATATCTATATATGTGTATATATATATATATATATATATATATATATATATATATATATATATATATAAAATGAGTTTCTAGAGGAAGTATGGATTCATAGAGGCAAAGTCAGAATTGCTGAGTCCTGAAGTTACATCTCTGCAGCCCCTGACTGTGCTTACTAAGGCAGGAGTAAATTCTGTTAGGTCAATTTGGCTGGTTTGTCAATCACCAAAGTAAATTGGTAAATGAATGATGCCCTGGGCCCAGGATAGAACACATCTTGTGTTTGTCACCTACTGAATATTTGTTAAGCTAAGGTCCTTCACTCTTCCAAACCTTAATTTTCTTATCTGCCAAGTAAGAATCATAGTTTCATCTCGTCCATTTTCACAGTGCTGTGAAAATTAGCTAAAATGATAGAAATCCTACATAGTCCAGCACCTGATAGACTCATATTAAATTGCTAAGGCTAATAGAACACAATATGTCACAGCTTTAAAGACATAGTATAATAACAGTTACAGAAATAACATGTGTTTGTGTGTGATTCAAAATGCTCAGAGACTGAAGCCACTTTTTTAGATGTCTTTGGTATGAGGTGTCAGAAATGCTTGCAGTAGACAGAACTCCAAAAGGGATCTATATGTCTAAGTTAGAAAAGATCTGCAGGTACAGAATATTAGATATTGGCCATGGACTCAAGGTGACAAGATGTTTTGTCCCCGACTTTGATATATACATTTTTCTTAAACGGCATTAAATATCTCTTTAATATTAGGTATCATTTTTCACTGTAAAATGTAATAATTGTGCACAGTATCTTATAGAATTGTTGATAAGAAAATAAAATTTAAAAAACTGTAGGTTAATGGCTTAGTGCTTGACGTTGAGTTAGTGCTCAGCTCATTCACAAAGAACTGTTTGGATATCTATAGTGTCTTAGATTTTTGGTTCAGATGGTGAAATTTCATTTATAATGAGAATGTTAACTTGTTCTTAAGTAACTTCATTTTTCAACCAACGAAATGCAGAACTATTACTGATTGAATGGTACCCTTTCTTGGCTGTCATTGCGGGATCTCCATGACACAGGGCAACAACAGAATGGCTGAGAGGAGCCCGAGTGAGGTTCCAGTATTGATAGATAAGCAGAAGTCAGAGGTCTCTAAACAGAACAATGACTCATTGTAATGAACATTTGAGGGGTGACTAGTAGGGGGATAAAATCTGGAGTTAAAAGAAAGAAAGAAAGAACAAAGAAAAATATGCCCCTCGGAGATGAAATGCAACACTGGGGATCTTGGCAGGCTACGGAGCTGGAGGAGGAGCCAACTGGGGAGGTCCAGGCTCTCTCTCTCTCTCTCTCTCTCTCTCTCTCTCTCTCTCTCTCTCTCTCTCTCTCTCTCTCTCTCTCTCTCTCCTCTCTCTCTCCCTCCCTCCCTCCTATCTGTCTCTCTTTCGGTCTCTCTCTCTCTCTTTCCCTCATTCCCTCCATCCCTCCCTTCTCTGCCCCCTCTCATTCCCTCCATCCCTCCCTTCTCTGCCCCCTCTCATTCCCTCCATCCCTCCCTTCTCTACCCCCTCTCTCTCTGTCTCTATCCCTCCCTCCTGCTCTCTGCACAGTAACTAGGAATTCTCCTCCCAGTCCTTCCTTCCTTACCCTCACTGCAGAACTCACTCACCCTTGCTTTCTATCTCCTGTGAAACATACCAACCAGGAAACTGCCACCATCATGACGACCGAACTTCACTCAAAGCTGTGAACAGAACATATTACTGATGTCATAACCACGGTGTACTCCACAGACTGCGGAGGTCTCATTAAAATGTTTTTCTGTTTATAAATGAACATTGTTGTCATGGCCATACACTGTTGCATTGACTGATAACTGCCCATGCATGTTTGCCCTTATAACAAAATTCAAAGTCTAGAACATCTTGCAAAAAAAATTTCAAAGGAGCTGCAGGATGCTGAGAATCGAACCCAGGGTAACACACTTGCAAAGCAGGCGCTCTACCACTGAGCTACAGTCCTGCAGCTAACTATGTCTTAATCAGAGCCTATATGAAGGGACAAGCCTGAAGCAGCATTGCTACACTCCACTGCAGCCTTCTTCAGACTGCCAGGATCAGAACTTACCCTTTACTGTGCGGATGGGATTTTCATCTCATTCATTTTAACAGAAAACAAACTACTCTCAATGAGAAGAAACTAACAATATTAACCACATAAAATCTTTTTGGAAAATGTAAAAATTATTTACACAAAAATGCAAACACCTGAAAATCTTAGGCCAATGTGAGATACCCTGTATAGTTTCATCCGAGCCCACTTCAAAGTCACCTCCCTTCAGCCTATGAACACTCACAGGAAGAGCTCAGGTTTGGGCCTATGCCTTTTCCTGGTTTTACCCATGTTTGTCTAGTAGCTCAGTGCTCCTTTTGTGAAATCGGTTTGTTCTTGTTGTTGTTTTTCTTGGTTCTTTGTGCTTTGGTTTTGGCTTTTGTGCAGTGGTGGCAGCTTTGTTCACTTATTGGCACTCTGTTATAGGAACTCTTGCCTTCTTTTCCTCAGACTGCCTCCGTGTGAAAGTCCTTTTTGGGCCAAAATGAGTGTCAGTCAGGGGACCTTGTATATTCTACACAAGTGTTCTAAACCTGAGCTCCAATTCCAGCCTTCCTATGTCACTTACATGCTAGAGAGAAGAGGTTCCCGCCCCACTCTCACAGAAGATGAGCTTTATGTCTATTTTATCTACTCTATTTTATTCTATGTTTCTTATTTTGCACATAAAAAAGCCAATGTCCATTTGCTCAGGTGTGAAACGTTAGCTCATTGAGAATGTATGTGTTGTAAGTACAACTCTTTATATGTAGATAATCTTGTCCACAAGCAATTTACCTGATCTATCACTTGGTAATATCGTTAACTTTTATAGTGTACACATCATAGTGTCAGTACAGGTACCATTGTGATTATTCATATCAACAAAATATTTTAGGGAGAGTCAGAAAGGGGACTGACTCCGGGACCTGACCTGAGAGACAGAGGCTGTGCCTTCCTTGCACAGCACTAGGACCTTCAGGACACAACAGAACCTAGTCCTCCTGCCATGTGAATGCCCAAGATGACCAACACCCTCGCCTTTGTCACCATTTTTGACTCGCATGTAGTTTTATGTGAGGGCCATGTCAGGGTTCTGATTTTGGTAGAATTTCTTTGAGTTTGTCTCCACTTAACTTGATGTTGGCGCTAGTCTTGCTCTTGACCCTGTTATGTTTAGGTATGCCCCTTCTATCCTTTATCTCATCAGGACTTTGATCACAAATACGTGCTGGATTTTATCAAAGGCTCTTTCAGCTTCTGATGAAATAATGTACTTTAATTCTTTCAGTTTATTTGTATGGTATGACAATTCCTAACTTTTGAATGTTGAGGCTTCCCTCCATCTCTGATCACGATCTCCCCTCTTGGTCATTGCGGGTGATCATTTGATGTGTTCTTTGTTTCCATATGAAAATGCTGGACTCATATTTTTGCATCTCTTTATGTAAATGAGTTTGGTCTGTAATTCCGTCTCTCTTCTGTCCTTTTGTAGATTAGATACCAGGGTGCCTTTGGTCTCATACAACAAATAGGACAATGTTCTTTCTGTTTCAATTTCATGAGATGATTTAAAGGGTTTTGGTATTAACTCTGCTTTAAATATTTTGTCTCCCTGAACACACAGAGGAAGCAAAACTCCCAGGTGCTCTAGCCTGCCCAGGATCACAGGTGAAGAAGCCACACCATCTGCCTGAAACACCTGAAATTACGGGGTCCTCTGATATCTAAGGACACAGAAACCCCTTCCCAGCTAGTGGCATGGGTTCCTTTCCATCTAAACCTATGCCCTGAGCATACCTTGGACACTGGTTCTGCTCCCCCACACTCATTCCCAAAACACTCAGAGTTATCCTGACTCCTAGCTGCTCTATCTTACCCAGGATCACAGGGTAACAGGTTCACAGGTATACGAATAAGCACAGGACCACAGGATCACAAAGGATGCTGACTCCCAGGAGACCAGACACACCCAGGAGTACTGGAGCTCTGACACACCCAAGGTCACATTTGAGGACACAGCATCTTTTAAAACACCCAGTGTACCTCCGACGCCCATAGAAACCATAAAAATAAATAAAAAATAAATACAAAAACACATAAATAAATAAATAAATAAATAAATAAATGAATGAATAAATAAATAAAATAATTAATACAACACCTCCACAGTCAGTGGCACAGGTTCGTTCCAGCTAGTACCTGTTTCTGGAGCAAAACCAGGGCTATGGCACCTGACCAACACCTGAAAAACCCAGAGAAATCTGGAACTCTAGGAGATCTCATAATCAGGATCTCAAGAGCTTGGTCACACCACAACTTCAGGATCCTAGAGGCAGCTTGATTCCCAGGAGCTCTCAGACACCCTGTATCTCAGGATCACAGGATTATGTGATCCCAGAATCACAGGGTCCCAGAGACAGGTGGACTCTGAGGAGTTCTGACACAACCAGGGTCAGAAGAGGGACAGGCTCCAGTCAGAGACAGCAAGGGCAGGCAGCACTAGAGAGAACCAGATGTGGAGAGACCTGTGCTGTTCCCAGGGTCTTCCTCAGTCTGCCTTCTGCTTTAGCATAGTCTATGGTATGGACGATGCACTAGTCTGCTGGTTCACACTTGTCTTCTTACTGTCATGGCTGGCAGCTGGCTGATAATCTTTGTTTACCTTTCTTTACAAATTCTCATAATATTCTTAGTCTCACTGATAATGAAATTTTAATAAGAATAGGGAAATGCCTTATGAAAATTTAAAGTTTTATTTTTATTGGTGTGTATAGATCCAACATAATGATTTTTAAATGCCAAAAATTGCCACAAGGCTATCCTCTTATCTCTCGAGTTATTAATGCTTTAAGGTATAGGTGGACCCCACTCTTGATGGGTGTTATACACATGTTGTTGTTGTTGTTTTCTATGAAGGACTGAGGCTTCTAATTTTTGGCCTTTCCTCTTAGGGAGCTTTAAATGGTCCGTGCGTTGTTTCTGGGGTATTCAGAGCATTCTGGGGCTATTATGCAGTTATCAGTGAGTGTATATTATGTCTGTTCTTTTGTGTCTTGGTTACCTCACTCAGGATGATATTCTCTAGATACATCTCCTTTCCTAGGAATTTCATAAAGTCATTGTTTCTTTTTTACTCCCTCTTACAACTTTATTTTTATAAAAGAGGGGTACATATACAGATTTTTAAAGGCATTTTGGCATAACCTTATATGAATATTTTTGTCAGTACTTAATTCTTTTAGAGGTTTGATAGCATGCATAAAAATCCCGCTAGTTACCATAATCATAAAGTACATGTAGGACAGATCATAACAATGGAACAAATTTCTTAGTGAGTATAGATTACCATACTCTTCTTTGAATAGTAAAAGTTGCCACGGGGGTATATTCTTAGCTCTTGGATAATGGTGTACCACACTCTCAGAGGGTATATACATTTTATTTTTTTTCCTAAGAAGGACTGAGGCTTTCATTTTTTGGCCTTTGTTTTTCTTGAGCTTCATAAGGCCTGTGAGTTTTTTCTTGGGATGTTCAGATCTTAATGGAGTTAGTATCCAATTATGAGTGACTGAATATTATGTCAGTTTTTTGTCACTGGGTTATGTCACTCAGGATGATATTCTCTAGATGCATGTATTTTTCTAGGAATTTGATAAAGTCATTGTTTCTGGTAGCTGAGTAGTACTCAATTGTGTAAATATACCACAATTTCTGTATCCATTTATCTACTGAAGGATAATTGGTTTTGTTAAAGCTTCTGGCTATTATAGATAAAGCTGCTATGAACATGGTGGAGCATGTGTCCTTATTGTACGTTGGAGCATTTTGGGGTATATCATCAGAAGTTAAAAGAACTGCATTTCAGCTGATGCAAAAAGAGGAAGGTTGAAAATTCTTCATTTCATGGTCTTCACAGGTATCTAAGAAAAAGAAAAGGAGGAGGAATGGAAGGTGATATGTTTACAAAAAGATAAAGAGGCAGGGTATGTTCTACTGTGGTGTAGTCAGGTGTGGTAAAACATGGTGCCTCTATCAAGCTGGTGTAAAAGCATCCCTTCCCCTTAAGGAAGCAGCCACAAGAAGATAAAGTATAGAATAATATTTGTTCAGGGCATCAGTAAGGTATACTATAGAATAGCATGTGTCAGGGCATCAGGAATGTAAAATATAGAATAGCATGTGTTCAGGGCATCATGAAGATATAATATAGAACAACATAAGTTCAAAGCATCACCAAGGTATAGTATGGAATATCATGTGTTCAGGGTATCAGGAAGGTATAGTATAGAATATCATGGTTCAGGGTTTCAGTAGAGTATTTAAGAGGGTAGGAGTGGCAGAGATCAGGAGAGTAGAGTAGAGCAGAAGAATAATAGAGGCTGACCATGAGTACTCGGAGGGAGAGGAAAGAAAATGAAGAGAGAAGGGACAAATAGGGAAGTGTGGAAGAGAATGATTTTATCTTTCCAGTAAAAATGATAAGCCATAGGAGAGTAATTGTAAAACAGACCACAATCAGCAGGATGCCCTTGGAAGTCACCAGGGAGCATAATACAACCAATGGTGTTGATTGTCCAGGAGTGAAGGTGTCCTGCAGGGAGAGATCTGGGCAGTCATACCATAGCCTTTCACAGAGGGCTTGAAACCTTAGGGAATCTCAGCTGAGTGCCACAGAAGTCAATCCAAGTGTGAATACCATATTATACATGAAATACTCCTGTATATACATTTTGAACTGCACACTTTACACTAAGCAGAGATGAAGTGAGTTGTTGATCACTAGATTTGTGCTGATCCATAAATAAAACTGCTCTAGCACAACTGTGAAACTTGCAAACAAACAGAAATACATTAAATTGGGGGATATTGACTTCTCTCTAAAACAAGAGCTCTTTTAATTCAAATGGGAGTTTATAGATTTCTGCCACCCGGTGGCTCTAAGGAGAACTGCATCGTTTGAGTCAGGCCTGATAGAGGGAGAAGACAGGCTGTGAATAGGACTAGAAGGGACCTTCCTTACTCTGGAATTCGGGAGATCGTTTCTCCTCTGTATATTTTCATGGAATATAAAATTCATGTCTTAGGCAAATCTAATCTAAGCCTGAGATTGCAACACAGTCCTGGTCCAAGGTGAATATAAAGATGATGGAGCTATAGAAGCTAGTGTGAGTCTAAAGAGGAACACACACATTCAGGCACACACAGAGCACACAGGGCAAATCCATTTGTCCATAAAATTTCTCTGTCTCTCTCTCCTTCCCTCTCTCTCTCTGATCAGTAACTAGGAATTCTTCTCCCTTTGCCCTTCCTTATTATCACAGAAGAACTTACTCACCCTTGTTTTCTATCTCCTGAGAAACATACTCACTAGGAAACTACCACCAGCATGAAGACTGAGCCTCACTTAAGCTGTGAACAAAACATATTCCTAGTATCATAACCACGCTGTACTCATCAGACTGCGGAGGTCTCATGAAAATATTATAGTGATCATAGATGAACATTGTTGTTATGGCCATAGACCAGCGTTTGATCACTAATTACCAATGCATATATGCCCTCATTGTATAAAGTCAAAGTGTGAGAGATTTCGCAGAGAACCACGTCCAAAAGAAACCTCAGGAAGCTCGGAGTCGAGCCTCTGACCACAGGCATGAAGAACAGACGCGCTACCGCTGAGCTACATCACTGCAGCTGCCTATGACTCATTAACAACCTCTATAAAGCAGGTCACCTGGAGCAGTATTGCTACATTTTGTCGCTACATTGTTCAGCCTCCCAGGATCTGAGTCATGCCTTTCTGAATGATTGATAACTTACAATTTTCTCTAGGAATGAAATTTTGATGTTATCTATTTTAGGAGAAAAATATCTAGTCTCAAGACGAGGAAAGTAAGAATATTAAGAACATGGTGGGACAGGTTTAGGTAAAGGGAAAATGCTGTTTTGGGCTGTCTGCTCAGAAGAGACACACTATGACCACTGGTCAGTCTCGAGAAGGACATGGCACAGATTGTTGTTTCTTTCAATATTTCACACAAGGCAGTTAAAGTATTATCTTCTCTTCAAATCATTTTTTTTATTGATAAGCGGAAGAATATTATGTGTGTGTTTTTCAAGTAACTGAATAAAACGTTAGGCATAAAATCTTTTTGAAAAATGTAAAAAATATTTACAGAAAAATGCAAACACCTGAAAATCTTAGGCCAATGTGAGAAACACTGTCTAGTTTCATCCGTGCCTACTTCAAAGTCACCTCCCTTCAGCCTATGACCACTCCCAGGAAGAGCTCAGGTTTGGTATTATGCCCTTCCCCTTTCTGCTCATCTTTGTCTAATAGCTAATTCCTCCTTTTGTGAAATCGGTTTGTTGTGTTATATTTTTTACATTTTCCAAAATGATTTCATGTGGTTAATATTGTCAGTGTCTTCTCATTGAGTGTAGATTGTTTTCTGTTAAAATGAATAAGATGAAAATCCCATCCGCACAGTAAAGGGTAAGTTTTGATCCTGGCAGGCTGAAGAAGGTTGCGGTGGAGTGTCAGCAATAGTGCGTCAGGCTTGGTGCCTTCATATACGCTGTGATTAAAGTCTAGTAAGCTGCAGGATCTTAGCTCAGAGGTAGAGCGCCCGCCTTTGAATGCGTGGAGTTCTGGGTTCGATTCCCAGGGTCCTGCAGCCTTTTTTCTTCCGCTTTTGAGATTGTATTTTTGCAAGATATTAAAGACTTTTTCTTTATGCCATGAAGGCATATATGAATGAGTAATTATTTATCAACACGCTAGTTTATGGCCATGACAACCATGTTCCTCTATAATCAAAGCAATATTTTCATGAGATCTCCGAAGTCTGGTGAGTTCAGCCTCATCCTCCCTCCAGGAATGTATTTCTTACACCCTGGGTGAAGCTTGGTTATCAGGACTGAGCCAGTATTTACTGGTTATGATTCTCAGGAGATGGAAAACAAGGGTGAGTGAGTCCTTCTGTGAGAGTAAGGAAGGGTCACTGGGAGAAGAATTCCTAGTCACTGAGTTGAGAGAGGAAGGGAGAAATAGAGAGAGGGAAGATTGTGGGAGGGAGAGGCTGAAGGAAGGAGGGAGAGATAGGAATTGAAGGACGGAGGGAGAAAGTAAAAGAGAGAGAAAGAAAGTGAGAGAGAGGAAGAGAGAGACAGACAGACAGAGAGAGAGAGAGAGAGAGAGAGAGAGAGAGAGAGAGAGAGAGAGAGAGAGAGTGAGAGAGAGAGACAAACAGAAAGAGAGAGAGAGACAGAGAGAGGGGGCGGGAAGGAAGCTTGGTGGTTGTCATGGAAACCAGGACTCTTTAAGAAGATGCTTTTCAATGGTGGCCTTGGTGATATGGAGAAAGGAGCATTTTCTCTAGAGAAGCTTTTGGGTTCCCAGAGGCTTGAGTCTCCCTAAGGGTGGAAGACACAGATGCAGGGTTACTTCAGGATTTGTGGCTAGTGTGTCCCCTCTAGAAAGAGAGAGACTTGGAGAATTGTGTGTCCTGACCTGTAAATTAATGCACAGCTGACATCACTGGAAGTGAGTCTATAACCACGCTGTACTCATCAGACTGTGGAGGTCTCCATGGAAATGTCATTGAGGATATAGGGGAACTGTGTTGTCAGAGTCATATATGAGGTTTTTTTATCTGACCCACCTGACTACAGAAGTCTTATTAAATGTTGCCACAATTAGTAGATCAAATATTAACTAAAGATATCATAGCCATTGAGGAGTGATTTATCTAATATTTACCGAAGCGTATATGGGCTCAGAACAGAAAGTTAAAAGACAGGGACATTTTGTGAAGAAAATCCAGGGTGCAGAAAAGGAGATGCCAGCTTCGAGATGCTGGAAATAGAACCCAGGACCCCATACATGCAAAGCATGTCTCTACCACTGAGCTACATCCCCCTGCTGTTCAGGCCTGTGGTCGGGGCCTACATGAAGAAACAATGATGCAAGTTGAATTCTTACAACTTTAAAGGGTCTACTTAAGACCTTTACGTATGATTATGAATCTGTACAATATCTTTCTGGATGCTTTATGGTTTCCACTTTAGAGAATTTATGGATATTTATGTTGTTTCTCCTATCAGAAAATAATCTATTTTAAGAAAAAATACAATATTAATAACAGAAAATTTTGTGCACTATAAAATGTGGCAGACCTACAAGAAATTGAAAACATCGAGGGAAATTAATTATACTGTGTATTTAGAGGGTTAGTAACATCAGGCCCAGGTGGAGCTGAGGTTGGGGAAATGGCATTGCAAGGCTGGGGACAGCATGGATGGGGCTGCAGATAGTCAGGTTTGCCTCCCTTTGTAGGGGGCGATCAGGAGCTGAGACTCAAGCCTCTTGGATGCTCAAAGTTCACGTTTAAATAATTTTTTCAGCAGAAAAAAAAGTTCACTTATAACGGTACCAAGGAAGTATGAACCTTGAAGTGACACTGTGTGAAGTGGACAAGCATATGATCCAATTACCTTGATCCATCCCATGGAGGAAACAGTCTTTTGTTGGTTCCCACTAGTTCATGAGAACTCTCTGGAGTCCCTTTTTCTTCACTGCTGGGCTCATGGGCCCTGTATCTGGATCAGCTGCTCTTTGGGATCTGAATCACTGAAATCCAGGGGACAGAGTTATGCTGATGATGGAAAAGCTATCTGGTTGGATAGCATGTGACTACAAAAGAAGTGGACCTCAGATAGGAGATTAATATAGATGTGCAATAGCCTAGTAGGTGGTCAGGGGGCCGTGACGGCCATCATAGCTGCACACATCCTCTGTTTTGCTTGTGGATACTGTTCAGTTCCTGTATCAGACCATGAGCCAATACTGTATATCCAACACTGCACCAAATGTTCTTTGTTCTCCAATGCTGACTGAAGAAATGATTGAAGAAGTCTATTCTGCTAGTGAGTGCTCAGAACAGGAAATCAGAAAGATGGCAAAAGGCTACTGAGTAAGTCTTAAATAATTTCCCATGGTAAGGAAGCAAATGTGACCAGAGCTGGTACTGGGATTTGCGTATTCATATTTTCTCATCCTCATGATTCTTTCTTTCTTCTTCTAGAGGTATTCAGCCATGTATAGATAAATGTATTCCACACAATACTGTTGCATTTCTCTTATGTATATCCAAATATCATAAAACTATAAGGAAATATCTTCAAAAGAAAGCCCATGTTCTAAAGCCCAAATATCATAAAACTATAAGGAAATATCTTCAAAAGAAAGCCCATGTTCTAAAGTACTTAATGTTTAAAAATGAACCTAATTATTTCAGAGTAAACCCTAAGGGGCCTTCAATGGCATATGTACCATGTTATAGTCATCAATGTAAATGTTTAATGTGTTCTAATTTTTATGTTTATCATAGCTAATGAAGACCATTTTATATGTGTCTTCACTCTGAAGTTTAAATGACCTATATTAATTTAGAACTGGTGAATTAGAGGGAAATTTACAATTAATTTTAATGAATAACTCAGCCATTATTTTAGTAAAGTGTAGGTTTATGCATTATTCCAGTTTTATTATCCCTTTCATTAAATTTAGTGTAATAAAAGATTTGTACATTTAATTAATCTGGGGAATAAGCATTTGGTAGTGATCAAGGATGTGCTAACTAAATGTCAAAGGTTTTCAATTCACTTTAGGTAACTCTAAATCCTGGGCCACTAACCTTTCTTTTTTTTTTTTTTTTTCTAAACGACTTTATTTTGCAAAACAAAGATACATGTAAAGATTTTAAACATTTTTTACTTAAAATTATACATTTTTGTCAGTACTGTTTTTTCAGACATTAAAATAAATTTTACATAAAACCATGTGAATATGTTTTTTAGTCAGTACTTGATTTTTTTCAAGGGCTTGACTGTATGCATTGAAAACGTACTAGTTGAAATAAGCGTAAAGTACATGCAAAACAAAACGCAACATGGAAATAGTCAAAGTATTCTTGTTTTGTGAATATATGTATATTTTTTTGTTTTCTTTATTTCTTGGACTTCATACAGTCTGTGAGTTGTTTCTGGGGGAGTGCAAGCCTCTGGGGTTAGCATCCCACTATCAGTGACCTAACCTTTCTAATGTCATTGTTTTGCCTGAGCAAAACGGGGAAGGAATCCCATGGTCCCCACAGACTAGAACACATCTAGACTTTGGAATCCAGTCCTCTTTAATGTAGTGTGGAAACTAAGGACAAAAGGCGACAGAATGTGATACTTTTATTGTCTCCAAACTGTGACCTAGAGTTTATGATCTCTCAAACTGCATAAACATTTCCATCACACATATATGCAGACTGCATACTTCCCATGGCTTCACAACTGATTGATGTGCTGGAAGTAGACACACCATGTCTTATCCTTTGTGGAAGGAGGGTCAATACACACATTTTGTGATGTTTGTTTGTGACACACACCCTTAAGCTCACTCATTGCTCTAACTTAACTCTGCACAGATTCCGATCCTGACAAATTAGCATAATTATCATTGTTCCAGTGGCCTTTATTGCCTTCACAAGAGGCTAAATGTTAATACCAAGGCACACCTATATAGGAAGAGGAAGCAATGGGGAGGTATATGTATGCATAATTATGATACATGAAGATGCTTGTTAATTACAAGTATGCATTTGAGAAGGTGAGGTTACAGTTTAAGTGTTTGGATTTTAATTTCCATATCACAACCCAAGAATGCATTATCTTAACATTTACTCTGATGTCATGTTTTCTTTCATTTTAACGGTTTGTTTTTATTGTTTGGCCCTTTAAAATGTGTATGCATGATTTCTCTATATGTATGTCTGTGCATCATGTGTGTCCTGGGACCTGGAGACTTCAGAAGAGAACATCAAATGCCTCTGGAACTGGAGCTACCTACAGTTGTGAGCCACTGTACCCAATGTGTGTACTGCTACCAAACTGTGTTCCTCGGAAAGAAGAGCACCAACTCGTTATAGTTGAGCAACTTCTCCAGACCGATGACATATTTTAAAAATGTATCTTTATTGCTTTTCAAATAAATGTACTTATAATCATCTCAGTTTACTTGAGTTCATGAATAATACCTCCCCATATTAAGAATATTAGTTGGGTTATGAAGTTATTGCCTGGAGATGAAGCTCAGTGCTAAAACACTTGTCCTGCCAGGCATTCATGAAGTCTTATGTCATTCCTTAGCACCTGGCACCCAAGTGAAAGTCAATTAAAATGTGTCCCTTACAGATCACATTGGACTTACACAATGGTTAAGGAAATTATCAGTAATAATAATGGATTGAACACACAGCTTGTGATGCAAATTAATCTGAGAAAATAATTAATATTATTATATGAAATCATCTTTAAAAAAGAGCCTCTATGCTAGATCTTATAAACATCTATATGAAATTCTGAAACCTGATACAAGTCAACCTACCCACTTTCCTGATGAATTTGGAACACTTACCTACTCTAGTTTCATAATAGGCCATTAAAATGCAAACATTAAATATTAAAATGTTAAAATTTGATAACAATGATCAAAACAAACATGTTAGATCTAAAGCTGGGGTAGTTTGATTACTTTACTTTAAATACTGTGATGGCTATTCTCCATTGTCAACTTGAAAGGAACTACAATGAAGAACTAAAGGGCAGGGGCTGGAGAGATGTCTCAGTGGTTAAGAGCACTGAATGCTCTCAGAGGTTCCGAGTTCTATTCTCAGCACCCACATGATGGCTCATAATCATCTGTAATGAGATCTGACGCCCTCTTCTGGAGTGTCTGCAGACAGCTACAGTGTACTTATATATAATAAATGAATAAATCTAAAAAAAAGAAATAAAGGGCGTACCTGTGACCCAGATCTTTATTGTGGGAGAAACAAGTTTTTGATCCAGATTTGAGGTGGGATGACACATGGGTATACCCAGATCCACACCTGCCTTTAATCCAGATATTGAGGCACACCTGTAGTCTTGACCATACTTCTGCTGGAATCCTATATAAGGACAGTGGGAGAAGGAAAGTTTTGTAGTTGTTGGTGTTATTATTATTATTATTATTACTACTATTATTATTATTATTATTATTATAACTGTTTGTGCTTCATTTGGCAGTATATTTATTGGAGCATACTTCTTCAGGGTTCCAGCTAACACAGAAGTCCAGAAGAAACACCCAGCCTTGTGTAACTAGAAACCAGTAGAATCTTAGACTTCCCATTCCTAGTTGAACATTTCTGTAGCCTGTAAGCCATTCCAATAAATTACTTTATGGATGTAAGTGTGTGTTTGTGGAGGAATACATTTACATTCATTCTGGTAGTACTGTGCTAATTTAGGAACCTGAGTAAGAGAAATAATTATATCTGTAAAAATGAAATGAAGTAATTGATCCAACTCCTGTCACATCAAGAAAACAGGACTCACAAGGTGGCTCAATGGGGAGACACACATTTTACCAGGCCTGAAGATTGAGTGCAGTTCCCAAGGCCCATGAGTGGATGGCTCAGTGGTTAAGACTACTAACTGCTCGGAGTGGGAGACTTAGGCTGCCGGGGAGCAAAAAGATCTCTGCGGAGTGCACACTGAAAGTGCACCCCCTGCCTTGCCCTGCCCTTGATCTGATCCAGCGACTGGGAACAGAAATTTAGAACTTCTGTTTTCACCCGGCGGCGACTTCAGGACGCAGAGCGGAGCCTGGCCCTTCTGCCACCCAGAACGGAAGCTCGTAGAGGCTGAACAACTTGTGAGTGGGAGACCTAGGCTGCAGGCAAACAGAGAGATCTCTGCGGAGAGCACACGGAAAGTGCACCACCTGCCTTGCCCTGCACTGCCCTGCCTGAGCCAGCAACCAGGAACAGAGCATTGGAACTTCTGTTCCCACCCAACGACTCTGAGGCATAGAACAGGGCTCGGCCCATCTGACACCTGGACCAGTGGAGATCCAGGGACACAGACAAGATACAAGGGAAAGGAAAGAACATATCACTGACAACAAAATGGCAAGAGGAAAGCGAAAGAGTATATCCCAAGGAAACCAAGACAATCAAGCAACACCAGAACCCAGCTCTCCCATAACAGCAAACATTGGAATTCCAAACACTCCAGAAAAAGAAGACACAGACCAGAAATCATACCTCAAGATGCTGATAGAGATACTTAAACAAGAAAGGGAGAAAAAGCAAAAAGCTTCAGAAGCTTTTAAAGAAGAAACAAGATAAACACTCAAAGAACTCAAAGAACTAGAGGAAAACAGAACCAAAGAAGTAAAGGAATGGAAGATGGAAATTAAAACAGAAATTGACACAATAAAGAAAACGCTAAAAGAGATAACCCTAGAGTCAGAACAACAAAAAAAGAAATCAGGAGTCACAGAGGCAAACATTTCCAATAGATTACAAGAGATGGAAGTGAGAATCTCGGGGGCAGAAGACAACATTGCAAACATAGACAAACAGCCAGAGAAAATGCAAAAAACAAAAATCTCCTAACCCAAAATGTCCAGGAAATCCAAGACACAATGAGAAGACCGAACCTAAGGATAATAGGAACAGAAGAGGGAGAAGAGTATCAACTAAGAGGCACAGTAAATATCTTCAACAAAATTGTAGAAGAAAACTTCCCTACCCTCAAGAATGACATGACCACTAGCATAAAAGAAGCCTTCAGAAATCCAAATAGGTTGGACCAGAAAAGAGATACCTCCCGACACATAATAGTCAAAACATCGAGTGCCCAAAGCAAAGAAAGAATACTAAAAGCTGTAAGGGAAAAACGTCAGGTAACATATAAAGGCAGGCCAATCAGACTCACACCCGATTACTCAACAGAGACTATGAAAGCTAGAAGAGCCTGGACAGACATCATGCACTCCTTTAGAGAGCACAAGTGCCAGCCCAAGCTGCTATACCCAGCAAATTATCAATCACCATCGATGGAGAGACGAAGATATTTAAAGACAAATCAAAATTCACACAATATCTGATGACAAACCCAGCACTACAACGAATTATAGGTGGAAAACCCAATACAATGAGGGAAAATACAGCCTAGTAAAAACAGGAAAACTCCTAAACAAGAAAACTAAAAGAAGAAAAAAACACAGACACAACTCAACCCAAAAAAGTAATAATGTCAGGAAACAGAAACAACTATTCCTTGATATTTATTAACATAAATGGACTCAACTCCCCAATAGAGACATAGGCTATCAGACTGGATACATAAACAAAATCCAGCCTTTTGCTGCATACAGGAAACTCATCTCAGAGACAGAGACAGACACTATCTCAGAGTAAAAGGGTGGGAAAAAACTTCCAAGCAAACAGCTCCAAGAAGCAAGCTGGAGTGGCTATTCTAATATAGAACAAAGTAAATTTCCAACCAAAAGTTATCAAAAAAGATAAAGAAGGACACTTTTTCTCATTACCGGAGAAATCTGTCAGAAGGAACTCTCAATCCTTAACATATATGCTCCAAAGAAAAAAGCACCCACATTCATAAAAGAAACCCTACTAAAGCTCAAAAAATACATCTCACCCCACACAATAATAGTGGGAGACTTTAATACCCCACTCTCACCAATGGACAGATCATGGAAACAGAAACTGAACAAGGACTCTGCAAATCTAGCAGAGACTTTGAACCAACTAGAATTAATAGATATATACAGAACGCATTATCCTAAAGCAAAAGAATACACCTTCTTCTCACCACCCCATGGCACCTTCTCGAAAATTGAGCACATAATTGGACACAGAACGAGCCTCCATCAATATAAGTAGATTGAAATACTCCCATGCATCCTCGCAGATCACCATAGTCGACGGCTGGTCTTTAACAAAAACAAAGACAACAAAAAGCCCACATACACATGGAAACTAAAAAACGCTCTGGTAAACGATAGCGGGGTGAAAGAAGAAATAAAGAAAGAAATTAAGGATTTTCTAGAATTCAACGAAAACAAAAACACAACATACCCAAACCTATGGGATGCAATGAAAGCAGTATTGAGATGAAAACTCATAGCCCTAACTGCTTCCAAAAAGAAACTAGAGAGAGTCTAAATCAGCAACCTGACAGCACAGCTAAAAGCTCTAGAACAAAAGGAAGCAGATATACCCAAAAAGAGTAGACGGCAAGAAATAATCAAAATTAGGGCAGAAATAGACCAAATAGAAACAAAAAGAACCATTGAAAAAATCAACAAAATCAAGAGTTGGTTCTTTGAGAAAATCAACAAGATTGATAAACCCCTAGCCAGACTAACTAGAGGGCAAAGAGAGAGTATCCAAATTAACAAAATCAGAAAGGAAAGTGGTGAAATAACAACTGAAACTGAGGAAATTCAAGAAATCATCAGATCCTACTACAAAAACTTATACTCCAGAAAATTGGAAAATCTGGAGGAAATGAACAAATTCCTAGACAGATACAAGATCCCAAAGTTAAACCAGGACCAAGTAAACCATCTAAATACCCCTATAACACCTAAAGAAATATAACAAGTCATCAAAACCTCCCAATCAAAAAAAGCCCAGGTCCATACGGGTTCAGTGCAGAATTTTATCAGACATTTATTGCGGATATAACACCAATACTCTCCAAACTATTCCAGAAGATAGAATCAGATGGAATGCTACCCAACTCATTTTTTGAGGCTACAATAACCCTAATACCTAAACTACACAAGGACCCTACAAGGAAAGAGAACTTCAGACCAATCTCACTTATGAACATTGATGCAAAAATACTCAACAAAATCCTTGCAAACCGAATCCAAGAACACATCAAAACCATCATTCATCATGACCAAGTCGGCTTCATCCCTGGGATGCAGGGATGGTTTAATATAAGGAAATCTATCAACGTAATCCACCATATAATCAAACTCAAAGAACAAAATCACATGGTCATCTCACTAGACGCTGAGAAAGCATTTGACAAAATTCAACACCACTTCATGCTACAAGTCCTGGAAAGAACAGGAATCCAAGGTCCATACTTAAACATAATAAAAGCAATATACAGCAAACAAACAGCCAACATTAAACTTAATGGTGGGAAACTTGAAGCAATCCCACTAAAATCAGGGACTCGACAAGGCTGCCCACTCTCCCCCTACCTATTCAACATAGTACTGGAAGTCCTGGCTGGAGAAATTAGACAGCAAAAGGAGATCAAGGGGATAGAAATTGGAAAGGAAGAGATAAAAACATCACTCCTTGCCGATGACATGATAGTGTACTTAAGTGACCCCAAAAACTCCACCAGAGAATTCATACAGCTGATAAAAACGTTCAGCAAAGTGGCTGGATACAAAATCAACTCAAACAAATCAGTAGCCTTCCTATACTCAAAGGACAAACATGTGGAGAAAGAAATTAGGGAAAGGTACCCTTCACAATTGTCACAAAAACTATGAAATACCTTGGTGTGACTCTAACTAAGCAAGTGAAGGTCCTGTATGACAAGAGCTTCAAACCTCTAAAGAAGGAAATTGAGGAGGATCTCAGAAAATGGAAAGATCTCCCAAATTCATGGATTGGAAAGATCAACATTTTAAAAATGGCCATCCTACCAAAAGCAATCAACAGATTCAATGCAATCCCTATCAAAATTCCAACCCAGTTCTTCATGGAAGTGGAAGGATCATTGTGCAATTTCATACAGAACAACAAAAGACCTAGAATAGCAAAATCCATCCTCAACAACAAGAAAACATCTGCAGGAATCACTATCCCTGACCTCAAGCTATATTACAAGGCAATTGTGCTGAAAACTGCATGGTACTGGTACAGAAATTGGCATGTGGATCAATGGAATAAAATAGAAGATCCAGAAATGAGCCCTCACATATATGGTCATCTGATTTTTGACAAAGGAGCCGCAAACATTCGATGGAAAAAGGACAGCCTATTCAACAAATGGTGCTGGTCCAACTGGCACTCAACATGCAAAAGAATGAAAATAGACCCGTTCTTATCTCCTTGTACAAAGCTCAAGTGTAAGTGGTTAAAAGATCTCCACATTAAACCAGATACACTGAAACTATTAGATGAGAAAGTAGGGAAAATTTAGAACATATAGGCACAGAAGAAAATTTTCTGAACAAAACACCAATGGCTCAAGCTCTAAGGTTAAAGATTAACAAATGGGACTTAATGAGATTGCAAAGTTTCTGTAATGCTAAGGACATTGTCAAGAAAACAAAATGGCAGCCAACAGAATGGGAAAAGATTTTTACCAACTCCACATCAGATAGAGGCCTAATATCTAAGGTATACAAAGAACTCAAAAAGCTAGACACCAGAGAATCAAATAACCCTATTAAAAATGGGGTACAGAGCTAAACAAAACGTTCTCAGTTGAGGACTATCGAATGGCTGAGAAATATCTGAGGAAGTGCTCGACATCCTTAGCCATCAGGGAAATGCAAATCAAAACAACCCTGAGATTCCACCTCACACCACTCAGATTGGCCAAGATCCAAAACTCAGATGACAACAGATGCTGGCAAGTTTGCGGAGAAAGAGGAACACTTCTCCACTGTTGGTGGGGTTGCAAACTAATACAACCACTCTGGAAATCAGTCTGGCCATACCTCAGAAAATTGGACATAATACTACCTTAAGACCCAGCTATTCCACTTCTGGGCATATACCCCAGAGACACCTTAGTACACAACAAAGATATATGCACCACAATGTTCATAGCGGCTCTATTTATAATAGCCAGAAGATGGAAAGAACCAAGATTTCCTTCAGAAGATGAATGGATACAAAAACTGTGTTACATTTACACAATGGAATACTACTCAGCCACCTGAAACAATGACTTGACCAAATTCTTAAGAAAATGGCTGCATCTAGAAAATATCATTCTGAGTGAGATAACCCAGTCACAAAAGAACAGACATAATATGCAGTCACTGATAATGAGATGCTAACCCCAGAGGCTTGCACTGTTTCAGAAACATTCACAGACTGTATGAAGTCCAGGAAATAAAGAAAACAAAACAAAACAAAACAAAAAATCTCTATACAACAAGAAAACTTTGACTATTTTCATGTTACATTTTGTTTTACATGTACTTTATGCTCATTGTAACTATTAAGTTTTCAATTTATACTATCAAACCTTTAAAAAAATCAAGTACTGACTAAAAATATTCATACAGTTTTATGTAAAAATTATTTTAAAATCTAAAAAAAAGTACTGACAAAAATGTATTGTATAATTTTATGCAAACAATGCTTAAAATCTGTACATTTATCTTTGTTTTGTAAAATAAAGTTGTTAAAAAAAAGAAAAATGAGCAGGAGATCTAACCCTCAAAATCCAATTCCTGTCACGCAGGTGTAAGAACTTTTTGCCATCTAAGGCACATCCAGCTGGAGCCATAGGTCTCCCATTTGTATTCTTTAGTTTGTGTTTTAGTCTTTGCTTCTCAGGCATTAATGGGTGATGTGGAGGCTCAAGGACCCAGCAAAGGAGAATGCTAGGGTGCAGAGGTGGGAGTGGGTGGATGAGTGCGTAGAAGACCTTCTTATACAGGCAGGGGAGTGAGGACAGGATAGGGATTTTGCAGAGGGGAAACTGGGTAAGGGAAATAACACTTGAGATGGTAATAAATAAAATAAATACTTGATTAAATAAAAAAATGTCCAATTGCTCCAGAGCCAACAGGTGTACCACAATTGTCATCTCATCATCATAAAATTATTAGTTCTAAAACATCTAGGGCACACTGAAACACTGTCTCAGAAAAAAACCAAACTTCAACCTACAAAAAGAAGACTAAAAAGTGGAAGCAGGAGGAGGAGAACAAGGAAGGAGGACTAGGGAGGAAGAAGGGAGAGAGAAAGAGAGACAGAGAAAGAGACAGAGAGACAGACAGAGAAGAGGGAGAGAGAGGTTCTCTAACGGACTGCATGTTTAAATAATGATGATAGACATCTATACAGGACAATCATAGACGACTGTTTAGAATTTTCTACTTAATGCCCTACCTCTCTTCCCCATTTCACACAGTGGAAAATGGATCCGGAGAGCACACACTATATTCTCTCCCCATCCCCACTTCCAGTAATGTCAGCTGTGCATCAAGGGACAGGACAGCTCCCTCTGAGGACACACAATGCCCCAAGTCTCTCTCTCTTTCTGGAGAGGACACTCTGGCCAAAAATCCCGAAGTGGGAGTGAGACCACTCAGGTCTGAATTCCAGCATCTGTGTCTTCCACCCTCAGGGAGATTCAAGTGCTCACCTCTGGGTACCCAGAAGCTGGTCTACAGACAATGCTCCATTCCGTGCATCACTATTGAAAAGGGTCTGCACAAAGGTTCCCATGACAACCACCAAGCTTGCTCTCCTCCCTCCCTCTGTTTCTCTCTGTCTGTTTCTGTCTTTCTCTCCCTCCCTCTCCTTCCCCCAACCACCCTCTTTCTGCTCAGTAACTAGGAATTCTTCTCCCAGTCCTTCCTTCCTTCCTTACTCTCACAGAAGAACTCACTCACCCTTGTTTTCTATCATCTGAGAAACATACCCACTAAGAAACTGCCTCCAGCATGAAGACCGAGCTTCTCTCAATCTGTGCCCAGCACATGTTCCTCGTGAAATAACCATGCTGTATTCACCAGACTGCGGAGGTCTCATGGAAATATCATATTGATCATAGACAAACATTGTTGTCATGGTCATAGACTATCGTGTTGAACAATAGTTGCCCATGCATATATGCCCTCATTGTATAAAATCAAAATCTGGGACGTCTTGCAGAGAACCAAAACCAAGACAGAAAACAACGAAGCTGCCAAATGCTGGGAGTCGAACCCAGGGCAACTGTCATATATAATCACTACTGTACCACAAAGCTACATCACAGCAGGTGTGTATAATTCATTAACAGCCTTTATAAATGCAGGGAGACAGAAGCAGCATTGTTCAGCCTGCCAGGATCTGCATCTAGTCTCTGTGAATCATTGATAACTTACAATTTAGTGTGGGAACGGGATTTGTATGTTATTCATTTCAGCAGAAAACAATCTAGTCTCAAGACGAAAAAGCAAGAATATTAAGAACACAGTGGGACAGGTTTTGGCTAAAGAGAAAATACTGTTGGGCTGTCTGCTAGGCAGAAACACACCATGACCACCGGCCAGTGCCTAGAAGGCAATGGCACAGATTGTTGTTTTTTTTTAATATTTCCCACAAAAGACAGTACAAATTTTTCCCGTCATATAAATTTTTTACTGAGTGAAGGTAGAAATGTAAGTTCTGTTGTGCACTGTGGTGTTTAGTGCTGTGAGCACTGTGGTGCATGTGTTGGTATATATATATATATATATATATATATATATATATATATATATATATATATATATATATATACGTATAATAATAATGGTACATATATATATATATATATATATATATATATAATTATTGAAGAAGGCTCTTGTGGACCTCTAAAGATACAGGTTATATTACTGGAGACTTTAGTATTACACCACGTGTTAGAGATAATTCTAATGCTTTGATTCAGTCTGAAGTTTGTGAGTCCAAACTTTAAAGGTCTTTGTCCCCAATTAGGTTTTGATTGATCAATAAAGATGCCAAGCAACAGGAGGACGGTGTGACCCTTAGAGTTGCCACATCATAGGACACAGAGGGGAGGAGGAAGGAATCTCCATAACTTGGGGTGAGGGATGGATGGACACAGGACGTACAGGAGATAAAGCCAAGAAGCCATGTGACTTTCAGGTCAGTTTCAACTGGCCACTTAGATGAGTGGGCCTGGGGTAGCAGGAGAAGGTTCAGAAGCGGCCAGCCTTTGAGGTAGCCAAGTTAATTTAAAAGTAAATTGTGTGTGTGTGTGTGTGTGTGTGTGTGTGTGTGTGTGTCTTCCATAAGCAGTTCCAAAGATTCCCGGGGAAAGAGGCTACAAGTTCTACCCTCTAGCAGCGTGATACAGTTTAGCACAAAGTCTCAGCTACACATGGAAGTTGTGAAGAAACAATATTAACAATGACACAGAAAGATCTAGACATCTAGCACACACCACATTTGAGGGTCTCTATTCCTACACCTACCCTAGATTTCTCGGACACCTAACGTTAAAGAATTCCTCCAAAGTACCTTAGTCCATCCATCTGTTTGAGATGTCAGGGAGCATTTACATAAGGAATCACATTTACCTCCAAAGTCTGCTCATGAATAAGAGACAGGATATGGTTAACTTACTGAGTACACAAGGATGGAGGAAGGGAACTCACCTACCCAGAGCATCATCAAGTTCTTTTCACCCTTTCTGTCTGGGACACCTCACAACTCACTGCATTCTTCTCAAGGAGCTCCTGATGCTGGGATGCAGAGATCACAACCTTCTCTGTCACACTGGAAGGTCGCATACAGGGAATTAAACACATGACATAGAGGAGAGCCAGATGGGAAGGCACATAAACCCAGAGGGTTGGAGTGATGGTGGATTGTGAGAGCAGACTACTTCAGTGGGAGGTATAGGCCACTCCTTTCCTGTTTCTAGCTCATCACATTACCATGAACACACCCAGCAATGCACACACACACAGTGGAAACGTGAGTCTATCCATTCATCACTACCTTCCCAGGGACCCTCCCTTTCTGTATCCTATACACAGTCTCAGAGTGAAATCTTTCGAGTCAGGAAATTCTCCAGAGGCATCAGATGATGACTCAATGAATTCCACTCATCAATACCGGGGCACTCTGAAGATCAAAGTATAGAATGTCAATATGAGCAGACAACACCAAGAAATACTGTCTCAAAACAAAGCAAAACTGCAGATTTAATAAAAGAAATTATAAAAACAAGGCAAAACAAAATCAATAACAAAAACAAATAGTAAATAAAGAAAAAGAAAGACCTCTAGCCAACTGAAAATAATTAAATAATGATCTTAGACGTTTATACAGGAGAATCATTGACAACTGTTTAGAATTTTCTACTTGATGTCTTACCTCTTAACCGTGTTTAACAGAGTGGAAAATAGAATCAGAGAACACACACCATATTAATTCCTACATCATCCTTCTCTATCACCCTTCCAGTAATGACACCTGTGCATGAAGGTATAGGACAGCTTCCTCTGAGGACACACAATGCCCCAAGTCTCTCTCTTTCTGGAGGGAACCCATTAGCCACAAATCCTGAAATAGGTGTGTGACCACGTGGGACTGGGATCCCTGCATCTGTGTCTTCCACCCTCAGCGAGATCCAAGTGCTCACCTCTGGGAACCCATAACCTGGTCTACAGAGAATGCCCCTTTCCCTGCATCACCTAGGTCAGCATTGAAAAGGGTCTGCACATAGAATCGTGGTTTCCAATACAAGCCCCAAGCTTCCTCTCTGTCTATCTCTCTGTCTCTTTCCCTGCTCAGCAACTAAGAATTCTTCTTCCAGTTCCCCTTCCTTACTCGCACAGCAGAACTCATTCACCCTTGTTTCCTATCACCTGACAAACATACACATTAGGAAACTGCCACCATCATGACGACCGAGCTTCACTTAGGCTGTGAACAAAACATTTTACTAGAGTCATAACCACGCTGTACTCATCAGACTGTGGTGGTCTCCATTGAAATGTCATTGAGAATATAGGGAAACTGTGTTGTCAGAGTCATATATGAGGTTTTTTTTTCTGACTCACCTGACTACAGAGGTCTTATTAAATGTTGCCACAATTAGTAGATCAAATATTAACTAAAGATATCATAGCCATTGATGAGTGATTTATCTAATAATTACTGAAGCGTATATGGGCTCAGAACAGAAAGTTAAAAGACAGGGACATTTTGTGAAGATAATCCAGGGTGCAGAAAAGGAGATGACAGCTTCGAGATGCCAGGAATCGAACCCAGGAACTCATACATGCAAAGCATGTGCTCTACCACTGAACTACATCCCCTTGCCAGTCAGTCTTGTGGTAGGAGCGTATATGAAAAAACAATGATGCAATTTGAATTCTTACAACATTACAGGGTCTTCTTAAGACCTTTATGTATGATTATGAATCTGTATAATATTTTTCTGGATGCTTTTTGGCTTCCACTTTAGAGATTTTATGGATTTTTGTGTTGTTTCTCCTATCCAAAAATAATCTATTTTAAGGAAAAATACAATATTAATAACAGGAAATTTTGTGCACTATAAAATATGGCAGACCTACAGGAAATTGAAAACGTCATGGGAAATTAATTACAATGTGTATTTAGAGGGTTAGTAACATCAGGCCCAGGTGGAGCAGAGGTTGGGGAAATGGCATTGCAAGGCTGGGGACAGCGAGGATGTGGCTGCAGATAGTCAGGTTTGCCTCCCTTTGTGGGGGCAATCAGGAGCTGAGACTCAAACCTCTTGGATGCTCAAAGTTCACGTTTAAATTATTTCTTCAGCAAAAAAAAGTTCACTTATAAAGGTACCGAGGAAGTATGAACCTTGATCCAACACTTTGTGAAGTGGACAAGCATATGATCCAATTACCTTGATCCCTCCCATGGAAGAAACAGTCTTTTGTTGGTTTCCACTAGTTCATGAGAACTGTCTGGAGTCCCTTTTTCTTCACTACTGGGCTCGTGGGCTATGTATTTGGATCAGCTGCTCATTGGCATCTGAATCACTGAAATCCAGGGGACAGAGTTATGCTGATGATGGAAAATCTATCTGGTTAGATAGCATGTGACCACAAAAGGAAGTGGACCTCAGATAGGAGATTAATATAGATGTGCAATAGCCTAGTAGGTGGTCAGGGGGCCGTGACGGCCATCATAGCTGCACACATCCTCTGTTTTGCTTGTGGATACTGTTCAGTTCCTGTATCAGACCATGAGCCAATACTGTACATCCAACACTGCACCAAATGTTCTTTGTTCTCCAATGCTGACTGAAGAAATGATTGGGGAAGTCTATTCTGCTAGTGAGTGCTCAGAACAGGAAATCAGAAAGATGGCAAAAGGCTACTGAGTAAGTCTTAAATAATTTCCCATGGTAAGGAAGCAGATGTGACCAGAGCTGGTACTGGGATTTGCTTATTCATATTTTCTCGTCCTCATGATCTTTCGTTCTTCTTCTAGAGGTATTCAGCCATGTATATGTAGAAAAATGTATTCCACACAATACTGTTACATTTCTCTTATGTATATCCAAATATCATAAAACTATAATAAAATATTCTCAAAAGAAAGCCCATGTTCTGAAGTACTTAATTTTTAAAGGAGGAACCTAATGTTTTCAGAGTAAACCCTATGGGGCCTTCAATGGCATATGTACCATGTTATAAATAGTCATCAATGTAAATGTTTAATGTGTTCTAATTTTTAGGTTTATCATAGCTAATGAAGACCATTTTATATGTGTCTTCACTCTGAAGTTTAAATGGCCCTTATTAATTTAGACCTGGTGAAGTACAGGAAAATTTAAAACTAATTTTAATTAATAACTCAGCCATTATTTTAGTAAAATGTAGGTTTATGCATTTGTCCCTTTTAATTATCCCTTTAATTATATGAAATTCTGAAACCTGATACAAGTCAGCCTACCTACTTTCCTGATGAATTTGGAACATTTACCTTCTCCAATTTCATAGTAGGCTGTTAAAATGCAAACATTAAGTTTAAAAATGATAAAATTTGATTAAGATAATGAAAACAAACATTTTAGAATATAAAGCTGGGGTAGATTATTTTACTTTCAAAATACTGTGATGGCTATTCTCCATTGTCAACTTGAAAGAACTACAATCAAGAACTAAAGGGCAGGGGCTGGAGAGATGTCTCAGTGGTTAAGAGCACTGAATGCTCTTCCAGAGGTCCTGAGTTCAATTACCAGCAACCACATGATGGCTCATAATCATCTGTAATGAGATCTGACGCCCTCTTCTGGAGTGTCTGCAGACAGTTACAGTGTACTTATATATAATAAATGAATAAATCTAAAAAAAAGAAATAAAGAGCGTACCTTTGACCCAGATCTTGATTGTGGGAGACACAAGTTTTTGATCCAGATTTGAGGTGGGATGACACATGGGTATACCCAGATCCACACCTGCCTTTAATCCAGATATTGAGGCACACCTGTAGTCTTGACCATACTTCTGCTGGAATCCTATATAAGGACAGTGGGAGAAGGAAAGTTTTGTAGTTGTTGGTGTTATTATTATTATTATTATTATTATTATTATTATTATTATTATTATAACTGCTTGTGCTTCATTTGGCAATATATTTATTGGAGCATACTTCTTCAGGATTCCAGCTAACACAGAAGTCCAGAAGAAACACCCTTCCTTGTGTAACTAGCAACCAGTAGAATCTTAGACTTCCTATTCATAATTGAACATTTCTGTAGCCTGTAAGCCATTCCAATAAATTACTTTATGGATGTAAGTGGGTGTTTGTGGAGGGGTACATGCACATTCATTCTGGTAGTACTGTGCTAATTTAGGAACATGAGTAAAAGAAATAATTATATCTGTAAAACGAAATGAAGTCTCATCAAGAAAACAGGACTGACAAGGTGGCTCAGTGGGGAGACACACATGTAACCAGGTCTGAAGATGGTTTTTAGTTCCCTAGGCCCATGAGTGGATGGCTCAGTGGTTAAGAGTACTAACTGCTATTCCACATTCCTGAGTTCAATTCTCTGCTACCACATGGTTGGTGGTTTTAACCATATGGGGATCCAGCGTCCTCTTGAGAAGTGGTGGTGTATGTGCAGATAGAGGACTCTCATAAAATAAATATTTTAAACAAATATAAATTAGGCTCTGCATTGTGTCATATAAAAGGATATAAAAACAAGCCTACACTTTGTCTAACTGAATGCACAGAACAAAATCCCTGTCATGAGGAAGGGGGAAGCTGGAGATATCGCAGAGAAAAAAATCATAATTGGAGAGAAGAGAATAGAAAGTTTTTTTAAAATCTGAAGATGCCTACTCTTCTAAACACATGGATAAATTTTAAATGGAATAAGATATTGGCTAAGAGAAAACTTTGAAAAGTTCATATCCAATGAGAATTTCTATGATGCTTCACAGAAAAGCTTTCATAAACTCAAGGATAAAAGAGAAATTGAAAAATTCGAAATATTTAAGTTGTGCCATCCCTCATTAGCTCAATGAATAAGACTTTTCTTTTAATATGAGATTTTTTAGCACCATAAAGCAGAGGGTGTGTAGACAGCAGCTTCGTGGGGTGTCTGAGGAGAGTAAGGGAAACATGGAATCTTTGGTACCACATTAGATTACAACATAAAATGTCCAATTGCTCCAGAGCCCACAGGTGTCCCACAATTATCATCTCATCATTGTAAAATTTTTAGTTATAAGACATCTAGGACACAGTGAAACACTGTCTTCGAAAAAAAACTCAAACTATAGAAAGAAAACTAAGAAGCAGAAGGAGGAGGAGCACAAGAAAGGAGGACTAGGGAGGAAGGAGGAAGAGAGAAAGAGAGACAGAGAAAGAGACAGACAGACAGAGAGGAGGAAGAGACATGTCCTCTATCCAACTGAATAATTTTCTACCTCAGACCCGATCTCTCATCCCCGTTTCACAGAGTTGAAAATGAAGTCAGAGAGCACACACTATGTTCACTCCTCTGTACTCCTCCATCCCCACTTCCAGTAATGTCAGCTGTGCATCAGGTTACAGGGCAGCTCCCTCTGAGGACACACAATGCCCCAAGTATCTCTCTTTCTGGAGGGGACATAGTAACCACAAATCCTGAAGTAACCCTGCATCTGTGTCTTCCACCCTTAGGGAGATTCAAACCTCTGAGGATCATAAGCTTCTCTTGAGAGAATGCTCCTTTCCCTGTATCACCAAGAACACCATTGAAAAGGGTCTCCATTAAGGGTCCTGGTTTCCATGACAACCAGCAAGCTTTCTTCCTGGCCCCTCTCTCTGTCTCTCTATCTCTATCTTCCTCTCTCTCACTTTCTTTCTCTCTCTTTTCCTTTCTCCATCCGTCCTTCAATTCTTATCTCTCCCTCCTTCCTTCAGTGTCTCCCTCCCACAACCTTCAATCTCTCTTTTTCTCCCTTCCTCTCTCAACTCAGTGACTAGGGATTCTTCTCCAAGTCATCCTTCCTTACTCTCACAGAAGAACTCACTGATTCTTGTTTCCTATCTCCTTAGAATCATAAAAACTAACATACTGGCACCAGCCTGATGACCAGGCTTCACCCAGGCTGTGAAAAAAACACTCCTGGAGGCAGCATGAGGCTGAACTCACCAGACTGCAGAGATCTCATGAAAATGTTGTTTTGAATATGGATGAACATTGTTGTCATGGCAATAGACTAGTGTGTTGATCAATAATTGCCCATTCATATATGCCCTCATAGCATAAAAGTAAAAGTCAATAATATCTCGGGAAAAAAACAATCCCAGAAGTGGAAGAATGAAAGCTACAGGACCCTGGGAATCGAACCCAGTACTCCATACTTACAAACCGGGCGCTCTACCACTGAGCTACGGTCCTGCAGCTAACTAGACCTCAATCATAGCCTATATGAAGGCAGCAAGCCTGACGCACCATTGCTACACTCCACTACAGCTTTCTTCAGCCTGCCAGGACCAGAACTTACCCTTTACTGTGCGGATGGAATTTTCATCTTATTCATTTTAACAGAAAACAATCTACTCTCAATGAGAAGAAACTAACAATATTAACCACATAAAATCTTTCTGGAAAATGTAAAAAAATATTTACAGAAAAATGCAAACACCTGAAAAATCTTAGGTCAATGTGAGAAACACTGTCTAGTTTCATCCGTGCCCACTTGAAAGTCACCTCCCTTCAGCCTATGACAACTCACAGGAAAAGCTCAGGTTTGGACCTATACCCTTTCCTCTTTCTGCCCATCTTTGCTCAGTCCTCCTTGTGGGAAATCGGTTTGTAATTGTTGTTGTTTTTCTTGGTTCTTTGTGCTTTAATTAATTAATTAATTTATTTATTTTGCAGTGGGAACTGCTTAGTTTTCCTATTGGCACTCTGTTATTGTTCGTGGCTAGAGAGTCCCCTCCAGAAAGAGAGAGACTTGGGGAATTGTGTGTCCTCAGAGGGAGCTGCCCTGTAACTTGATGCACAGCTGACATTACTGGAAGGGGGGATGGAGGAGGATCGTGGAGATAATATAGTGTGTGCTCTCTGATTTCATTTTTCACTCTGTAAAACACGGATAAAAGGTAGGGCAACAAGTAGAAAATTCTAAAAAGTCGTCTATGATTGTCCTGTATAGATGTCTAAGATGATAATTTAATTATTCAGTTGGATAGAGGATCCCTCTCTCCCTTCTCTCTGTCTGTCTGTCTGTCTTTTTCTCTGTCTCTTTTTCTCTCTTCCTCCTTCCTCCCTAGTCCTCATTCCTTTTCTTCCTCCTCCTTCTACTTTTTAGTCTTCTTTCTGTAGTTTGAGTTTTTTTTCTGGTGCATTGTTTCACTGTGTCCTAGATGTCTTAGAAATATAAGTTTTACAATGATGAAATGACGATTGTGGGACACCTGTGGGCTCTGGAGCAATTGGACATTTTATGTTGTAATCTATTGAGGTACCAACGATTCCATATGAACCTGACTGTCACCAGACACCCCATCAAGCTGCTGTCTACACACCCTCTGCTTTTATATTGCTAATAAATCTCATATAAAATGAAAAATCTCTTTCAAAGTGATAATGAGGAAAGGCATAAATTAAATATTTTGAACTTTTAAATTTGTATTTTCTGCTTGAATTTTAAAAATATTTTCTGGGAAGCATCATAGAAATTCTTATTGGATATGAAATTTTCAGAGGTTTCTCCTATCCATTTCTTTATTCTCAGCTAATTTTTTCCCTGTGTTTATAAGAGTAGGCATCTTCCAAATTTAAAAGATTTCCAATTCTCCTGACTCCAATTATCATTTTTTTCTCCTAAATATGCATAACCTGGAGTTGTCTCTTTTGAAAGTAGTGGATAAAATTTGTGAAGGATTCATTGTGCTCAGTGACTGGTGACTTTTGTTCAGATTTTTCACCTGAAATTAGCATCAGCTGGATTAGGCCTGTTTTAGGGGCTCTAGATAAACTTTGTGACAGTCTCAGTGTCCTCAAGGACTGTTTGCTTTGGTACAGATTTTTCATATAAATATGCACAACCTTGAGATAGTTCTTTTGAGAAGTAGAGAATAAAATTTGTGAAAGTTGCAAATTGCTGAGGGATTGGTGGAAACTGTTCAGAATTTTCACCTAAAATTAGCATAACCCAGGGACAGCCCTGCTTAGAGGCCATAGATAAACTTTGTGCAAGTTTCCCAGTGTTCAGCCAATTTTTACTTTTGTTCAGACTTTTCACATAAATGTGCATAACTCGGAAATGTGTCTTATGACTGATAGTGGATACAGTTTTTAAAAGTTGAAGAATGCTCAGGGATTGGTGGCTTTCATTCAGATTTTTCACCTAAAATTAGGATATCCTAGGTATAGTCTAATTCACAGGCTGTTGATGAATTTTCTGAAAGTTTCAGAGTGTTGAGAGATTGTTTCCTTTCTTCAGAGGTTTCAAAAAATATGCATAACCTCAGATGTTTCTTTATAGGGTAGTGGATACAATTTGTGAGAGATTCAGAATGCTCAGGGATTGGTGGCTTTTGTCCAGTATTTTAAACTATAATGAGAATAACCTGGAGATGGTCCTGTTTAGGGGCTCTAGATAATCTTTGTGAAAGTCACAGTGCCTTCAGGAATTGTTTGCTTTTTTCAGACTTTTCACAAAAATATTCACAACCTGAAGATTGTCCAGTTGTTTATTGAATAAAACTTGTAAAAGATCAGAGTCTCAGTGTTTGTGAACTGTGTTCAGATTTTTCAACTAAAATTAGCATAACTCTTGGATGTTCTTCTTGGTGGGCTATGGATAAAACTTGCAAAGTTTCCTGAGTGCTCTGGGATTGATTGCTTTTGTCCATACATTTCAATAAATATTTATAACCTAGGATGTTTCATTTGAGGGTATTGGATAAAGACTGTGAAAGTTAGAGAGTGCTCAGGGATTGGTAGCTTTTGTTCACATATTTCACCTATAATTAGCATAACATAGGTATGGACCTTTTTAGGGTCTGCAGATGAACTGTGAAAGTTTTTTTGTCACAAAGAATTTTTTATTCATTTTTTTTCAAACTTTTTACAGAAAAATGTACAATGTGAAGATCTTCCTGTTGAATAGTGAATAAACTTTAGAAAGATTTACTCACAGTGTTGTTGAACTGTATTCACATTTTTCACCTAAATTAGCATAACCCTTAGAAGTTCTTCTTAGTGGGCTGTAGATAAACCTCATGAAGTTTTCTGAGTTAATCAGGGACCATTTGTTTTTTTTTTCAGAATTTTCACATAAAGATACATAACACGGAGATGGTAATGTTAAGGAGAAGTGGATAAAATTTGTGAAAGAATTATACTGCTCAGGAAATTGCTGCTTTTGTTCAGAATTTTCAACCTCTGAGGAGACACAATGCCCCTAGTCTCTCTCTTTCTGATGGTGACACAAGCCACAAATCCTGAAGTGGGAGTGTGACCACGTGGGACTGGGATCCCTGCATCTGTGTCTTCAAGCCTCAGGGAGATTCAAGTGCTCACCTCTGGGAACACTTAAGCTTGTCTACAGAGAATGTTCCTTTCCCTGTATCACCTAGGTCACAATTGAAAAGGGACTGCACAAAGACTCCTGGATTCCATGACAACCACCGTGCTTCCTCTCCTCCCCCTCTCTCTGTCTCTCTGTTTCTCATCACATAACCCTGAAAACACCCAGCAATGCCAGCAGTGCACACACACACAGTGGAAATGTGAGTCTATTCATCACTACCTTCCCAGGTACCCTCCCTTTCTGTGTCCTATACACAGTCTCAGAGTGAAACGTTCAGAGTCAGAAAATTCTTCAGAGGCATCAGATGATGACTCAATGAATTCCACTCATCAATACCAGGACACTCTGAAGATCAAAGTATAGAATGTCAATATGAGCAGATAACAGTGTGGGAGAAATAGATATTCTGAGCCATGTTGGTACGAGTCATTATGGAGAATAATTAGTATAACACTAAACACTGTCACAGCAATAAGTGATTTAACTACCTTTCATGACTCTGTTTTTAGTCTCTTCCAGATGCAACAGCAGTCCTTTAGGCATCCAGGTACTGATGCTGGTAATGAATTTAGAGGGAAGTAAGCATTATACCAAACGTGTTCCTCATGTAGTCCTGCATCTGACTGTGAATGGCAAGAGTTCAATATTTAACCTTTATTTTCACACACATTCAATATCCCTGAAAACTTTACACACACACTCACACACACACACACACACACACACACACACACACAAGTATGTACAAATAGACATACTTATGAATACTGATACAAATCACAGCTGTCACCTCAAAGGAAGAAATTTTATTCTGGAGTTAAACACGCCTGAGAACATATGAGTGTGTCAGATGCATGCTACCACAAACTCTACGATACAGTGTCCAATGAGATGCATCACGTGTTTATACTAGATGATATGCAAATAATCTCCATATCAAGCATTTCTTATGTACATAGATGGAAGGATTAAGTAGGACAAACCTCAGCTGTTGGTTGGCATTAACTGCTATGTGATGAAAATTTCAGTCTTTTGTTTGGTAGGTAACTGTGGTTTTGTTAAGATAATGTAATGAGAATATTTTTTAATGTGATAGCATGCTAGAAAAACTTTATCTGACAGTAACAACATGCTAGGTGATTCCAACACAGACAGACCTAGAAACAGCTACTCCTGGGCTAAAGAGAGCACAAAAATATTGTAGTTAAGTTGTCGGCCTGCAACATTCCCTCCCTTCCACATCACTGGAGTTCTGTGGAGGTCTCCATGGAAATGTTGTCAAGGTAATAGAGGAACTGTGTTGTCTTGGTCTTACATGAGGTCTTTATCTTACTCAGTAAACTCATGGAAATTTCATCAAGATTATTAGAACAAATATTAAATAAAGACTATCTTAGAAGTTATTGATGAGTGATTTATCTAATAACTACTGGTACATATATGCCCTCAGAACAGAAAGTTAAATCCCCAGAGTTTTTTGATAAAGTAGTAGTCATTGATGGGTGCTTTATTTAATAATTACTGATGCATATATGACCTCAGAACAGAAGGAAAGGACTGGGACATTTTGTGACAAAGGAGTACCAGAAGAGGGGGGAGATAGAAGCTTGGAGACAGGGAGAATCGATCCAGAGACCTCATACATACTAAGGATGGGCTCTACCGCTGAGCTACATCCTCTTGTGTGAGAACCATGTGATCACAGCCTCTATGAAGACACAATGAAGCAAGCTGCATTCCTACAAATTGAAAGGATCTACTTAGTTACTTTGTATATGATTATGAATCCCTACCACATCTTACTGGGTGCTTTATGGCTTCCACTTCACAGATTTTATGAGATTTTTATGTTATTAATTCCATCAGAAAATCTAATTTCAATAAAAATAAAGTCACTTTTCCTCTAGGCACGTGGTGTATACCACTCATTTGACAGACTTTCCTGCTGACTTATTACACTGTAATTGAGTATAAAGTCATCTTCTTAGTGAACTGTAATCATGCGATTAAACTATTCATCCTGGATACTTCTCTCATGTGTGTTAGTCACACCCATGCAAATTTCACACAGTGTGCCAGGTGTAGAATATAACATATTAATATTTAGCATTCTTATGATCTCTAATATTAATATTATGACATTGCATTCTGTTGAATATGTGCATTTGCAAATGTAACTTTCATGTCACATTTAATATAAGTATTATCCTACAGAGTGTTAACATACTGATTTTTTAGTTTTTCAGTTTTACTTTAATATAAACTACTATGCTGAGTACATTAACACCTTCTGATTAGGAAACAATGTATGTGTCCTCAGGCAACATGGAAGTCAATATGTATGAATTTCTTTGTGCATCACTAGTTGAGGAGATTGTTATGATTATTTCTAAGGGTTTCCATGTCTCTGATTTATCTTTTCTGGGTGGGAAGTTTATATTTTTGTCCTTTTGTTGTAAGCTTAGTAAGTAGATGGTTTGTGGATTGAGAATCTACCATACAAAGCTGTTTGATAATTAATGGATGTGAGTCATGTTTGCACTGGGCAGTGGGGGAATGAACACACAAGGGGTGGTCTTATCCACCCTGGATAGAAAATAGAAAGTTTTCTTTTCTAAGTAAGGATGTGCCAGCACCATGTTGAATCACATGATGTCTCAAGGGCAGCAACCTTAAACAAAAGAAATTACACCACTGAAAATCTTAAATATGTATTGAATAAATTCTGTACCACTATAAGAGTTATAACTTAAACATTTTATCAAGCAAAAAGATTTATAATAATGACTTTAGTTCAGTTACCAAGTGTAGGTTTGGCTGTTAAAACGGATCTGGCAATTTCTTCCCCGTTAATTTATGACCATTTCTAAATTCTTAATGAAAACAACCTTACAATAAACAAGTTCACCCCTCAAAAGTCCATAGAATCAGGGTGATGACGCTTCATCAACCTGAATATAGGGGCACTGAGAATTTAGAAGGGAGAGTGGAAATGAGGAAACTGGATAGACCTCAAGAAGAAAAGCCAACTGACAATTATTCCAGTCTCTGATGTCTGGAATCAGGACAGTTTTGCATTCTGATGACAAGCTTCATCATAGCTACACAGTCTGTAATATGTATAACACTCAAAAGAAAACATATTAATATTGAGATTTATTTTTGCTTTAGCCTCTTAAACTCAGGTTTTCAGGTGGTCTTTCTCTATTAAATGTGGTCCATATGAATCTGGAGAGCACATAGGGCCAAATCACAGTTTTTAAAAACACAAATACAAATCCTTTAAAACAATATAGTGTGCCTTCTAGTTGGCAACTAGAATATCTCGTATTTTATGATCTCCCACAGAGAAATAATTTAGCAAAAATATGCAGGATCACAACCTCTTTAAAATTTACAGCAATATCAAACAAATGAATAAACGAAAATCTGTATGACCTTATATTTAGGCCGTTAATCAATCTGTCATGTCAAGAAATCAAGTCAAATTCCCATGAATAGGACATTAAGAGAATATGATCGTCTGTGGAAATTATAAGTTAATCACAAACCCTCATTAGATGGCATCTGTGAAGTCACCTGGCCTTAGTGGAGTAATTCACAAACAAACTTTCAATCAATTAAAAATCAATAGGTAAGCAATCTGTAAAACTTGGACTTTAGTTTAAGTATTTGATCTATCCTGTTCTCAACCAGAGCGTCAGATCTTCATTTATTATTTCCTTCCCTAATACATATCTGTATTCACTCTGCCTGGTGTGCAGACTTCTATCTTATTTCTGAAGTGGAGGTAAAAATTCCCATGTGAATCATGTAGACTCTGTTCTCTCTACTTTTAACTAGAAAAACAAACTTGACTTGTACATTAATTCTCTATACCATCTTTAAAACAAACACACCAGTTTTTATACATTTTCTTAACAATTCTGCCAAAGAATCAAGTAGCTTTTAATCTCTCTTTCTGTATTTAAGGTCACCTGCCTTTGCACAGCAGGACCCCTACCACCTCCTAGTAGTAGGGACATGGTGTTCACCTGGAAGTGCCTTGCATGTGGACCAAACACTTGATCCATTTGCCACCTAAAATAGCACAGATCCAGGAAACAGGACAGGTACACAGGAGAGACGGGAACCAGTCACCAACAAGAAAACCACGTATAATCACAGACAACTAGATGGCAAGAGCAATGCGAAAGAACTTACACAATGGAAACAAGACAACCTGGTAACATCAGAACCCAGCTCTCCATCACAGGAAGCAGCAGATTGCCAAACACCTCAGATAAAGAAGACTCAGACCTGAAATCATACCTCAAGATGATGATGGAGATCTTCGAGTTAAACAAGAACGAGTTCTTTGAGTGTTTTTCTTGTTTCCTCTTTAAAAGCTTCTGAATCTTTTTGCTTTTCTTCCCGTTCTTGTTTAAGGATATCTATCAGCATCTTGAGGTATGATTTCAGATCTGCGTCTTCTTTTTCTAGAGTGTTTGGCATTCTGATGTTTGCTGTTATGGGAGAGCTGGGTTATGGTGTTGCCAGGTTGTCTTGGTTTCCTTGGGATATACTCTTTCGCTTTCCTCTTGCCATTTTGGTGTCAGTGATATGTTCTTGACTTTCCCTTGTATCTATCTGGTCTGTGTCCCTGGATCTCCACTGGTACAGATGGCAGATGGGCCGAGCCTTGTTCTGTGCCCAAGTGGTCGACATCCTTAGCCATCAGGGAAATGCAAATCAAAACAACCCTGAGATTCCACCTCACACCAGTCAGATTGGTCAAGATCCAAAACTCAGATGACAACAGATGCTGAGGAGGTTGTGGAGAAAGAGGAACACTTCTCCACTGTTGGTGGGGTTGCAAACTAATACAACCACTCTGGAAATAAGTCTGGCGATACCTCAGAAAATTGGACATAGTACTACTTGAAGACCCAGCTATCCAACTTCTGGGCATATACCCCAGAGACACTCCAATATACAACAAAGATACATGCACCACAATGTTCATAGCAGCTCTATTTATAATAGCCAGAAGTTGGAAAGAACCCAGATGTCCTTCAGAAGATGAATGGATACAAAAATTGTGGTACATTTACACAATGGAACACTACTCAGCCACCAGAAACAATGACTTAACCAAATTCTTAAGAAAATGTTTGCATCTAGAAAATATCATCCTGAGTGAGATAACCCAGTCACAAAAGAACAGACATAATATGCAGTTACTGATAGAGGGAAGCTATCCCCAGAGTCTCGCACTGCCCCAGAAACAACTCACAGACTGTGTGAAGTCCAAGAAAAAAAGAAAGCAAAACAACAACAACAAAAAATAGTCATGCTCAATCCTTACCCACCAAGAATACATTGACAAATTCTGGGTTGTATCCTGTATTACTGTCTGCTCATCGTTAAAAAAAAAAAAAAAAAAAAAAAAAAAAAAAAAAAAAAACTTTACACACCAAGAAAACTTTGACTATTTCCAGGTTGCTTCTTGTTTTGCATGTGCTTTTTGCTCATCGTAACTGGTGGGATCTTGATCACACTATCAGACCTTTAAAAAAAAAACAAGTACTGCCAAAAATGTGTTATATACTTTTATGCAAAAAATGCTTAAAATCTGTACATTTATCTTTGTTCTTTAAAATAAAGTTGTTACAAAAAACCAAAAGAAAAGACATAATATGAAGTCACTGATAATGGGATACTAACACCTGAAAGCTCTGAACACCCCAGAAACAACTCACAGACTGCGTGAAGCTCAAGAAAAAAAATGAAAGAAAAGAAAAAAATCATTATGCTCAATCCTTACACACCAAGAATACGTTGACTAATTCCAGGTTACATCTTGTTTTACATGTACTTTATGCTCATTGTAACTAGTAAGACCTTAATGCACACTATCAAACCTTTGAAAAAAATAGCCAAACATTGACAAAAATGTATTCGTATACTTTTATGCAAAAATCCTTAAAGTTTGTACACTTATCTTTTTTTAAATAAAGTTGTTCAAAAAAAAGATTTTAAGGTATACTATCATACCTTTAAAAAATCAAGTACAAGATAGTACAACCTGGCAACATCAAAACCCAGCTCTCCCATCACAGCAACAGTAGATTGCCAAACACTCCAAGTAAAGAAGACTCAGACCTGAAATCATACCTCAAGATGATGATGGAGATCTTCGAGAAGAGCGTGAATAACTCAGTTAAACAAGAACGAGAGGAAAACCAGAAATATATAGAAGCTTTTAAAGAGGAATCAGGAAAAACCCTCATAGAAATCAAAGAACTAGAGGAAAACAGAACTAAAGAGATGAAGGAATAGAATAAGGAATTGAAAATGGAAATGCAAACAATAAAGAAAACACTAAAACAGACAACCCTGGAGATGGAAAACCACAAAAATAAATCAGGAGTCACAGATGCGAGCATCTTCAACAGACTACAAGAGATGGAAGAGAGAATCTCAGGGGCCGAAGACAACATTGAAAATGTAGACTATTTTGAATGATGTGTCCCATTCCGGACAGTATTAGTCTGTAGAAGAAATAGGCAGTATCTGCCAAGTGGCTGCCTATCCACAAACAATACCTCTCCTTAAGGTAGTGCTTTTAAATTTTTTTCAGCTAAACATTCCAGAGGAGAACTGTAAGGAGCAGATATGTCTCAACCAAAAATAAATATAATTAAATTTCATAATTTATGTATTTATGACGTTTCTAAAAACCATCTAACTTTATAAAGCCTTTCTGAACTGTTAAGCCTTGATTAGTCTTGCCCCATTTAAATTGAAATATCACAAAAACACCCTTTTAGCTGATTAAGAACCATGAGTTTGCTATTCACCCCTTGTCTAGTATGGTTTAATCAATTATAAGCAGTGTATAATAGGAGTTATATGACTGGATCTAAGCCTCATATTCCCAAATGTATTGTATCGGTACAATATCTATATGAAAATAATAATATTAATTTGAATGTTAAATCAATAAGAAATTACACAATTGAAAATCTTAAATATATATCAAATAAATTCGGTATCACTGTAGAGATTATAACGTCAACATTGTATCAATTACAAAGATTTATACTAACTTAAGATATGACTTTAGCTTAGTTACCAAGTGAAGATTATGTCTGTATAAATCGATCAGGCTATTCCCTCCCTGTTAAACTATGAACATTTCTAAATTCTTCACAAAACAACCTTACATTAACCACGTTCACCCCGCAAAAGTCCATAGAATCAGGGTGATGACTTTTCATCAAGCTGAGTATATGGGCGCTAAGAATATAGAAAGGGGAGAGGAAAATGAGGAATCCGGACAGACCTCAAGAAGGAAAGACACAGTGTCGATTGTTGCAGTCTCTGATGTCTGGAATCAGGCTAGTTTACTATTCTGATGACAAGCTTCATCATAGCTACAGAGTCTGTAATATGTATAAAACTCAACAGAAAACATTTTAGTATCAAGGCACTGGCCGGTGGTCATGGTGTGTTTCCACCGAGATGACAGAACAACGGCATTTACTCTTCAGCCAAAACCTGTCTCACTGTGTTCTTAATATTCTTACTTTCTTTGTCTGGGGTCTAGATTTTTTTCTCCTAAACTAAATAACATAAAGGTCTCAAACACACTTTAAATGATATTTTATCAATCATTCACAAAGATGTGATGCAGACCCTGCCAGGTTGAACAATGCAGTGATGTGTAGCAAGGCTGCGTGGCTCTTCCTGCTTTATAGAGGCCATTAATGAACCTTGAACTACAGCGGTGATGTAGCTTAGTGGTAGAGTGCCTGACTCTCATGTCAGAGGTCCTGGGTTTGACTCCCAGTATACTGCTGCCTTTTTCTTCTTATTTTTGCACTTTTTTATTTGCAAGATGTCCCAGATATTGCCTTTATGCTATGAGAGCATATATGCATAAAAAATTAGTGATCAAAGCTCCTGTCTATGGCCATGACAACAATGTTGGTCTATGATCAATACAATATTTCCATGAGACCTCCGCAGTCTGAATACTACAGTTTGGTTATGATACTAGTAATATGTTTTGTTCAAAGCTTGAGTGAGGCTCAGTCTTCATGCTGGTGGCAGTTTCCTGGTTTGTATGTTTCTCAGGAGATAGAAAACAAGGGTGAGTGAGTTCTGCTGTGAGAGTAAGGAAGGGGCACTGGGAGAAGAATTCCTAGTTGCTGAGCAGAGAGGGCAAGAGGACATTGTTGTTTTCACAGACACCTGGGGTCTCTGTGGAGACTTTTCAGTAGAGAGCCAGGAGATACAGCCAAAGAAAGAAACAGTCTCTGTAGCCAAGCTTATGTATTCTCAGCGGTGAGCACTTGAATCTCTCTGAGGGTGGAAAGACCTGAGTTGCCTCACTGCCATTTTCGATTTGTGGTCAGTGTATCCCTGCAGAAAGAGAGAGATTTGTGACTATTCTGCCTTTCAGAGGGTACTGTTCTCAACTGGGGTACACCAAAGCCATTGCAAGGGCATTCTGGGGAGTGGAGGGAGGGGACATACGCCAGAATATAAGTGTGCACACCCTGATAATAGCTTTCTCCTCTGTGAATATGGGATGAGAAATTGAACATTTCTGGTAAAGCCTAAACAGTAGTCATTGATTACTTTAAGAAAATAATTTTTCAGTTCATGTGTTAATATGCTAAATTCCAAGAAAAATTATCATGAAATTTTCTAATACTGTCCATTAGACACACTGCAGTTAACAGGAAAAAAAGGAAACTCAGGAAACTACAAACATCTACTGAATCTAAGCATCTTGTGTAAACATGGTCTGATGCACATGTTAACTAATCAAAACCACACAGAACACAAAATATCCTGACCTGAAGTGGACCTATGCAGTTGTAGTGTGCTTCTTTCAACTCCGGTCCCAAAGGGACAAGGCTGGAACTTAAGTTTAATTGGTATAAATTTACCTTCCTAAGGAGAGAAATTAATACTCAGGAATGAGGTCATAGCATATAAAGAAACCATCTCTATGTATTGTTATGGGAAAAGGAAATGGCAAAACGTGGAATTACTAGGAACAATAACCCATTTTCACTAGACTCTGGTGTAATCAATTCAGAATATACTTTCAATTAAAAGTATGGATACTCATCACAGGGTTTACTTACTAGGTCTCAAATTTAATAGATGCATCAAATCTATTAGAAGCTTACTTAAAAGGCCATTGCTGTCCCCACTCGCAATGTTTCTGATTCAGAACGTCTGAAATGAAGCATTCAGATTTGCATTTTCAAGCTCTATGTTGTTCTGCTGTTAGTCTGGACCAGGTTTTGGAAAGTGCTGGACCAGGTGGATGTATAAATGCACACTAAATGTGTTTGTTATCGTCTTGGGAGAATCCTCCAAACTACCATTGTAGAAAATATCAGTCATATTGTCTTTTATTTAAATCTAGGGTACTAAAAATGTTAATATGACAAGAACTGTTAAACATTAAAATAATTTATATAAGAATGATAGATTGATAAGCATCCATTTGGTCAATTTTCATTGAAAAATTGTTCTTATAAAACATTTCCAGTGCTGTGGAAAATTGACATTTTTTAAACAGTATGTCTACTGTGCATATGGTTGGTTCATTTTTCAGTAGAGATTATTTTGTTCTTTGTATCTTGAGAACCCGAGATATGATGGACCAAGGGATAGTATCCAGCTGTTTTTGAATAGATTGTAGAGAAACTTATAAATTTGTAATCTGGGGTAACTGTGCAATAGATTCAGTGCACAGAATTGCAATCATATTGTAGCTGCCGATTCTCTTAGAGGACCATATATACGTCATGGAGTCTTCTGCATTTCCCCATCTTGAGACTGAGTCAGTAAAGTATGAGCCCATTCATTACATGAGCAATTTAGAGGCTTTACCATTGGCACCTAATATATTCCTCTTTCCTCCAGGGGCTCTGCTTCCTCAGGCTTCTCCATTTCTTGCTCTTGAAGCTCCTCAAGAATAAGGACTGTCTCCCAGTAAGTATTGTGATGGGCTGGGAAAATGTCTGAATACATGCTGTCACCAAAGTCAACCTTGGCTTCAGGCTTGCTGTTCATTTTCTTCAGAAGGTCATAAAGGTGGACAGTGTTCCCTTGAGAGTACCATCCAGGTTTATCCACAGATGGCAGTTCGTCCTCCTCATCATTCTCAAGTGGGTGGAGAGGCTTCTGGCTTGGCAAAAGTGAGAAGAATCCAGGCTTTAATGCTTTTTTAATCACAATGTCCAAAAGGCCACTTTCTTACAGGCTCAGGAGAGTGGTATACATATTTGCCTACATTTCTTTTTATTTCTGGGAAGAAGAATCCACAGTCACCAGGATCCAGGTCTGCTTTCCTCAGCTCCACCTTGATCTCCCCAAACTGCCTTTGCATGTGTATCAAATATCATTTGTCCATGATGCCAGGCATAAAACATATGCCAATAATCACTCTGCCTGGGGGTCAGGGGTTGTAGCAAGAGTATGGTCAGTTCTCAGCCCAGCTTACTCACAAGCTTAATGGGATAAAGAACTGCAACTATTTGGATGTTCAATTATAAGTCAACTGGATTGTAGGATGTACTATGATAGAGTCATTTGAAAATGGCATAAGAACATATTCGATGCAGTTATAAAGTGTTTGCACTACATTTTTATAGGAAAGGAAGTTTACCAATTATTTTGAAGAGTTTGAGTCTGTAAGGGTAGGAAATAAAAGCCTCTATACTTAGAACATATGTGAAAGGATGTGCACTGAGCTGTCAAAGTGTCATAGAAGGTTCTTGTAGGCAGTTGCATGAAGAAATGTTATTTTTTGTGCATTTTGCCTATGTGCATTTTCCATCCTCTCAGCACTAAATGTGTGTTGTGTCTAGAAAAGCAGTAAAATAGTTTAAGGTTTTAAAAGCACTTTCTCTCCTGTGTCACTGCAGCTACACCGCATTTGCTGCAGTTTTGGTGCTACCATGACAGATGGTAGAGAACTAGGCGACCAAAGCCAGTGCAACTAATCATGTCACTATGTGAGGATCCAGTCTGGTCAAACAGTGGTGGAACAATTGTATTGGAGAGGACAGAGATCAGTGTGGGATTTCATATTAACAATGTGTTGTGGTTTTCACACGTGGTGCTGAAAATTGTAACAAAGGAAATATTCCTCATCCGTGGATGTGTGAATATATATGTATATATGTATATGTACAAATGTGTATATGTGTATACATGTATATATAAATATGTGAATACGTGCATATATGTCTATGTACATATGTGCATCTGTGTACACATGTATATAAATATATATGTGTATATATGTATATGTATGTGTCTATGAGTATATATATGTGTGTATATGTATATATGTGTATATGTATATATATGTGTGTGTGTATAGGAATATATGTGTGTGTATACGTGTGCATATGTATATATGTGTATATATGAGTGTAAATATATATATGTATATGTACATATATATATATATATATATATATATATATATATATATATATATATATATAAAGAGTTTCTAGAGGAAGTATGGATACATAGAAGCAAAGTCAGAATTGCTGAGTCCTGAAGTTACATCCATGCAGCCCCTGACTGTGCTTACTAAGGCAGGAGTAAATTCTGTTAGGTCAGTTTGGCTGGTTTGTCAATCACCAAAGTAAATAGGACACATCTTGTGATTGTCACCTACTGAATATTTGCTAAGCTCAGGTCCTTCACTCTTCCAAACCTTAATTTTCTTATCTCCCAAGTAAGAATCATAGTTTCATCTCCTCCATTTTCACAGTGCTGTGAAAATTAGCTAAAATGATAGAAATCCTACATAGTCCAGCACCTGATAGACTCATATTAAATTGCTAAGGCTAATAGAACACAATATGTCACAGCTTTAAAGACATAGTTTAATAGCAGTTACAGAAATAACATGTGTGTGTGATTCAAAATGCTCTGAGACTGAAGCCACTTTTTTAGATGTCTTTGGTATGAGGTGTCAGAAATTCTTGCAGTAGACAGAACTCCAAAAGGCATCTATGTGTCTAAGTGAGAAAAGATCTAAAGGTACAGAATATTAGATATTGGCCATGGACTCAAGGTGACAAGATGTTTTGTCCCCGACTTTGATATATGCATATTTCTTAAACGGCATTAAATATCTCTTTAATATTAGGTATCATTTTTCATTGTAAAAATGTAATAATTGTGCACAGTATCTCATAGAATTGTTAACAAGAAAATAAAATTTAAAAAACTGTAGGTTAATGGCTTAGTGCTTGACATTGAGTTAGTGCTCAGCTCATTCACAAAGAACTGTTTGGATATCTATAGTGTCTTAGATTTTTGGTTCAGATGGTGAAATTTCATTTATAATGAGACAGTTAACTTGTTTTTAAGTAACTTCATTTTTCAACCAACGAAATGCAGAACTATTACTGATTGAATGGCTGCCATTGAAGGATCTCCATGACACAGGGCAACAACAGAATGGCTGAGAGGAACCCCAGTGAGGTTCCAGTATTGATAGAGAAGCAGAAGCCAGAGGTCTCTAAACAGAACAATGACTCATTGTAATGAACATTTGAGGGGTGACTAGGAGGGGGATAAAATCTGGAGTTAAAAAAAAGAAAGAAAGAACAAAGAAAAATATGCCCCTCGGAGCTGAAATGCAACTCTGGGGATCTTGGCAGGCTACAGAGCTGGAGGAGGAGCCAACTGGAAAGGTCCAGGCTCTCTCTCTCTCTCTCTCTCTCTCTCTCTCTCTCTCTCTCTCTCTCTTTCTCTCCCTCCCTCCTATCTGTCTCTCTTTCGGTCTCTCTCTCTCTCTTTCCCTCATTTCCTCCATCCCTCCCTTCTCTGCCCCCCCTCTCTCTATCTCTATCCCTCCCTCCTGCTCTCTGCACAGTAACTAGGAATTCTCCTCCCAGTCTTTCCTTCCTTACCCTCACTGCAGAACTCACTCACCCTTGCTTTCTATCTCCTGTGAAACATACCAACCAGGAATGTGCTACCATCATGATGACCGAACTTCACTCAAGCTGTGAACAGAACATATTACTGATGTCATAACCACGGTGTACTCCACAGACTGCGAAGGTCTCATGAAAATATTGTATTGATTATAAATGAACATTGTTGTCATGGGCATACACTGTTGTGTTGACCGATAACTGCCCATGCATATTTGCCCTTATAACAAAATTCAAAGTCTGGGACATCTTGCAAAAAAAAAAAAATTCCCAAAAGAGCTGCAGGATGCTAAGAATCGAACCCAGGGTAACACACAAGCAAAGCAAGCGCTCTACCACGGAGCTACAGTCTCACAGCTAACTATGTCTTAATCAGAGCCTATATGAAGGGAACAAGCCTGAAGCAGCATTGCTACACTCCAACGCAGCCTTCTTCAGACTGCCAGGATCAGAACTTACCCTTTACTGTGCGGATGGGATTTTCATCTTATTCATTTTAACAGAAAACAATCTACTCTCAACAAGAAGAAAGTAACAATATTAACAACTTGATATCGTTATTGTAAATGTAAAAATTATTTACAGAAAAATGCAATCACCGACCAAAACGTTAGGCCAATGTGAGAAAAACTGTCTAGTTTCAGACCTGCCTACTTCAAAGTCACCTCCCTTCAGCCTATGACCACTCACAGGAAGAGCTCAGGTTTGGTCCTATGCCTTTTCCTGGTTTTACCCATGTTTGTCTAGTAGCTCAGTGCTCCTTTTGTGAAATCGGTTTGTTCTTCTTGTTGTTTTTCTTGGTTCTTTGTGCTTTAGTTTTGGCTTTTGTGCAGTGGTGGCAGCTTTGTTCACTTATTGGCACTCTGTTATAGGAACTCTTGCCTTCTTTTCCTCAGACTACCTCCGTGTGAAAGTCCTTTTTGGGCCACAATGAGTGTCAGTCAGGGGACCTTGTATATTCTACACAAGTGTTCTAAACCTGAGCTCCAATTCCAGCCTTCCTATGTCACTTACATGCTAGAGAGAAGAGGTTCCCGCCCCACTCTCACAGAAGATGAGCTTTATGTCTATTTTATCTACTCTATTTTATTTTATGTTTCTTATTTTGCACATAAAAAAGCCAATGTCCATTTGCTCAGGTGGGAAACGTTAGCTCATTGAGAATGTATGTGTTGTAAGTACAACTCTTTATATGTAGGTAATCTTGTCCACAAGCAATTTACCTGGTCTATCACTTGGTAATATCGTTAACTTTTAAAGTGTACACATCCTAGAGTCAGTACAAGTACCAATGTGATTATTCATATCAACAAAATATTTTAGGGAGAGTCAGAAAGGCAACAGACACTGGGAGCAGGTGTGTGGACACCTGACCTGAGAGACAGAGGCTGTGCCTTCCCCGCACAGCACTGGGACCTTCAGGACACAACAGAACCTAGTCTTTCTGCCATGTGAACACCCACAATGACCAACAACCTCGCCTTTGTCACCATTTTTGACTCGCATGAAGTTTTATGTAAAGGGCCATGTCAGGGTTCTGATTTTGGTAGAATTTCTTTGAGTTTGTCTCCATTTAACTTGATGTTGGCGCTAGTCTTGCTATTGACCCTGTTATGTTTAGGTATGCCCCTTCTATCCTTTATCTCATCAGGACTTTGATCACAAATAAGTGCTGGATTTTATCAAAGGCCCTTTCAGCTTCTGATGAGATAATTACTTTAATTCTTTCAGTTTATTTGTATGGTATGACAATTGCTAACTTTTGAATGTTGAGGTTTCCCTCCATCTCTGATCACGATCTGCCCTCTTGGTAATTGTGGGTGATCATTTGATGTGTTCTTTGATTCCATAAGGAAATGTTGGACTCATATTTTTGCATCTCTTTATGTAAATGAGTTTGGTCTGTAATTCCTTCTCTCTGCTGTCCTTTTGTAGATTAGATACCAAGGTACCTTTGGTCTCATACAACAAATAGGACAGTGTTCTTTCTGTTTCAATTTCATTAGATGATTTAAAGGGTTTTGGTATTAACTCTGCTTTAAATATTTTGTCTCCCTGAACACACAGAGGAAGCAAAACTCCCAGGTGCTCTAGCCTGCCCAGGATCACAGGTGAAGAAGCCACACCATCTGCCTGAAACACCTGAAATTACGGGGTCCCCTGATATCTAAGGACACAGAAACCCCTGCCCAGCTAGTGGCATGGGTTTTTTTCCATCTGAACCTATGCCCTGAGCATACCTTGGCCAGTGGTTCTTCACCCCCACACTCATTCCCAAAACACTCAGAGTTATCCTGACTCCTAGCTGCTCTATCTTACCCAGGATCAGAGAATAACAGGTTCACAGATATATGAATAAACACAGGACCACAGGATCACAAAGGATGCTGACTCCCAGGAGACCAGACACACCCAGGAGTACTGGAGCTCTGAAACACCCAAGGTTACATTTGAGGACACAGCATCTTTTCCAACACCCAGTGTACCTCCGACGCCCATAGAAACCAGTAAAAATAAATAAAAAATAAATACAAAAACACATAAATAAATAAATGAATAAATAAATAAATAAATACATAAATACATAAATAGGTAAATAAAACAATTAATATAACACCTCCACAGTCAGGGGCACAAGTTCATTCCAGATAGTACCTGTTTCTGGAGCAAAACCAGGGCTATGGCACCTGACCAACACCTGAAAAACCCAGAGAAACCTGGACTACTGGAGATCAGATAATCAGGATCTCAAGAGCTTGGTCACACCACAACTTCAGGATCCTAGAGGCAGCTTCACTCCCAGGAGCTCGGAGACACCCTGGATCTCAGGATCACAGGATCACAGGGTCCCAAAGACAGGTGGACTCTGAGGAGTTCTGACACAACCAGGGTCAGAAGAGGGAAGGCTCCAGTCAGAGACAGCAAGGGCAGGCAGCACTAGAGAGAACCAGATGCGGAGAGACCTGGGCTGTTCCCAGGGTCTTCCTCAGTCTGCCTTCTGCTTTAGCATAGTCTATGGTATGGACGATGCACTAGTCTGCTGGTTCACACTTGTCTTCTTACTGTCATGGCTGGCAGCTGGCTGATAATCTTTGTTCACCTTTCTTTACAAATTCTCACAATGTTCTTAGTCTCACTGATAATGAAATTTTAATAAGAATAGGGAAACGCCTTATGAAAATTCAAAGTTTTATTTTTTTTGGTGTGTATAGATCAAACACAATGATTTTTAAATACCAAAAATTGCCACAAGGCTATCCTCTTATCTCTCGAGTTATTAACGATTTAAGGTATAGGTGGACCCCACTCTTGATGGGTGTTATACACATGTTGTTGTTGTTGTTTTCTATGAAGGACTGATACTTCTAATTTTTGGCCTTTCCTCTTTGGAACTTTATATGGTCAGTGGGTTGTTTCTGGGGTATTCAGAGCATTCTGGGGCTATTATGCAGTTATCAGTGAGTGTATATTATGTCTGTTCTTTTGTGACTGGGTTACCTCACTCAGGATGATATTCTCTAGATACATCTGTTTTCCTAGGAATTTCATAAAGTCATTGTGTTTTTTACTCCCTCTTACAACTTTATTTTTATAAAAGAGGGGTACATATACAGATTTTTAAAGGCATTTTGGCATACATTATATGAATATTTTTGTCAGTACTTAATTCTTTTAGAGGTTTGATAGCATGCATAAAAATCCTGCTAGTTACCATAATCATAAAGTACAGGTAGGACAGATCATAACAATGGAACAAATTTCTTAGTGAGTATAGAGTACCATACTGTTCTTTGGATAGCAAAAGTTGCCACAAAGGTATATTCTTAGCTCTTGAAAAATTAATGATTTAAGTTCCAGGTGTACCAAACTCAGAGGGTGCTATGTATTTTAATTTTTACTAAGAAGGACTGAGGCTTTCATTTTTTGGCCTTTGTTTTTCTTGAGCTTCATAAGGCCTGTGAGTTTTTTTTTGGGATGTTCAGATCTTTCTGGAGTTAGTATCAAATTATGAGTGACTGAATATTATGTCTGTTTTTTGTCACTGGGCTATGTCACTCAGGATGATATTCTCTAGATGCATGTATTTTTCTAGGAATTTCATAAAGTCATTGTTTCTGATAGCTGAGTAGAACTCCATTGTGTAAATATACCACAATTTCTGTATCCATTTATCTACTGAAGGATAATTGGGTTCTTTACAGCTTCTGGCTATTATAGATAAAGCTGCTATGAACATGGTGGAGCATGTGTCCTTATTGTACGTTGGAGCATTTTGCGGTATATCATCAGAAGTTAAAATAACTGCATTTCAGCTGATGCAAAAAGAAGAAGGTTGAAAATTCTTCATTTCATGGTCTTCACAGGTATCTAAGAAAAAGGAAAGGAGGAGGAATGGAATTTGATATGTATATAAAAATATAAAGAGGCAGGGTATGTTCGACTGTGGTGTGGTGAGGTGTGGGAAAAGGAGGTGCCTCTATCAAGCTGGTGTAAAAGCATTCCTTCACCTTAAAGGAGCAGCCACAAGAAGATAAAGTAGAGAATAATATTTGTTCGAGGCATCAGTAAGGTATACTATAGAATAGCATGTGTCAGGGCATCAGGAATGTATAGTATAGAATAGCATGTGTTCAGGGCATCATGAAGATATAGTATGGAATACCATGTGTTCAGAGCATCACGAAGGTATAGTATGGAATACCATGTGTTCAGGGTATCAGGAAGGTGTACTATAGAATATCATGGTTCAGGGTTACCGTAGAGTATTTAAGAGGGTAGGAGGGGCAGACAGAGATCAGGAGAGTAGCGTAGAGGAGACGAAGAATAGAGGCTGACCATGAGTACTCGGAGGGAGAGGGAAGAGAATGAAGAGAGAAGGGACAAAGGGGGAAGAGTGGAAGAGAATGATTCTATTTTTCCAGTAAAAATGATAAGCCATAGGAGAGTAATTGTAAAACAGACCACAATCAGCAGGATGCCCTTGGAAGTCACCAGGGAGCATAATACAACCAATGGTGTTGATTGTCCAGGAGTGAAGGTGTCCTGCAGGGAGGGATCTGGGAAGTCATACCCTAGCCTTTCACAGAGGGCTTGGAACCTTAGGGAATCTCAGCTTAGTGCCACAGAAGTCAATCCAAGTGTGAATACCATATTATACATGAAATACTCCTGTATATACATTTTGAACTGCACACTTTACACTAATCAGAGATGAAGTGAGTTGTTGATCACTAGATTTGTGCTGATCCATAAATAAAACTGCTCTAGCACAACTGTGAAATTTGCAAACACAACAGAAATACATTAAATTGGGGGATATTGACTTCTCTCTAAAACAAGAGCTCTTTTAATTCAAATGTGAGCTTATAGATTTCTGCCACTCGGTGGCTCTAAGGAGAACTGCCTCTTTTGAATCAGGCCTGATAGAGGGAGAAGACAGGCTGTGAATAGGACTTGATGGCACCTCCTTCCTTACTCTGGAGTTCAGGAGATCGTTTCTCCTCTGTATATTTTCATGGAATATAATATTCATGTCTTAGGCAAATCTAATGTAAGCCTGAGATTGCAACACAGTCCTGGTCCAAGGTGAATATAAAGATGATGGAGCTATAGAAGCTAGTGTGAGTCTAAAGAGGAACACACACATGCAGGCACACACAGAGGACACAGGGCAAATCCATTTGTCCGTAAAATTTCTCTGTCTCTCTCTCCCTCCCTCCTCCCTTTGCTCAGTAACTAGGAATTCTTCTCCCATTGCCCTTCCTTACTTTCAAAGAAGAACTCACTCACCCTTGTTTTCTATCTCCTGAGAAACATACTCACTAGGAAACTACCACCAGCATGAAGACTGAGCCTCACTTAAGCTGTGAACAAAACACATTCCTAGTAAATATATCCACGCTGTACTCATCAGACTGCGGAGGTCTCATGGAAATATTATAGTGATCATAGATGAACATTGTTGTTATGGCCATAGACCAGCGTTTGATCACTAATTACTAATGCATATATGCCCTCATTGTATAAAGTCAAAGTGTGAGAGATATCGCAGAGAACCACGTCCAAAAGACACCTCAGGAAGCTCGGAGTCGAACCTCTGACCACAGGCATGAAGAACAGACACGCTACCACTGAGCTACATCACTGCAGCTGCTTATGACTCATTAACATCCTCTATAAAGCAGGTCACTTGGAGCAGTATTGCTACATTGTATCGCTACATTGTTCAGCCTGCCAGGATCTGAGTCATGTCTTTCTGAATGATTGATAACTTACAATTTTCTCTAGGAATGTGATTTTGATGTTATCTATTTTAGGAGAAAAATATCTAGTCTCAAAACAGGGAAAGTAAAAATATTAAGAACATGGTGGGACAGGTTTAGGTAAAGGGAAAATGCTGTTTTGGGATGTCTGCTCAGAAGAGACACACTATGACCACTGGTCAGTCTCGAGAAGGCCATGACAGAGATTGTTGTTTCTTTCAATATTTCACACAAGGCAGGTAAAGTATTATCTTCTCTTCAAATCAGTTTTTTTTATTGATAGACGGAAGAATATTATGTGTGTGTTTTTCAAACACCTGAAAAAAACTTAGGACAATGTGAGAAACACTGTCTAGTTTCAGACCTGCCCACTTCAAAGACATCTTTCTTCAGCCTATGACCACTCACAGGAAGAGCTCAGGGTTGGTCCTAAGCCCTTCCCCTTTCTGCCCATCTTTGTCTAGTAGCTCATTCCTCCCTTTGTGAAATCGGTTTATTTTTGTTATATTTTTTACATTTTCCAAAAAGATTTCATGTGGTTAATATTGTCAGTTTCTTCTGGTTGAGAGTAGATTGTTTTCTGTTAAAATGAATAAGATGAAAATCCCATCCGCACAGTAAAGGGTAAGTTCTGATCCTGGAAGACTTCTCCACTTTTGGTAGGGTTGCAAACTAATACAACCACTCTGGAAATAAGTCTGGCGATACCTCAGAAAATTGGAAATAGTACTACCTGAAGACCCAGCTATCCCACTTCTGGGCATATACCCCAGAGACACTTTAATACACAACAAAGAAATATCCACCACAATGTTCATAGCAGCTCTATTTATAATAGCCAGAAGCTGGAAAGAACCCAGATGTCCTTCAGAAGATGAATGGATACAAAAATTGTGGTACATATACACAATGGAATACTACTCAGCCACCAGAAACAATGACTTAGCCAAATTCTTAAGAAAATGGCTGCATCTAGAGAATATCATCCTGAGTGAGATAACCCAGTCACGAAAGAACAGACATAATATTCAGTCACTGATATTGGGATGCTAACCCCAGAGGCTTGCACTCCCCCAGAAACAACTCACAGACTGTATGAAGTCCAAGAAATAAAAAAAATATACATATATTTACACAACAAGAAGACTTTGACTATTTCCATGTTGCGTTTTGTTTTGCATGTACTTTACGCTCAGTGTAACTATTGGGTTTTCAATGCATACTGTCAAGCCCTTGAAAAAATCAAGTACTGACTAAAAAATATATTCACATAGTTTTATGTAAAAATTATTTTAATATCTGAAAAAACAGTACTGACAAAATGCATAATTTTAAGCAAAAAATGTTAAAATCTGTACATTTATCTTTGTTTTGTAAAATAAAGTCGTTTAAAAAAATTAAATAAATATAAAAATTAGAATACAGCAAAAATGTACATTGATGACTATTTATAACATGATACATATGCCATTGAAGGCCCTGTAGGTTTTGCTCTGAAAACATTAGCTTCCCTGCTCAAGCATTAGGCACTTCAGAACATGGATTTCAGGTGAAGATATTTCCTTATAGTTTTATGATATTTGGATATACCTAAGAGAAATGCAACAGTATTTATTGGAATACATTTATCTATACATGGCTGAGTACCTTTAGAAGAAGAAAGAAAGAATCATGAGGAGGAGAAAATATGAATATGCAAATCCCAGTACCAGCTATGGCTACATCTGATTCCTTACCATGGGAAATTTCTTCAAACTTACACAGCTGCCTTTTGATATCTTTCTGATTTACCTACTTTCTTTCCTGTTCAGAGCACTCACGAGTAGAATAGACATTCCCAATCATTTCTTCAGTCAGCATTGGAGAACAAAAGACGTTTAGTGCTGTGTTGGATGTACTGTATCAGCTCATGGTCTGATGCAGGAACTGAACAGTATCCACAAGTAGAACACAGGATGTTTTCAGCTATGATGCCCGTCACAGACCTCTGACCACCTACTGGGCTATTGCACATCTCTATTAATCTCCTATCTGAGGTCCACTTCCTTTTGTGGTCACATGGTATCCAACCAGATAGCTTTTCCATCATCAGCATATCTCTGCTCCCTGGATTTCAGTGATTCAGATGCCAAAGAGCAGCTTATCCAAATACATAGCGGATGAACCCAGTAGTGAAGAAAAAGGGACTTCAGAGAGTTCTTAGGAGCTAGGGGGAACCAACAAAAGACTGTTTCCTCCATGGGAGGGATCAAATCAATTGGACCATATGTTGGTCCACTTGACACTGTGTCGAATAAAGGTTCATACTTCCTCGGTACCGTTATAAGTGCACTTTTTTTTTCTGCTGAAGAAATTGTTTAAACGTGAATTTGAGCATCCATGAGGCTTGAGTCTCAGCTCCTGATCGCCCCCTACAAAGGGAGGCAAACCTGACTATCCGCAGCCCCATCCATGCTGTCCCCAGCCTTGCAATGGCATTTCCCCAACCTCAGCTCCACCTGGGCCTGATGTTACTAACCTTCTAGATACACATTATAATTAATTTCCCATGACGTTTTCAACTTCTTGTAGGTATGCCACTTTTTATAGAGAACAAAATTTCCTGTTGTTAATATCATAATTTTTCTTGAAAATAGATTATTTTCTGATAGAAGAAATAACACAATCTAATAAGATTTCAAAAATGGAAGCCACAAAGCATCCAGAAAAGTATTATACAGCTTCATAATCATACAAAAAAGTGTTAAGTAGACCCTTTAAAGTTGTAAGAATATAGCTTGCATCATCGTTTCTTCATATAGGACCTAACCACAATCTTAACAGGCAAGGGGATGTAGCTCAGTGGTAGAGCACATGCTTTGCATGTATGGGGTCCCGGGTTCGATTCCCGGCATCTCCAAGCTGATATTTCCTTTTCTGTACCCTGGATTTTCTTTACAAAATATCCCTGTCTTTTAACTTTCTGTTCTCAGCCCATATATGCATCGGTAATTTTTAGATAAAGCACTCATCAATGGCTATGATGTCTTTAACTAATATTTGATCTACTAATTATGGCGACATTTAATAAGACCTCCGTAGGCAGGTGAATCAGATAACAAACCTCATATATGGCCATGACAACACAGTTTCTCTATAACCTCGATGACATTTCCATGGAGACCACCATAGTCTTGTGAGTACACCGTGGATATGACATCAGAAATACATTCTGTTCACAGCCTAAGTGAAGCTCGGTCGTCATGATGGTGAGATGTTTCCTAGTGAGTATGTTTCTCAGGAGATAGAAAACAAGGGTGAATGAGTTCTGCTGTGCGAGTAAGGAAGGGGAACTGGGAGAAAAATTCCTAGTTGCTGAGCAGGGACAGAGAGAGACAGATAGACAGAGAGGAAGCATAGTGATTGTCGTGGAAACCATGACTCTTCATGCAGACCCTTTTCAATGGTGACCTAGGTGATGCAGGGAAAGGAAAATTCTCTGTAGACCAGGTTATGGGTTCCCAGAGGTGAGCACTTGAATCTCCCTGAGGGTGGAAGACACAGATGCAGGGATCCCAAACTCGCGTTGTCACACTCCCACTTCAGGATTTGTGGCCAGTGTATTGCTAACAGAAGGAGAGAGATCTGTGACCAATCTGCCTATGAAAGGGTGCTGTTTTATTCTGGGACACAATGGAGCCATTGCCAGGAAGCAGAGAGAGAAAGGGCTATATATTGTTCACTCTCCTCTCTCATCTTTCCCCTCTGTGAAACAGGGATGAGAAGTGAGATATTAAGTGGAAAATTCTAAACAACAATCTATTATTGTCCTGTGTAGATGTCTAAGGTGATTATTTAATCATTCAGTTATATAGAGGACTTTCTTTTTCTTTACTATTTCATTTTGTTGTTCGATTTGTTATTCTGTTTTGCCTTATTTTTTTCATAATTCCTTTTATAAAAATCTGCCATTTTTCTTTGTTTTGAGACAATATTTCTTGGTGTTGTCTGCTCATATTTTCTTTTTATTATTTTTTTTACAATTTTATTTTCCAAAACAAAGACAAATGTACAGATTTTAAGCATTTTTCCATAAAATTATACAATAATTTTTTGTCAGTACTTTTTCTAAAGGTTTGATAGTGTGATAAATATCGCACTGGTAACAATGAGCATAAAGTACATGTAAAATAAGATGCAACATGGAAATAGTCAAAGTTTTCTTGGTGTGTAAAGATTTTTTTTTTTTTTACAATGAGCAGACAGTACATGTAACACAGGGTACAACCCGGAATTTGTCAATGTGTTCTTGGTGGATAAGGATTGGTCTGCTCATATTGCCGTTCTTTATTTGATCTTCAGAGTGTCCCGGTATTGATAAGTGGAATTCATTGAGTCATCATCTGATGCCTCTGGAGAATTTCCTGACTCTGAACATTTCACTCTGAGACTGTGTATAGGACACAGAAAGGGAGGGTCCCTGGGAAGGTAGTGATGAATAGACTCACATTTCCACTGTGTGTGCATTGCTGGCATTGCTGGGTGTGTTCATGGTAGTGTGATGAGCTAGAAACAGGAAAGGAGTGGCCTATACCTCCCACTGAAGTAGTCTGCTCTCACAATCCACCATCATTCCAACCCTCTGGGTTTATGTGCCTTCCCATCTGGCTCTCCTCTATGTCATGTGTTTAATTCCCTGTATGTGACCTTCCAGTGTGACAGAGAAGGGAGTGATCTCTGCATCCCAGCATCAGGATCTCCTTGAGAAGAATGCAGTGTGCTGTGATGTCTCCCAGAACAAAAGGGTGAAAAGAACTTGATGATGCTCTGGGTAGGTGAGTTCCCTTCCTCCATCCTTGTGTACTCAGTAAGTTAACCATATCCTGTCTCTTATTCATGAGCAGACTTGGGAGGTTAAATGTGATTCCTTATGTAAATGCTCCCTGATATCTCAAACAGATGGATAGACTGAGGTACTTTGGAGGAATTCCTTAACATTAGGTGTTCAGAAATCTAGGGTAGGTGTAGGAATAGAGGTCCTCAAATGTGGTGTGTGCTGGATGTCTAGATCTTTCTGTGTCATTGTTAATATTGTTTCTACACAACTTCCATGTGTAGCTGAGACTTTGTGCTAAACTGCTTGAGGGTAGAACTTGTAGCTTCTCTCCCAGGGAATCTGTGGAACTGCTTATGGAAGACACACACACACACACACACACACACACACACACACACACACACACACACAATTTAATTTTAAATTTCCTTGGCTACCTCAAAGTCCGGCCCCTTCTGAACCTTCTCCTGCTACCCCAGGCCCACTCATCTAAGTGACCAGTTGAAACTGACTTGAAAGTCACATGGCTTTTTGGCTTTATCTCCTGCACGTCCTGTGTCCATCCATCTCTCAGCCCCAAGTTATGGAGATTCTTTCCTCCTCCCCTCTGTGTCCGATGATGTGGCAACTCTAAGGGTCACACCCTGCTCCCATTGCCTCGAATCTTTATTGATCAATCAAAACCTAATTGGGGTCAAAAACCTTTAAAGTTTGGACTCACAAACTTCAGATTGAGTCACAGCATTAGAATTATCTCTAACACATGCTGTAATAGTAAAGTTTCCACTTTATATAACCTGTATCTTTAGAGGTCCACAAGAGCCTTCTTCAACAATTTATTATATATATATATATATATATATATATATATATATATACCAGCAAATGCACCACAGTGCTCACAGCACTATACACCACAGTGCACAACAGAACTTACCTTTCTACCTTCAATCAGTTAAAAATTTATACGACAAGAATGAAAAATTTGCACTGTCTTGTTGTGGGAAATATTAAAGAAAACAACATTCTGTGCCATTGCCTTCTAGGCACTGGCCAGTGGTCATGGTGTGTTTCTACATAGCAGACAGCCCAACAGCATTTTCTCTTTAGCCAAAACCTGTCCCACTGTGTTCTTAATATTCTTGCTTTTTCCTCTTGAGATTAGATTGTTTTCTGCTGAAATGAATAACATAAAAATCTCGTTCCCACACTAAATTGTAAGTTATCAATGATTCACAGAGACTAGATGCTGATCCTGGCAGGCTGAATAATGCTGCTTCTGTCTCCCAGCCTTTAAAAAGGCTGTTAATGAATTGTAGACACCTGCTGTGAGGTAGCTTTGTGGTACAGTAGTGATTATATATGACAGTTGCCCTGGGTTCGACTCCCAGCATTTGGCAGCTTCGTTGTTTACTGTCTTGGTTTTGGTTCTTTGCAAGATGTCCCAGACTTTGACTTTATGCTATTAGGGCATAAATGGATAGGTAATTAGTGATCAAAGCGCTGGTCTATGGCCATAGCAACAATGTTGGTTTATGATCAATACAATATTTCCATGAGACCTCCGCAGTCTGGTGAATACAGCCTGGTTATGTCAGGAGGAACATGTGCTCTTCAAAGATTGAGAGAAGCTCGGTCTTCATGCTGGTGGCCGATTCGTAGTGAGGATGTTCCTCAGATGATAGAAAACAAGGGTGAGTGAGTTCTTCTGTGAGAGTAAGGAAGGAAGGACTGGGAGAATAATTCCTAGTTACTGAGCAGAAAGAGGGTGGTTGGGGGAAGGAGAGGGAGGGAGAGAAAGACAGAAACAGACAGAGAGAAACAGAGGGAGGGAGGAGAGCAAGCTTGGTGGTTGTCATGGGAACCTTTGTGCAGACCCTTTTCAATAGTGATGCACAGAATGCAGCATTGTCTATAGACCAGCTTATGGGTACCCAGAGGTGAGCACTTGAATCTCCCTGATGGGGGAAGACAGAGATGCTGGAATTCAGACCTGAGTGGTCTCACTCCCACTTCGGGATTTGTGGCCAGAGTGTCCCCTCCAGAAAGAGAGAGAGACTTGGGGCATTGTGTGTCCTCAGAGGGAGCTATCCTGTTCCTTGATGCACAGCTGACATTACTGGAAGTGGGGATGGAGGAGAGAATATAGTGTGTGCTCTCCGGATCCAATTTCCACTGTGTGAAATGGGGAAGAGAGGTAGGGCATTAAGTAGAAAATTCTAAACATTCATCTATGATTGTCCTGTATAGATGTCTATGATCATTATTTAAACATGCAGTTCGTTAGAGAACCTCTCTCTCCCTCCTCTCTGTCTGTCTCTCTGTCTCTTTCTCTGTCTCTCTTTCTCTCTCCCTCCTTCCTCCCTAGTCCTCTTTCTTTGTTCTCCTCCTCCTCCTTACCCTTTTAATCTTTTTGTAGTTTGAAGTTTGGTTTTTTTAGGAAACATTGTTTCACTGTGTCCTAGATGTCTTAGAACTAAAAGTTTTATGATGATGAGATGACAATTGTGGGATACCTGTGGGCTCAGGATATATTGGCTATTTTATGTTGTAATCTATTGTGGTACCCTTTGTAAAGAATTACTTGAGGAGGGGACCACATAGGTGCAGGAAGGAATGTTCTGCTAAGCAGGATCCATTATCTGGCTGATTGTTCTACTTGGACAGCTACCTGAAGAAAGATGAATCACGTGATTTCTGGGAAAATGTCCTTACTGTGGGAAACAGAAACCTAGGCTGAGATCTGTGTAAAATGGCGTTACTCAGGCTAAAGAAATTTCTTAATTCTATCAACCCCCGGCAATAGACCATTTAAACTTCAGAATTAAGACACATAATAAGTGGTCCTCATTAGCTATTATAAATATAAAAATTAGAATACAGCAAAAATGTACATTGATGACTATTTATAACATGATACATAAGCCATTGAAGGCCCCGTAGGGTTTGTTCTGAAAACATTAGCTTCCCTGCTCAAGCATTAGGCACTTCAGAACATAAATTTCAGGTAAAGATATTTTCTTATAGTTTTATGATATTTGGATATACCTAAGAGAAATGCAACAGTATTTATTGGAATACATTTATCTATAGATGGCAGAGTACCTTTAGAAGAAGAAAGAAGCATGAGGAGGAGAAAAAATGAATATGCAAATCCCAGTACCAGCTATGGCTACATCTGATTCCTTATTATGGGAAACTTCTTCAGACTTACACAGCTGCCTTTTGACATCTTTCTGATTTACCTACTTTCTTTCCTGTTCAGAGCAATCACAAATAGAATATTTCCTAATCATTTATTCAGTCAGCATTGGAGAACAAAGAACCTTTGGTGCAGTGTTGGATGTACAGTATTTGCTCATGGTCTGATACAGGAACTGAACAGTATCCACAAGTAGAACACAGGATGTGTGCAGCTATGATGCCCGTCACGGTGCTCTAACCACCTACTAGGCTATTGCACATCTCTATTAATCTCCTATCTGAGGTCCACTTCCTTTTGTGGTCACATGGTATCCAACCAGATAGCTTTTCCATCATCAGTATAACTCTGCCCCATGGATTTCAGTGATTCAGATGCCAAAGAGCAGCTGATCCAGATACATAGCCCATGAGCCCAGTAGTGAAGAAAAAGGGACTCCAGAGAGTTCTTAGGAGGTAGGGGGAACCAACAAAAGACTGTTTCCTCCATGGGAGGGATCAAGGTAATTGGATCATATGCTTGTCCACTTCACACAGTGTCAGATCAAGGTTCATACTTACTCGGTACCATTATAAGTGAACTTTTTTTTTGCTGAAGAAATTATTTAAAGGGGAATTTTGAGCATCCATGAGTCTTGAGTCATGTGTGTTTCCCCACAAAGCTATCTTGTCAGTCCTGTTATCTTGATGAGAAAGGAAATGAATCAATTAATTGCTTCATTTCATTTTTACAGATATAATTATTTCTCTTACTCAGGTTCCTAAAGAAGCACAGGACTACCAGAATGAATGTGCATGTATACACACCCACCCCCCCACACCCCCACAAACACACAAACACACAAACACACACACACACTTACATACATACAGAAAGTAATTTATTCGAATGAATTACAGGCTGAAGTAATGTTCAAATATGAATGGAAACTGTAAGACTCTACTAGTTGCTAGTTACACAGGACTGGATATTTCATCTGGACTGCTGGAATCCTGAAGAATTATGCTCAGGGTAGGAGGGGCAGATAGAGAGCAGGAGGAGTAGAGTAGAGGAGAAGAAGAGTAGAGGCTAACCATGAGCACTTGGAAAGAGTGGGGAAGGGAAGGAAGAGAGAAGGGACAAATGGGGAAGAGGGTAAGAGGGAAATAAGCTAGGGAACATGAAGCAAGAAAGCATGAGAGAGAGGAAGGGGCATGCATCCTCTTGTATAGCAAAATTCAAGGTCTGGGACATCTTGCAAAAACCAATCCCAAAAGAGGAGTAGAATGCTGAGAATTGATCCCAGGGTAACACACTTGCAAAGCAGGCGCTCTACCACTGAGCTACAGTCCTGCAGCTCACTGGACTTCAATCACAGCCTATATAAAGGGACAAGCTTAAACCACCATTGCTACACTCCACTGCAGCCTTCTTCAGCCTTCCAGGATCTGTATCAGGACTGTGTCAATCATTGAGATTTTAAACTTTACTGTGCTGTTGGGATTTTCATCTAATTCATTTTAACAGAAAACAATCCACTCTCAACAAGAAGAAAGTAACAATATTAACAACTTGAAATCGTTATAGTAAATGTAAAAACTATTTACAGAAAAATGCAAACACCGACTAAAACGTTAGGACAATGTGAGAAACACTGTCTAGTTTCAGACCTGCCTACTTCAAAGACACCTCCCTTCAGCCTATGACCACTCACAGGAAGAGCTCAGGTTTGGTATTATGCCCTTCCCCTTTCTGCTCATCTTTGTCTAATAGCTAATTCCTCCTTTTGTGAAATCGGTTTGTTCCTGTTATATTTTTTACATTTTCCAAAATGATTTCATGTGGTTAATATTGTCTGTTTTTCCTCGTTGAGAGTAAATTGTTTTCTGAATAAGATGAAAATCCCATCCACACAGTAAAGGGTAAGTTCTGATCCAGGCAGGTTGAAGAAGGCTGCGGTGGAGTGTAGAAAAGGGGCTTCAGGCTTACTGCCTTCATATAGGCTAGGAATGAAGTTTAGTTAGCGGCATGATTATAGCTCAGTGGTAGAGCGCCCGACTTGGTAAATATATAATACTGGGTTCGATTCTGAGCATCCTGCAGCTTTTATTTCTTCCTCTTTTGGGATTGTATTTTTGCAAGATATTATAGACTTTTTCTTTATGCTATGAGGGCATATATGCATGGGCAATTATTGATCAACACGCTAATCTATTGCCATGACAACAATGTTCATCCATATTCAAAACAACATTTTCATGAGATCTCCGAAGTCTGGTGAGTTCAGGCTCATCCTGCCTGCAGGAGTGTTTTTCTCACACCCTGGGTGAATCTTGCTTATCAGGACTGAGCCAGTATTTACTGGTTATGATTCTCAGGAGATAGAAAACAAGGGTGAGTGAGTTCTTCTGTAAGAGTAAGGGAGGAATACTGGGAGAAGAATTCCTAGTCACTTACCTGAGAGAGGAAGGGAGAAAAAGAGATAGGAAGGAATGTGGGAGGGAGAGTCTGAATGAAGGAGGGAGAGATAGGAATTGAAGGACGGAGGGAAAAACCAAAAGAGAGAGAAAGTTAGTGAGAGAGAGGAAGAGCGAGAAGAGAGAGAGAGAGAGAGAGAGAGAGAGAGAGAGAGAGAGAGAGAGAGAGAGAGAGAGAGAGAGAGAGAGAGAGAGAAGGAAGCTTGGTGGTTGTCATGGAAACCAGGACTCTTAATGCAGACCCTTTTCAATGGTGACTTGGGTGATACAGGGAAAGGAGCATTTTCTCAAGAGAAGCTTTTGGGTTCCCAGAGGCTTGAGTCTTCCTATAGGTGGGAGACACAAGTGCAGGTTTACTTCAGGATTTTGGCTAGTGTGTCCCCTCCAGAAAGAGAGAGACTTGGGGCATTGTGTGTCCTCAGAGGGAGCTGCCCTGTAACTTGATGCACAGCTGACATTACTGGAAGGGGGGATGGAGGAGGATGGAGGAGAGTATAAAGTGTGTGCTCTCTGATTTCATTTTTCACTCTGTAAAACACGGATAAGAGGTAGGGCATTAAGTAGAAAATTCTAAACTGTCGTCTATGATTGTCGTGTATAGATGTCTGAGATGATTATTTAATTATTCAGTTGGATAGAGGATCTCACTATCCCTCCTCTCTCTCTATCTCTGTCTCTTTCTCTGCCTTTCTTTCTGGCTCCCTCCTTCCTCCCTAGTCCTCATTCCTTGTCCTCCTCCTCCTTCTCCTTCCACTTCTTAGTGTTCTTTCTGCAGATTGTGCTTTGGTATTTTTCTCAGACAGTGTTTCACTGTGTCCTAGATGTCTTAGAAATTAAAGTTTTAAGATAATGAGATGAGAATTGTGGGACACCTGTGGGCTCTGGAGCAATGGGACATTTTATGATGTAATCTATTGAAGTACCAACGATTCCATGTGACCCTTCCTCTTCCCAGATGCCCAACCAAGCTGCTGTCTACACACCCTCTGCCTTTATGGCACTAGTATATTTCATAAAAAATTAAAAGTCTTATTCATTGAGCTAGTGAGAGATGGTACAACTTAAATATTTCGAATTTTTCAGTTTATGTTTTCTTCTTCAAGTTTTAAAATCTTTTCTGTGGGGCATCATAGAAATTCTCATTGGATATGAACTTTTCAAAGTTTTCTCCTAGACAATGCTTTATTTCATTTGATATTTTACCATGCGTTTAGAACAGTATGCATCTTCAGATTTTAAAATATTCCAAAATTTTCTTCTTCAATTATGATTTTTATTTGGTTTTCTCTCTCTGTGAAATCTCCAGCTTCCCTCTTCCTCATGACAAGGATTTTGTTCAGTCCATTCAGTTAGACAATGTGTAGGCTTGTTTTTATATCCTTTCATATGACACAATGGAGATCCTAATTTATATTTGTTTAATATATTTTTATGTTAGTTCTCTATCTGCACATACACCACCATTTCACAAGAGGGCCCAGATTTCCATATGATTAAAACCACCAACCATGTGGTTGCAGAGAATTGAACTCAGGAATGTGGAATGGCAGTTAGTACTCTTAACCACTGAGCCATCCACTCATGGGCCTTGGGAATTTTACTCCATCTTCAGGCCTGGTTACATGTGTGACTCTCCACTGAGCCCCCTTGTCAGTCCTGTTTTCTTGATGTGACAGTAGAATAGACTTTCCCAATCATTTCTTCAGTCAGCTTTGGAGAAAAAAGGAAGTTTAGTGTTGTGTTGGATGTACTGTATCAGCTCATGGTCTGATGCAGGGACTGAACAGTTTCCACAAGAAGAACAGAGGATGTTTGCAGCTATGATGCTAGTCACGGTCCTCTGACCACTCCCTAGACTATTGCACATCTATATTAATCTCCTATTTTAGGTCTACTTCCTTTTGTGGTCACATGCTATCCCACCAGACAGCTTTTACATCATCAGCATAACTCTACCCACTGGATTTCAATGATTCAGTCAACCAAAGAGCAGCTGATCCAAATATATTTGCCTTAAATTTACATTAAACCATTTTTAATAGCTAAGAAGTACTGCATTGTGTAAATGTACCACAATTTCTGAATCCATTCCTCTGTTGAGAGACATCTGGGTTTTTTCCTGCTTCTGGCTATTATAAATAAGGCTGCTATGAACATTGTTGCACATGTGTCCTAGTTAGATTTGGAGCCACTTTTGGGGATATGCCCAGTAATGATTTATCTTGGTCTTAGGTACTATTTCCAATTTTCTGAGGAACTCCCATACTGATTTCCAGAGTGGTTGTACCAGCTTACAACCACACCAACAGTGGAGGAGTGTTCCCCTTTCTCCACATCTTCACCAGCATACATATGCAGACATCTCTGTTGTAAATTCTTATTCAAATCATTACATAAGTTTATGTTTGAACTTTTAGAGTACTTTTGTTTAAAAATAAAGGATGCTAGGAAAATCCACATGACCTATATTCCTAGAGTAGTTATAAAAAGTAGGATCCTTACATTGCAGCGGATTGTTACAACAGAGCAGGAAATGAGAACAAGAGGAGGAAGGAGAAAGACAGCACAGTAGAATAACAAATTAGAAATTAAAAGGGAACTAGGGAACCAAGAGGACAACTTGCAGACACAAGGAGAAAAGAAGAAGCTGCAGAGAGCAGAAAGAGCAGAGCAGCATCTCCTTGCATTAGACAGAACAGGTTTTTCTTCACAGCAAGTCAGGCTTTTTACTAAAGAGGACAAAACGTTTTTATTCTTAAAGACTGAGGCTTAATTCATTTACCAATAAAATGATAGAAGCTTTTTCACTTTGAATATAAAACAGATAGCTCATCTTTCATCTGGAATGAGTGAATTTTTCAAGCACAGGGGGTTGGTCTTTTGCTCCATATGCTTAAATAAGTATAAATGTGTGCTTCTGTGGGTGTGTGGTGGGGTGGGTATTTGTGTGTGTAAACACATAATTATGAGTATGTAACTGTGTTCAGCTGGAATGTTCAAGATGTATGAGTGTGTATACATGTTTTGGTATATGAACCAATGTGAGTTTCTGCAAATCTGCTTGTTTTAAAATGCTTTTTCTGCGAGGGACTCTCCTCAATATCAATAAAAGTCTATCATACCAATCTTCCCATCTACCTGACAATCTCCAGGTGAGTATTCTTGGCAATAGGAAAAAAACCCTGACTCTCAATCCTTTATATAATATAACCTGGCCCAACCCCATTTTCTGGAGGTGCAGTATGTGGCCTCAAAGGAACTCAGACATGCAGTCAAGGGACCATTGCAAAGTAACTTAGAATTAATATAGGTAAAGATCTTTATTATTTAAATACAGTTCTAATATCTACCAAGACCAAGACCTGCTCCTGCGGCAGACAGACTTTGCCCCAAGCGCCCTTCAAGAGTGGACAGCAGTGATAGAGCCTGTCCTGACAGAAAATTACTCAAGTGTTAAAAATGAACACTTCATGAAATTTGCATGCCAATGGATGGAAGGGTGAAAATTAACTGGAGGGAGGCAACACAGATGCAGAAAGATAAATGTAGTGTGTATTTTCTTACATGTGTGTATCATTAGTGAACTCCATAATAATAACCAAGATGGAATCCATAGCCCTAGAGAGCTTCAGTATACAAGAAGAGACTAGGGGGTCACAAGACTCTCTCTGGGAGTGGGACATAGAGTAGAGTATGTGGCTGAATGGGGAAGGTGCAGGAACAAGAGGAGCAGGTGCCCTGGGAGGGGGTGATGCATCGAGGAAGAGGAAGAGGAGAGATAGAGTTGAGAGGCAGTTGAGAGGTGTTAAGGAGAGGTTCTGCTTAGTATCTTTCTAAAATATACAATGTCAATGCAACTGTAGTCTCTAAATAATGAGAAAGTTGAGTCTCAATTGGCCATCATGTATTCCCATACAAGGATGGTAAAATGCATTTGATATGCTGACCAAAGGGGTCACATAGTAACTCAGGATATTGCCAAGACAATAGGTTGCTCTCTACAAAATGACAGGATGGATTCTTTGTTTAGGAAATGCATGTTCATGCAAAAATGCAGGAGCACACACAAATACACACACACAGACACACACCCCAAAAAAGGTTCACCACACAGAGAGAGGTGAATTGGTGTGTACAAAGAATCTTCACCCCCACATTCTAGTGTCATTGTATGGAAAAGTACTGTGCAAGACAGGGAAAGAGAGCTGCAAAGAGCAATCCAATCACAAATGCCCAAGGGTTAGTTAGGATCTACAATGTGGTCCTGCTTGCAAAATATCCTAGGACATATGTGTCATAATCCTATGGGAGAAAACACCATTTTGTCTGAATTGACTTAATGCTCACTCCAATAGAGGTAAGTACACCCAACACTGCCCTGCTGACCAAGACCAGAGACCAAATAGCCCAGGTGCCCAGAGTAAAAGTAAACACTCTTAATTATAACAAAAAGCAGGAGGCTGGGTGATAAAATGAATATTGGGGTAGCCTCAGGTAAAGTACTTTTCATTTCAGCGGACTGAATGATGCTTTCATTCTGCATCATTTATTCAGAGCTGGCTTTTATATTTCCGCACTATGTAGACAATCCTGATTTTAAAAAAAACCAGCAAAAATGTGGGGAGGTCAAATTTTGGACAACCTATGTTATGGCTGGCCCTGAAGTCTCTTGTGTGCTTTCACACTATACTGCCTGTTTAAGAGAAGTTCTCAGGGTTTCATTGCATTCCCTAGGCCAGTGTACATTTCCTTCTCCTGTCATTTCTGGTTGTAGAAGGACACTATTGGGATAGAGGTGTGGTCAGTGTCATGTTCATTTCCCATGGGGTCTTGTGCTGAATGAGACTATTAGCTCAGGTCTGACCCTCCAGTCCCTCTGTGTTAACATTTTCTATTCTGGATAATATGGAGCTAATGGGAATCTATAAAGACCCTTAGCTTCTCTCTCCTGTGAAATCAGTACTGGTCTAACTAGTTCAGTAAATGGGAGTTTGCCAGCATTTAAAAGAACTGCATTTCATATGATGCAAAAAAAGAAATAGGTTGACAATTCTTCATTCCATGGTCTTCACAGGTATCAAAGAAAAAGGAAACGAGAAGGAATGGAAGGTGATGTGTTTACAAAAAGATAAAAAGGCAGGGTATATTCTACTGTGGTGTAGTCAGGTGTGATAAAACATGGTGCCTCTAGCAAGCTGGTGTAAAAGCATCCCTTCCCCTTAAGGAAGCAGCCACAAGAAGGAGTCCTGTAGAATACCATGTGTTCCTTCCGGCATCAGGATAATATAGTATAAAACAGCATGTGTTCATGGTATCAGGAAGGTATAGTATAGAATAACATGTGTTCAGGGCATCAGGAAGGTATAGTATAGAATAGCATGTGTTCAGGGCATGGGTAGAGTTTTTAAGGGGGTAGGAGGGGCAGAGAGAGATCAGGAGGAGTAGAGGAGAGGAGAAGAGTAGAGGCTGACCATGAGTACTTGGAGAGAGGGGGGAAAGGGAATGAAGAGAGAAGGGACAAAGGGGGAAGAGGGTAAGAGGGCAATAAGCTAGGGAACATGAAGCAATAAGTGATGAGAGAGAGGAGGGGGCATTCATCCTCTTGCATAGTGCCAGACATGCCTGACTGTTGCTAGGCAACTGTGAGGCAGAGCATACTTGGCTGTTGCTAGGTAACTGTGGGGTGGAGCTTAGACAGAATGCTAGGAGAGGGCTTATCTAAGAAGATGTGCTTTCCCTTAGGCAGCTGTAGAGGGACTCAGTGTGCTGCCTGTGGATAGATGGGTTAGACACTTTATTGATTGATCACCATAGAACATACTTTCCCTGACTAAAGGATATCCTCCTTCTGAACTTGCATATTTCTCTAGGAGGAAAGGGGCAAAGTAAAAAGTCAGGTGACAGTGAAGTCAAGCAAGATATGAGCCTATATCCTGACCCTTCACATCTAGATTGCCTTAGTTATTGAGTCTAGAAACACAGCAAGTTAGTCCAAAGTAGCCTACAGTTATGACAATGCATGGTTTCCTGAAGACATAACACGTAATAAATAAACAACAAATGTGCTTATTAGGACAGACTTTTATGTCCTTCAGTTTCCCTATATTATCACCTATTCTCCTTCGGAAACCTGCAATCACACATTGCAAAAGCCTTTCGAGGTTCATCCACAGAAGGGCTTTCTGCAAGGGTAACATAAAATGCCAGCTCCTGCAGATTTACTTAAATTTAAACACACATATATTTTAATCTTTACCTTAAACCTTGCCATAAATGCTGGCCATAGTGACACATGCCACTGTGACACACTTCTGAGGAGATGCATTACTGGGTATCTAACCTATTTCCAAACACAGTGAGAAACATATTCACAAATGCATGAAAGTGAGAAACATATTAACAAATGCATAAATCAGAAAGTGATAGAGTAAGTCTCCCAATGTCCTCTTGTGGCCTTCACCTGAATGCAACCATCCACATGCACTGCACACATACACACACACACACACACACACACACACACACACACACACACACACTCACAAACATGGGACATAAACCATCTTGAACAGAATGATTCTATTTTTCCAGTAAAAATGATAAGCCATAGGAGAGTAATTGTAAAACAGACCACAAACAGCAGGATGCCCTTGGAAGTCACCAGGGAGCATAATACAACCAATGGTGATGATTGTCCAGGAATGAAGGTGTCCTGCAGGGAGGGATCTGGGCAGTCATACCATAGCCTTTCACAGAGGGCTTGGAACCTTAGGGAATCTCGGCTGAGTGCCACAGAATTCAATCCAAGTGTGAATACCATATTATACATGAAATACTCCTGTATATACATTTTTACTGCACACTTTACACTAATCAGAGATGAAGTGAGTTGTTGATCACTAGATTTGTGCTGATCCATAAATAAAACTGCTCTAGCATACCTGTGAAATTTACAAACACAACAGAAATACATTAAATTGGGGGATATTGGTTTCTCTATAAAACAAGAGCCCTTTTTAATTCAAATGTGAGCTTATAGATTTCTGCCACCCGGTGGCTCTAAGGAGAACTACATCGTTTGAGTCAGGCCTGATAGAGGGAGAAAACAGGCTGTGAACAGGACTGGATGGGACCTTCCTTACTCTGGAATTCCGGAGATCGTTTCTCCTCTGTATATTTTCATGGAATATAATATTCATGTCTTAGGCAAATCTAATCTAAACCTGAGATTCCAACACAGTCCTGGTCCAAGGAGAATATAAAGATGATGGAGCTATAGAAGCTAGTGTGAGTCTAAAGAGGAACACACACATGCAGGCACACACAGAGGACACAGGGCAAATCCATTTGTCCATAAAATTTCTCTATCTCTCTCTCTCTTCCCTCCCTCTCTTTGCTCAGTAACTAGGAATTCTTCTCCCATTGCCCTTCCTTACTATTACAGCAGAACTCACTCACCCTTGTTTTCTATCTCCTGAGAAACATAGCCACTAGGAAACTACCACCAGAGTGAAGACTTAGCCTCACTCAAGCTGTTTTGGGCTGTCTGCTCGGCAGAGACAAACCATACCCACCGGCCAGTGCCGAGAAGGCAATTAGACAAATTGTGCTTTTTATTAATATTTCACATAAGATAGTGCAAATATTATCTTCTCTTTGAATCATTTTTTTATTGATTGAAGTAAGAAGATTAGGTGCTGTTGTGCTCTGTGGTGTTGTGAATTGTAGTATGCTATGTTGTGGTGTGCTGTGGAGTGGTATGTTGTAATATGGCTTGATCATATATATATATGTATATATATATACATAAATATACAAATATATAAATGATAACATTATTGAAGAAGGCTCATGTGAAACTAAAAAGACATAGTTGACGTGAATTGGAGAATTTAGTATGACACAGAGTGTTAGAAATAATTCTAATGATTTGATTCAGTCTGGAATATGTGAGTAAAAAAGATAAATGTCCTTATCCCAAATAGGGTTTTTATTGATTAATAAAGATGTCAGTATTTAATGGCTAGGCAATGAGAGACAGTATAGGACCCTTACAGGACACCTCAGAGGACACAGAGGGGAGGAGGAAGGATCTCCATAACTTGTGGGTGAGACATGGATGGACACAGGAGGTGCAGGAGATAAAGCCAAGGAGCCATGTGACTTTCAGGTCAGTGACAACTGGTCACTTAAATGAGTGGGTCTGGGGTGGAACAGGAAGGTTTGTGGTAACCAAGGTAATTTAAAATTATGTGGTGTGTCTGAGTTTGTGTGTATGTGTGTGTGTGTGTGTGTGTGTGTGTGTGTGTGTGTGTCTTCCAGACTCAGGTTCAAAGATTATGTGGGAGAGGTGTTGGAAGTTCTAACCTCTAGTAGAGTGATACTGTTTAGCAGAAAGTCTCAGCTACACACTGAATTTGTGAAGAAACAACATTAACAATGTCACAGAAAGATCTAGACATCCAGCACACACCACATTTGAGGACCTCTATTCCTACACCTACCCTGGATATCTCGGACACCTAATGTTAAAGAATTCCTCCAAAGTGCCTTAGTCCCAATGTCAAAAGTACTTAATGTTTAAAAAAGGAAACTAATGTTTTCAGAAAAACCCTAAGGGGACTTCAATTGCATATGTACCATGTTATGAATAGTCATCAATGTAAATGTTTAATGTGTTCTAAATTTTATGTTTATAATAGCTAATGAAGACCACTTTATATGTGTCTTCACTCTGAAGTTTAAATGACCTATATTAATTTAGAACTGGTGAAGTACAGGGAAATTTACAATTAATTTTAATGAATAACTCAACCATTATTTTAGTAAAGTGTAGGTTTATGCATTATTCCAGTTTTATTATCCCTTTCATTTTATTTAGTGTAATAAAAGATTTGTACATTTAATTAATTTGGGGAATAAGCATTTGCTAGTGATCAAGGATGTTCTAACTAAATGTCAAAGGTTTTCAATTCACTTTAGGTAACTCTAAATCCTGGGCCACTAACCTTTGTAATGTCATTGTTTTGCCTGAGCAAGACTGGGGAAGGAATCCCATGATCCCCACATACTAGAACACATCTAGACCTTGGAATCCAGTCCTCTTTAATGTAGTGTGGAAACTAAGGACAAAAGGAGACAGAATGTGATACTTTTATTGTCTCCAAACTGTGACCTAGTGTTTATGATCTCACAAATGGTATAAACCTTTCCATCACACATACATGCAGACTGCATACTTCCCATGGCTTCACAACTGATTGATGTGCTGGAAGTGGACACACCATGTCTTATCCTTTGTGGAAGGAGGGTCAATACACACATTTGGTGATGTTTGTGTGTGACACACATCCCTAAAGCTCACTCACTGCTCTAACTTAACTCTGCACTGTTTCCGCTCCTGACAAATTAGGATAATTATCATTGTTCCAGTGGCCTTTATTGTCTTCACAAGAGGTTAAACAATAATACCGAGGCACACCTATATAGGAAGAGGAAGCAATGGGGAGCTATATGTATGCATAAATATGATACATGAACATGCATGTTAATTACAAGTATGCATTTGAGAAGGTGAGCTCACAGTTTAAGTGTTTGGATTTTAATTTCCATATTACAACCAAGAATGCATTATCTTAACATTTACTCTGATGTCATGTTTTCTTTCATTTTAACGGTTTGTTTTTATTGTTTTCCCCTTTAAAATGTGTATGCATGATTTCTCTGTATGTATGTCTGTGCATCATGTGTGTCCTGGGACCTGGAGAGTTCAGAAGAGAACATCAAATGTCTCTGGAACTGAAGCTACCTACAGTTGTGAGACACTGTACCCAATGTGTGTACTGCTACCAAACTGTGGTCCTCGGGAAGAGGAGCACCTACTCTTTATAGTTGAGCAACTTCTCCAGCCTGATGACATATTTTAAAAATGTATCTTTATTGCTTTTCACATAAATGTACTTGCAGTCATCTCAGTTTACTTGAGTTCATGAATAATACCTCCCCATATTAAGAATATTAGTTGGGTTATGAAGTTATTGCCTGGAGATGAAACTCAGTGCTAAAACACTTGTCCTGCCAGGCATTCATGAAGTCTTATGTCATTTCTTAGCACCTGGCACCCAGGTGAAAGTCAATTAAAATGTGTCCCTCACAGATCACACTGGACTTACACAATAGTTAAGGAAATTATCAGTAATAATAATGGATTGAACACACTGCTTTTAATGCAAATTAATCTGAGAAAATAATTAATATTGTCATATGAAATCATCTTTAAAAAAGAGCCTCTATGGTAGATCTTATAAGCATCTAAATGAAATTCTGAAACCTGATACAAGTCAACCTACCCACTTTCCTGATGAATTTGGAACATTTACCTTCTATAGTTTCATAATAGGCCGTTAAAATGCAAACATTAAATATTAAAATGTTAAAATTTAATAACATTGATGAAAACAAACATGTTAGATCTAAAGCTGGGGTAGTTTGATTACTTTACTTTAAATACTGTGATGGCTATTCTACATTGTCAACTTGGAAGGAACTACAGTCAAGAACTAAAGGGCAGGGGCTAGAGAGATGGCTCAGTGGTTAAGAGCACTGAATGCTCTCAGAGGTTCCGAGTTCTATTCTCAGCACCCACATGATGGCTCATAATCATCTGTAATGAGATCTGACGCCCTCTTCTGGAGTGTCTGCAGACAGCTACAGTGTACTTATATATAATAAATGAATAAATCTAAAAAAAAAGAAATAAAGGGCATACCTGTGACCCAGATCTTTATTGTGGGAGAAACAAGTTTTTGATCCAGATTTGAGGTGGGATGACATGGGTATACCCAGATCCACACCTGCCTTTAATCCAGATATTGGGGCACACCTATAATCTTGACCGTTCGTCTGCTGGAATCCTATATAAGGACAGTGGGAGAAGGAAAGTTTTGTAGTTGTTGGTGTTTATTATTATTATTATTATTATTATTATTATTATTATTATTATTATTATTATAACTGCTTGCGCTTCATTTGGCAATATATTTATTGGAGCATACTTCTTCAGGATTCCAGCTAACACAGAAGTCCAGAAGAAACACCCTTCCTTGTGTAACTAGCAACCAGTATAATCTTAGACTTCCCATTCATAGTTGAACATTTCTGTAGCCTGTAAGCCATTCCAATAAATTACTTTATGAATGTAAGCATGTATGTGTGGAGGGGTACATGTACATTCATTCTGGTAGTACTGTGCTAATTTAGGAACCTGAGTAAGAGAAATAATTAAATCTGTAAAAATGAAATGAAGTAATTGATTCAATTCCTGTCACATCAAGAAAACAGGACTAACAAGGTGGCTCAGTGGTGAGACACACATTTAACCAGGCCTGAAGATGGAGTTCAGTTCCCAAGGCCCATGAGTGGATGGCTCAGTGGTTAAGACTACTGCTCGGAGTGGGAAACCTGGGCTGTAGGGGAGCAGAAAGTTCTCTGCGGAGTGCACACGGAAATTGCCCCCCCTGCCTTGCCTTGCCCTGCCGTGCCTGATCCAGCTACCAGGAACAGAAAATTAGAACTTCTGTTTCCACCCGGCGGCAACTTCAGGATTCAGAGCAGAGCCCGATGCATCTGCTACCCAGAATGGCAGATCGTAAAGGCTGAACAACTGGTGAGTGGGAGACCTAGGCTCCAGGGGAGCAGAGAGATCTCTGCGGAGAGCACACGGAAAGTGCACCCCCTGCCTTGCCCTGCCCTGCCCTGCCTGAGCCAGCGACCAGGAACAGAGCATTGAAACTTCTGTTCTCACCCGACGACTCTGAGGCATAGAAAAGGGCTCGGTCCATCTGACACCTGGACGAGTGGAGATTCAGGGACACAGACCAGATACAAGGGAAAGGCAAGAACATATCACTGACAACAAAATGGCAAGTGGAAAGCAAAAGAGTGTATCCCAAGGAAACCAAGACAATCAAGCAACACCAGAACCCAGCTCTACCATAACAGCAAACATCGGAATTCCAAACACTCCAGAAAAAGAAGACACAGACCAGAAATCATACCTCAAGATGCTGATAGAGATATTTAAACAAGAAAGGGAGGAAAAGCAAAAAGATTCAGAAGCTTTAAAAGAAGAAACAAGATAAACACTCAAATAGCTCAAAGAACCAGAGGAAAACAAAACCAAAGAAGTAAAGGAATGGAAGAGGGAAATTAAAGCAGAAATTGACACGATAAAGAAAATGCTAAAAGAGATAACCCTAGAGTCAGAACACCAAAAAAAGAAATCAGGAGTCACAGAAGCAAGCATTTCCATTAGATTACAAGAGATCGAGGAGAGAATCTCGGGGGCAGAAGACAACATTGCAAACATAGACAAAACAGCCAGAGAAGATGCAAAAAACAAAAAGCTCCTAACCCAAAATGTCCAGGAAATACAAGACACAACGAGAAGACCGAACCTAAGGATAATAGGAATAGAAGAGGGAGAAGAGTATCAACTAAGATGCACAGTAAATATCTTCAACAAAATCATAGAAAAAACTTCCCTACCCTCAAGAATGAGATGACCACGAGCATAAAAGAAGCCTTCAGAACTCCAAAGAGGTTGGACCAGAAAAGAAATACCTCCCGACACATAATAGTAAAAACATCAAGTCCCCAAAGTAAAGAAAGAATACTAAAAGCAGTAAGGGAAAAAGGTCAGGTAACATATAAAGGCAGGCCAATCAGACTTACACCCAATTTATCAACAGAGACTATGAAAGCTAGACGAGCCTGGACAGACATCATGCACTCCTTAAGAGAGCACAAGTGCCAGCCCAAGCTGCTATACCGAGCAAAATTATCAATCACCATCTATGGAGAGATGAAGATATTTCAGAACAAATCAAAATTCACACAATATCTGACGACAAACCCAGCAGTACAACAAATTATAGGTTGAAAACCCAATGCAATGAGAGAAAATACAGCCTAGTAAAAACAAGAAAACTCCCAAACAAGAAAACTAATAGAAGAAAAAAACATAGACACAACTCATCCCAAAAAAGTAATAATGGCAGGAAACAGAAACAACTGTTCCTTGATATCTATTACCATAAATGGAATCAACTCCCCAATAAAGAGACATAGACTATCAGACTGGATACATAAAAAAAATCCAGCCTTTTGCTGCATACAGGAAACTCATCTTAGAGACAGAGACAGACACTATCTCAGAGTAAAAGGGTGGGAAAAAAAAATCCAAGCAAACAGCTCCAAGGAGAAAGCTGGAGTAGCTATTGTAATATCGAACAAAGTAAATTTCCAACCAAAAGTTATCAAAAAAAATAAGGAAGGCACTTTTTACTCATTACCGTGTAAATCTGTCAGGAGGAACTCTTAATCCTTACCATATATGCTCAAAATAAATAATCACCCACATTCATAAAAGAAACCCTACTAAAGCTCAACAAATGGTGCTGGTCCAACTGGCACTCAGCATGCAAAAGAATGAAAATAGACACTTTCTTATATCCTTGTACAAAGCTGAAGTGTAAGTGGATCAAAGATCTCCACATTAAACCAGATACACTGAAACAATTAGATGAGAAAGTAGGGAAAACCTTAGAACACATAGGCACAGGAGAAAATTTCCTGAACAAAACACCAATGGCTCAAGCTCTAAGGTCAAAGATTAACAAATGAGACTTAATGAGATTGCAAAGTTTCTGTAAGGCTAAGGACATCGTCATGAAAACAAACCGGCAACCAACAGAATGGGAAAATATCTTTACCAACACCACATCAGATAGAGGCCTAATATCCAAGGTGTACTAGAAACTCAAAAAGCTAGACACCAGAAAATCAAATAACCCTATTAAAAAATGGGGTACAGAACTAAACAAAACGTTTTCAGTTGAGGAACACCGAATGGCCGAAAAACATCTGAGGAAGTGCTTGACATCCTTAGCCATCAGGGAAATGCAAATCAAAACAACCCTGAGATTTCACCTCACACCAGTCAGATTGGCCAAGATCCAAAACTCAGATGACAGCAGATGCTGGCAAGGCTGCAGAGAAAGAGGAACACTTCTCCACTGTTGGTGGGGTTGCAATCTAATACAACCACTCTGGAAATCTGTCTGGCGATACCTCAGAAAATTGGATATAGTACTACCTGAAGACCCAGCTATTCAACTTCTGGGCATATACACCAGAGACACTTTAATACACAACAAAGATATATGTACCACAATGTTCATAGCGGCTCTAATTATAATAGCCAGAAGCTGGAAGGAACCCAGATGTCCCTCAGAAGATGAATGGATACAAAAATTGTAGTACATATACACAATGGAATACTACTCAGCCACGAGAAACAATGACTTAACCAAATTCCTAAGAAAATGGCCGCATCTAGAGAATATCATTCTGAGTGAGATAACCCAGTCACAAAAGAACAGACATAATATGCAGTCACTGATAGTGGGATGCTAAACCCAGAGGCTTGCACTCCCCCAGAAACAACTCACAGACTTATGAAGTCCAAGAAATAAAGAAAACAAAACAAAAAAATATTTACAAAACAAGAAAACTTTAACTGTTTCCATGTTACATTTTTTTACCTGTACTTTAGCTCATTGTAACTATTAAGTTTTCAAGGCATACAATCAAACCTTGAAAAAAATCAAGTACTGACCAAAAAATTTATTCATATAGTTTTATGTAAAAATTACGTTAAAAATCTGAAAAAAGTACTGACAAAAAATGTATAATTTTAAGCTAAAAATGTTTAAAATCTGTACATTTTTCCTTGTTTTGTAAAATAAAGTTGTTAAATAAAAAAAATAAATTAATTAAAATGGTCAAAATTAAAAAAAAGAATTAGGAATTTAATAACATTCAAATTAATATAAAATTGTAGCTGTAACTGTTCAAAAGTAAAACAATTGTTTGTATCTCTAACATACTTAGAAAAAAAAGCACCAAACAAAAAAAGGCCAGGTCCAGATGGGTTCAGTGCAGAATTTTATCAGACATTTATTGGGGATATAACACCAATACTCTCCAAACTATTCCAAAAGATAGAATCAGATGGAATATTACCCAACTCATTTTTTGTGGCTACAATAACCCTCATACCTAAACCACACAAAGACCCTACAAAGAAAGAGAACTTCAGACCTATCTCACTTATGAACATTGATGCAAAAATACTCAACAAAATACTTGCAAACCAAATCCAAGAACACATCAAAACGATCATTCAACATGACCAAGTAGGCTTCATCCCTTTGATGCAGGGATGGTTTAACATAAGAAAATCCATCAATGTAATCCACCATATAAACAAACTCTAAGATCAAAATAACATGGTCATCTCACTAGACAATGAGAAAGCATTTGACAAAATCCAACACCCCTTCATATTAAAAGTTCTGGAAAGAACAGGAATCCAAAGTCCATACTTAAACATAATAAAAGCAATATTCAGCAAACCAACAGCCAACATCAAACTTAATGATGGGAAACGTGAAGAAATCCCACTAAAATCAGGGACTCGACAAGGCTGCCCACTCTCCCCCTACCTACTCAACATAGTACTGGAAGTCCTGGCTGGAGAAATTAGACAGCAAAAGGAGATCAAGAGGATACAAATCGGAAAGGAAGAGATAAAACATCACTCTTTGCCGATGACATGATAGTGTACTTGAGTGACCCAAAAAGTTCCACCAGAGAACTCCTACAGCTGATAAACAAGTTCAGCAAAGTGGCTGGATACAAAATTAACTCAAACAAATCAGTAGCCTTCCTATACTCAAAGGACAAACATGTGGAGAAAGAAATTAGAGAAAAGGTATCCTTCACAATCGTCACAAAAACTATGAAATTTCCTTGGCGTGACTCTAACTAAGCAAGTGAAGGACCTGAATGACAAGAACTTCAAACCTCCAAAGAACGAAATTGAGGAGGATCTCAGAAAATGGTAAGATCTCCCATGCTCATGGATTGGAAAAATCAACATCTTATAAATGGCAATCCTACCAAAAGCAATCTACAGATTCAATGCAATCCCCATCAAAATTCCAACCCAGTTCTTCATGCAATTGGAAAGATCAATGTGCAATTTCATATGGAATAATAAAAGACCTAGAATAGCGAAATCCATCCTCAACAACAAAAACACATCTGCGGGAATCACTATCCCTGACCTCAAGCTATATTACAAGGCAATTGTGCTGAAAACTGCATGGTACTGGTACAGAAATAGGCATGTGGATCAATGGAATAGAATAGAAGCTCCAGAAATGAGCCCTCATGTATATGGTCACCTGATTTACGACAAAGGAGCAGTAAACATTCAATGAAAAAAGGACAGCCTATTCAACAAATGGTGCTGGTCCAACTGGCACTCAGCATGCAAAAGAATGAAAATAGACCCTTTTTATCTCCTTGTACAAAGCTCAAGTGCAAGTGGATCAAAGATCTCCATATTAAACCAGATACACTGAAAGTATTAGATGAGTAAGTAGGGAAAACCTTAGAACACATAGGCACAGGAGAAAATTTCCTGAACAAAACACCAATGGCTTAAGCTCTAAGGTCAAAGATTAACAAATGGGACTTAATGAGATTGCAAAGTTTCTGTAAGTCTAAGGACATCGTCAAGAAAACAAAACGGCAACCAACAGAATGGGAAAAGATCTTTACCAACACCACATCAGATAGAGGCCTAATATCCAAGGTATACAAGGAACACAAAAAGCTAGACACCAGAGAATCAAATAACCCTGTTAAAAAATGGGGTACAGAGCTAAACAAAACGTTTTCAGTTGAGAAACACCAAATGGCCTAGAAACATCTGAGGAAGTGCTCGACATCCTTAGCCATCAGGGAAATGCAAATCAAAACAACCCTGAGATTCCACCTCACACCAGTCAGATTGGCCAAGATCCAAAACTCAGATGACAGCAGATGCTGTCGCAGCTTTGGAGAAAGAGGAACACTTATCCACTGTTGGTGGGGATGCAACTAATACAACTACTCTGGTAATCAGTCTGGCGATACCTCAGAAAACTGTATATAGTACTACCTGAAGACCCAGCTATTCCACTTCTGGGCATATACCCCAGAGACACCTTAGTACACAACAAAGATATATGCACCACAATGTTCATACCGGCTCTATTTATAATAGCCTGAAGCTGGAAGGTCCCAGATGTTCCTCAGAAGATGAATGGATACAAAAATTGTGGTACATTTACACAATGGAATACTACTCAGCCACAAGAAACAATGACTTAACAAAATTCTTAAGAAAATGGATGCATCTAGAGAATATCATCCTGAGTGAGATAACCCTGTCACAAAAAAACAGACATAATATGCAGTCACTGATAGTGGGATGCTAACCCCAGAGGCTCGCACTGCCCCAGAAACAACTCACAGACTGTATGAAATCCAAGAAAAAAAGAAAACAAAACAAAACAAAAAATATTTACAAAACAAGAAACCTTTAACTATTTCCATGGTACACATTGTTTTATATGTACTTTATTCTCATTGTAACTATTAAGTTTTCAAGGCATACTATCAAACCTTGAAAAAAATCAAGTACTGACTAAAAATATATTCATATAGTTTAATGTAAAAATTATGTTAAAATCTGAAAAAAGTATGACAACAATGTATAATTTTAAGCAATAAATGTTTAAATTCTGTTCATTTATCTTTGTTTTGTAAAATAACATTGTTTAAAAAAAAAAGACTAGTAACTGCTCTTCCACAGGTCCTGAGTTCAATTCTCTGCTACCACATGGTTGGTGGATTTAATCATATGGGGATCCATCGCCCTCTTGTGAAATGGTGGTGTATGTGCAGATAGAGGACTCTCATAAAATTATTATTTTAAACAAATATAAATTAGGTTCTGCATTGTGTCATATGCAAGGATATAAAAACAATCCTACATATTTTCTAACTGAATACATGGAACAAAATCTCTGTCTTGAGGAAGGGGGAAGCTAGATATTTCACAGAGTGGAAAAAACAAATAAAAATCATAATTGGAGAGCTGGAGAATGGAAATTTTCTTAAAATCTGAAGATGCATACTCTTCTAATCATATGGATAAATTATAAATGGAATAAGACATTGGCTAAGAGAAAACTTTGAAAAGTTCATATCCAATGGGAATTTCTATGATGCTTCACAGAAAAGCTTTCATAAACACAAGGAGAAAAGAGATATTGAAAAATTCGAAATATTTAAGTTGTGCCATCCCTCACTAGCTCATTCGATAAGAATTTTCATTATATATGAGATTTTTTAGCACCATAAAGGCAGAGGGTGTATAGACAGCAGCTTCGTGGGGTGTCTGAGGAGAGTAACGGTAACATGAAATTGTTGGTACCACAATAGATTAAAACATAAAATGTCCAATTGCTCCAGAGCCCACAGGTGTCCCACAATTGTCATCTCATCATCTTAAAACTTTTATTTTAAAGACTTCTAGGACAAAGAGAAACACTGTCTCAGAAAAATACCAAACCACA